>NC_090750.1:36887093-36889593 GCF_036898095.1 Palaemon carinicauda | reverse complement strand
GGAACGATAAATACGAATAGGAAAGGCCTTCCCCCTCAAGTGAAGAAAAGAAAAAGATCATCAGTAGGAACAGTAAGGTCGTACGTGAAAAACAAGCGATGCCATATTCTGTCTTGGAAAGATAAGAGGGACGTCATTATGTGCTCTACATACCATACCGCAAGAACCATCCAACATCGCCGTGTTATGAAAGGGAATTTAGAACAAGTTATTGAAAAACCAGTGATGGTCTCCGAATATCTAACATGGGAGGTGTGGATTGTGCAGATCATTACATATACTGCTTCCTGCAAAAATCGTTGAAATGGTGGAGAAAAGTTTACTTTTTCCTTTTGGAAGTAGCCATAGGGAATAGTTTCATTCTCCATCGTATTCATATGAAATCAAAAGGATTGAAGGTATTAACTATTTTCAGTTCCGGAGAGAACTATTAGGAAACGTAAGAAATGCGGCTCAAAATGGAAGAAGAAGCACATCTGATGATGAGGAAAGGTTGAATGGAAAATTACATATAATAACCAAACAAGACAGGAAACACTCCGACGAATGCATTGTATGCAATGACAGACGTGGACCTGGTGGAAGGAAAGAAACCAAATATTACTGTAATACTTGTACCAGGCAACTTGCAATGCATCTTGAGTGCTTTGAAGCACACCACACAAAAAAGGATTACAAAAAGAAATATACTTAATTTTTGTATGAATCCTGCAATATGAATTTTGTCTATTTTTATTATAAATAATAAATACGTTTCTTCACATGTTGTGTTAAAAACATTATTATTATTATTATTATTATTATTATTATTATTATTATTATTATTATTATTATTATTATTATTATTATTATTATTATTATTAGTAGTAGTAGTAGTAGTAGTAGTAGTAGTAGTAGTAGTAGTAGTAGTAGTAGTAGTAGTAGTAGTAGTAGTATGAATAACGCCAAATTATTAGACCTGTATGATTTACACCTATAAGAGGAATGAAATCTTTATTGAAAATTAAGAAATTATATTTGGACCACTTTGACCGAAAAAAAAAAATGACCAAATTACAATATGTTCTTTACGTTCGACTCAGTATGATTTGTAAATTTATTCCAATGAAAAAAATGGAACATTATTAGTATAATTCTTTTTTGCAAAATTCGGAAATATGTACAAAGTTCCCCCCCCCCCACCAAAGCATTCATACCAAATATACTATTATAATCCACCTAAAAAATTATGATTTATAACATTACATGTATTCCGTATGTAAGGTCATACATTCCTCATTTGTAAACAAAAGGCCACGTGGTAATTTTGGGCTGGTGGCAAGAGGTGGTCACACCCTTAGCCACACCAGGTGCAAGGTCGGCAATTAGAAATCTCCTTGGTCCTAAAACCCTCGAGAGAGAGAGAGAGAGAGAGAGAGAGAGAGAGAGAGAGAGAGAGAGAGAGAGAGAGAGAGAGAGAGAGAGAGAAAGTACGAGGTATTCGTAAAATGGGATGTTCAAGTCCTTATTTCAAGAAATAAAAAAGTAAATTAAAAAGAAAAGTAGGAGCTACAATGACGAAACAAATAAACAAGAAATAAAGGTGTGGTTCATAATCCTTTCTGACCTAAGACGATGTTTACAACCGTGACACAGTCTCGGCCCAGCTCCCGCACCGAGAGGATCTCCCCAGATAGAGTTAAGCAGCACTGACCCTGTCAACGCCTGGATGGGTGGACCGCCAGTTCGCCTAAAGACTTATCTCCACTTACGTGTTTTGGCCCTGTCCAACACTTGGATGGGTGGACTTATCTCCACTTACGTGTTTTGGCCCTGTCCAACACTTGGATGGGTGGACTTATCTCCACTTACGTGTTTTGGCCCTGTCCAACACTTGGTTGGGTGGTCGCCATCCATATAAGAAAAGAATCGGCTATCTTTCTGACCTGTGGCCTGAAAAATAGCAAGTTTGACAACAGCTTTCCCAGCCAATATGAGGGCTTTTTATAATCTTTTCACCTTTAAAAAGACTATTTCCAGGATGGATCCAAACCTGCAACACCTCCAGCCAACGCTGCAACTGCAAGCTGTATTTCAACTACAGACAGCAACTCATGGACTACATAAGAGTTCCAACCCAGGGATCCAACGATGGCCTACCACGACAAGAGATGTGACTGTCTGGAATGTCACAGAATGACACTTAAATGCATCCCCGTCTTCACACAGAGGAACCACCGTCCAGCATACATGGAAATACCCATGTATACCGAGGAACCTTTTCCAAACGTCTTCCACAGAAGATACCCACTAAGAAGAAGGGTCAAACACAAAGACCTTGAGGGAAACTGCAGGATACCATCCCGAAGCGACCGAGATTGTGACTGCCTGAAGTGTATACAAAAGATCTTCGCCAGTGAATACCAAGAGACCACTGAACCTCCTAAACCGGCTGCTACCGCAACAACACCGACCATCACTGCTGCACCAGCTGCCGCCCCATGAGCACCGACCCCGGAGC
>NC_090750.1:36877093-36882093 GCF_036898095.1 Palaemon carinicauda | reverse complement strand
AATAGTCGTGAAATAGTCGTGAACGATGCGCGAACTGGAGTGAACTGGAGTGAACAGTGCGAGAACTGGCGTGCCAGTGCGTACCAATGCATGCCATGCTTCCCATTCCACGCACTGTTCACGCATCGTGCACGCCAGTTCGCGCATCGTGCACACCAGTTCGCGCATCGTGCACGCCAGTTCACGACATGTTCGCGCATCGCAGCCTTCCCACTGACAGTCACGCATTGTACTCCCGCATTGTCTCGCACTTTTCACTCCAGTTCACTCCAGTTCCCGCATCGTTCACTCCAGTTCACGCCAGTTCCCGCATCGTTCACTCCAGTTCACGCCAGTTCCCGCATCGTTCACTCCAGTTCACGCCAGTTCCCGCATCGTTCACTCCAGTTCACGCCAGTTCCCGCATCGTTCACTCCAGTTCACGCCAGTTCCCGCATCGTTCACTCCAGTTCACGCCAGTTCCCGCATCGTTCACTCCAGTTCACGCCAGTTCCCGCATCGTTCACTCCAGTTCACGCCAGTTCCCGCATCGTTCACTCCAGTTCACGCCAGTTCCCGCATCGTTCATTCCAGTTCACGCCAGTTCCCGCATCGTTCACTCCAGTTCACGCCAGTTCCCGCATCGTTAACTCCAGTTCACGCATCGTTAACGCGAGGTCCCTGCATGGTTCACGCTAGTGCCCGCCTACTCCGCCAGTGGAGCTCTCGTGGGATTAGGGGGATTAGGGGGTATATAAATTGAGGTCCGAGGACACTCTTAGCCATTCCAGAGTTCGCCAGCGAAGAGACAACATGCCAAAAAGTAGACAGCCAAAGGGAAGGGGGAGGAAAATGGATGTGATAGAGGAGACTGCAGATCGAGATTCTCCTCATTCATCATTTTCAAATCTCGATATGGTCATCCCGGAGACACAGCAGGATACAAGCCAGAGCCAGATATCCAGTATTGATGAACTAAAGAAGCGGGTTCGGGTGTCTAAGAAGGACATCCCTGACTACCAGTGGACAGAAGAGACGGAGACTACATTGGCCGACCTTGTCAAGGAGAACCCCATGCTGTTTGACAAGAAACATAAGGAGTGGATCAACAAGGTTTTGAAGAACAGCAGGTGGGAAGATATAGGAAGGCAGCTGGATCCTCCTGCCACTGGTGCCCAATGCAAAAAATGATACGAGAACTTGAGGACGAGGGTTGGCAAGATTATGAAAAAGGAAAAGAAGAGTGGAGCTGGCCAGGCCCAAAGGAGTGGCCGTGATGACTTCCTCATGGACACTTGGTCGTTCCTCATACAGCACATCGTCCGGGGAGAGAGAGTCTCCAGTGAGCAGTTTCGTGGCTCCGAAGGAGGTGCAGACACAGTCAGCGATGTCGACGATGATGTGAGGTCGACAGGTTCTCACAGCCATGCATCTACCACCACCAGGAAGGACAAGGGGAAGGGGTCCAGCCGAACACTTGACACCACTCATAGCGACACTTGTGTGTCTGAGAAGGATTTCAGCAATATATTGAGGAATGTGAGTATTCATTTTTTTTACATATGCAATCTGTTGCATTAAAGTGCTGTACTAAATTGTTACAATGTTTGTTATATATCTATCTACCTATCTATCTATCTATCTATCTATATATATATATACATACATATATATATATAAATAATATATAATTTATTTTTATAATATTTTTTATGTTTCAGCTTGTGTCGAAAGCAGATTCGGCGGCCCCAGCATTCATGGGCCAGCACAAGATTGTGTACGATTTTGCGTGCCTGCTGGAAGGCTACATGCGTGCCATCCCAGTACACCGATGGCACGAATTCCAGATAAGAGTGCCTCAATCTTGCACACCGCTACAGGGACGAGAGTCAGGTCTTCCAGCAGGCACAGCAACAACCATCAGTGAACTTGGCAGCCCCAATCTTGCACACCGCTACAGGGACGAGAGTCAGGTCTTCCAGCAGGCACAGCAACAACCATCAGTGAACTTGGCAGCCCCCTCAGCAGCAGCAACCTTGGCAGCCCCCTCAGCAGCTGCAACCTTGGCAGCCCCCTCAGCAGCAGCAACCTTGGCAGCCCCCTCAGCAGCAGCAACCTTGGCAGCCCCCTCAGCAGCAGCAACCTTGGCAGCCCCCTCAGCAGCAGCAACCTTGGCAGCCCCCTCACCAGCAGCAACCTTGGCAGCCCCCTCAGCAGCAGCAACCTTGGCAGCCCCCTCAGCAGCAACAACCTTGGCAGTCCCCTCAACCAGGACCCTCGCAGGCACAGCCAGAGCAGTAGCAGCAGCATCATCCAGCCAGTCATAACTGGATGCCGCATTCAGGCCCTTCTTCCTTGCCCCGTACCACGGAGTGGCACCCAGGGATGCCAACTCCACTGTCATCCACCCCTGTCCAGGTGACTTCATCATCAGCGTCAGTGTCGTCACCCACCCTTGTCCAGGCTCCTTCACCAGCACCTTCATTAACGTCGCTGTCGGCATTCAAGAGTCCATTGACCTTCCCTGTCCTGACCCCGGGGACCATCGACAGCAACCTAGATGAGGCCATGACACCCGAACCCCTCTACTCTTCCAAGGAACTTGACACCCCACCAGTCAAGGTCAAGGAAATTTAAATACTTATAAATATTTGTACATAAATGAAGTGTGATACTTGTACATATATGTTGTTTTAATGTAAATAAAATATTTATATATTTCCAAACACTTTTTGTCTATTACCTTAAAATTCAAAGAAAGAAACAGTTAAGTAAAAAATAATAAAAGGGAAGAAAAATAATCCCCCCCAAAATTTTATATTTGCTGTCTTAATGTGAAAAAAAAAAAATGATATCTTATTTCAAACTATTTCTATAACTTTATAAAAGAGAAACAAAAAAGTAACTAAAAAATTAATGAAAAGGAAAGAAAAATAAACCTAATATATTTTTATATTTGCTGTTTTAATGTGAAAACAAAATGATATCTAATTTCAAACTATTTCTATAACTTTATAATGAAGAGAAACAAAAATGTTCTCTCGTTATTTTGGATTTAATTCAACATTTTGATGACTTCTCCGGCCTCTTCTGCCCCTGGAAAGTTGAGTATTATCTTTACTATGTAAAAATGTAAGCTCTTGTCGTTTTGAATTAAATCAAAAGTGATAACGTAAACAAGAGCTGTTGCCTACCGGAGGCATCCTGGATGCTATCGCTCGCTCTTATGGGTCATTTAGTTTGTTAGAGCGACGTTCCCGTTTTGTTTTGCTTTAATAATTTAGCTATTTATACCGTCAGTTTTTTTAGCTCAGTGATTTCGATACGGGTCAAGGTACCGATCTTGCCCTTCGTGAGGCTTCGTTGCCTAGAAGTCTGGCACTAGTGCTTTCATGCATGATGTAAGTTTTTCCGAATGTTATATTTTTGAAGCTATAGGCAAATATTTTAAAGTTTGCTGTTTGAATGTAAAAATAAAATTATGTTTTATTTCAGCAACATACTTATTCTTCTTTATTACCTTAAAATGAATAGCAAAACAAATTTTTTCTGTTTGCTGTTTTAATGTAAAAATAAAATGATGTCTTATTTCATGCACACACTTATTTTCATCTATAACCAATCAAGAGGCAAAACTTTTGTTTTAAATAAAAATGAACTGAAAAATAAACCCAAGAAATTTTTAAGTTTGCTGTTTGAATGTAAAAATAAAATGATGTTTTATTTCATCAACATACTTATTCTTCTTTATTACCTTAAAATGAATAGCAAAACAAATTTTTTCTGTTTGCTGCTTTTAATGTTAAAATAAAATGCTTTCTTAATACTTGTACATATTTTGTCTGCTATTTATATGTAAATCAAATGCTTTCTTGTTGAAACAAAAATAAAGGGCAACAAAAAATACAAACGAAAAAGATGAGTTTCCTTTATTAACAAAATGGAACAACTATACAGCTCATGGAGGTACAATTTTTTCTTGCCAAGGGACAGCACCAGCAGGGGACATGTAGTAATGTGAAAGGTAGTCTTGCAGATCCTTTGCATCCTTCTGGATATGATGGCCGGGTAGAGTCATCAGCCCCTGCAGGTTTTGCTCATTCCTCCATGCACCAGGGATCAGAGCATGTGTGTCCGGATCTTCGTAGTCCACTTCTGACAAAGCACCTGGGTATTTGATGAGGACGAGGTTGTGCTGGACACAGGCACACATGGCGATCAGGTTGATGTTACTGGGCTTCTGCTGCATCGTCGTCAATAAGCAACGGAACCTTTGACTTAAAATTCCAAAGGCATTCTCAACGACACGTCGGGCACGAGACAACCTGTAGCTATATATGCGTTCTCGTAGGACTTGTGACCGATGGGAGAATGGTTTCATCATCCAGGTTCGGAGAGCAAAGGCGTCATCCCCAACGAAGTGATAGGGCACTGGGTGGTCATCATTAGGGATTGGTTCTGGTTGAGGCACTCCAGCTCTGTTGTCTTCTACAGCATCATGCAGAGAACAGTTGCTCCATGTTCCTCCATCCAAAGCATCACCCTCTGTCCCAACATCCACATAGAGGAACTTGTAGGAAGCATCTGCAACTGTCATCAGTACAATGCTGTAGAAGCCCTTGTAGTTGTAGTAGTAGTAAGAGCCAGCATTGGGTGGCTTCTTTATGGCAATGTGCTTTCCGTCCACAGCCCCCAAGACAGTTGTGGTAATTCCATCTGGAGCTGAATCTGGCACCAACTTCCTTCCAGGCCTCTTCAGTTTTGGGGCAACGCAGCACTTCGTCCTTGTAGGCCGCGATGATGGCTTTACACACCTCGGGTATTAACTTGCTGATGGGACTTGCTTCAACCCTGAAGCTGTACTGCAGACTTTGATAGGAATTTCCAGTGGCTAAAAAGCGGAGGGCGACAGCAAGCTTGAGTCCAACTTGGAGCGGTTCCCTCATGAAGGTGGACAGCTTCAGGAGGTGCGGGGTTAACTTCTCAACCATCTCTTGAAACAGGGCAGGTGTGATTCTGAG
>NC_090750.1:36864593-36872093 GCF_036898095.1 Palaemon carinicauda | reverse complement strand
ACGCATTGATGCGCGAACTCGCGTGAATGAGTCGTGAAAATATCGTGAACAGTGCGGGAACGATGCGTGGCATGCGTGCCATGCGTGCCCAGAACTTTGAAATGTTTAAGGTTTGTGGCATGCATTGGCACGCCAAAAATAGTCGTGAAATAGTCGTGAACGATGCGCGAACTGGAGTGAACTGGAGTGAACAGTGCGAGAACTGGCGTGCCAGTGCGTACCAATGCATGCCATGCTTCCCATTCCACGCACTGTTCACGCATCGTGCACGCCAGTTCGCGCATCGTGCACACCAGTTCGCGCATCGTGCACGCCAGTTCACGACATGTTCGCGCATCGCAGCCTTCCCACTGACAGTCACGCATTGTACTCCCGCATTGTCTCGCACTTTTCACTCCAGTTCACTCCAGTTCCCGCATCGTTCACTCCAGTTCACGCCAGTTCCCGCATCGTTCACTCCAGTTCACGCCAGTTCCCGCATCGTTCACTCCAGTTCACGCCAGTTCCCGCATCGTTCACTCCAGTTCACGCCAGTTCCCGCATCGTTCACTCCAGTTCACGCCAGTTCCCGCATCGTTCACTCCAGTTCACGCCAGTTCCTGCATCGTTCACTCCAGTTCACGCCAGTTCCTGCATCGTTCACTCCAGTTCACGCCAGTTCCCGCATCGTTCACTCCAGTTCACGCCAGTTCCCGCATCGTTCATTCCAGTTCACGCCAGTTCCCGCATCGTTCACTCCAGTTCACGCCAGTTCCCGCATCGTTAACTCCAGTTCACGCATCGTTAACGCGAGGTCCCTGCATGGTTCACGCTAGTGCCCGCCTACTCCGCCAGTGGAGCTCTCGTGGGATTAGGGGGATTAGGGGGTATATAAATTGAGGTCCGAGGACACTCTTAGCCATTCCAGAGTTCGCCAGCGAAGAGACAACATGCCAAAAAGTAGACAGCCAAAGGGAAGGGGGAGGAAAATGGATGTGATAGAGGAGACTGCAGATCGAGATTCTCCTCATTCATCATTTTCAAATCTCGATATGGTCATCCCGGAGACACAGCAGGATACAAGCCAGAGCCAGATATCCAGTATTGATGAACTAAAGAAGCGGGTTCGGGTGTCTAAGAAGGACATCCCTGACTACCAGTGGACAGAAGAGACGGAGACTACATTGGCCGACCTTGTCAAGGAGAACCCCATGCTGTTTGACAAGAAACATAAGGAGTGGATCAACAAGGTTTTGAAGAACAGCAGGTGGGAAGATATAGGAAGGCAGCTGGATCCTCCTGCCACTGGTGCCCAATGCAAAAAATGATACGAGAACTTGAGGACGAGGGTTGGCAAGATTATGAAAAAGGAAAAGAAGAGTGGAGCTGGCCAGGCCCAAAGGAGTGGCCGTGATGACTTCCTCATGGACACTTGGTCGTTCCTCATACAGCACATCGTCCGGGGAGAGAGAGTCTCCAGTGAGCAGTTTCGTGGCTCCGAAGGAGGTGCAGACACAGTCAGCGATGTCGACGATGATGTGAGGTCGACAGGTTCTCACAGCCATGCATCTACCACCACCAGGAAGGACAAGGGGAAGGGGTCCAGCCGAACACTTGACACCACTCATAGCGACACTTGTGTGTCTGAGAAGGATTTCAGCAATATATTGAGGAATGTGAGTATTCATTTTTTTTACATATGCAATCTGTTGCATTAAAGTGCTGTACTAAATTGTTACAATGTTTGTTATATATCTATCTACCTATCTATCTATCTATCTATCTATATATATATATATACATACATATATATATATAAATAATATATAATTTATTTTTATAATATTTTTTATGTTTCAGCTTGTGTCGAAAGCAGATTCGGCGGCCCCAGCATTCATGGGCCAGCACAAGATTGTGTACGATTTTGCGTGCCTGCTGGAAGGCTACATGCGTGCCATCCCAGTACACCGATGGCACGAATTCCAGATAAGAGTGCCTCAATCTTGCACACCGCTACAGGGACGAGAGTCAGGTCTTCCAGCAGGCACAGCAACAACCATCAGTGAACTTGGCAGCCCCCTCAGCAGCAGCAACCTTGGCAGCCCCCTCAGCAGCTGCAACCTTGGCAGCCCCCTCAGCAGCAGCAACCTTGGCAGCCCCCTCAGCAGCAGCAACCTTGGCAGCCCCCTCAGCAGCAGCAACCTTGGCAGCCCCCTCAGCAGCAGCAACCTTGGCAGCCCCCTCACCAGCAGCAACCTTGGCAGCCCCCTCAGCAGCAGCAACCTTGGCAGCCCCCTCAGCAGCAACAACCTTGGCAGTCCCCTCAACCAGGACCCTCGCAGGCACAGCCAGAGCAGTAGCAGCAGCATCATCCAGCCAGTCATAACTGGATGCCGCATTCAGGCCCTTCTTCCTTGCCCCGTACCACGGAGTGGCACCCAGGGATGCCAACTCCACTGTCATCCACCCCTGTCCAGGTGACTTCATCATCAGCGTCAGTGTCGTCACCCACCCTTGTCCAGGCTCCTTCACCAGCACCTTCATTAACGTCGCTGTCGGCATTCAAGAGTCCATTGACCTTCCCTGTCCTGACCCCGGGGACCATCGACAGCAACCTAGATGAGGCCATGACACCCGAACCCCTCTACTCTTCCAAGGAACTTGACACCCCACCAGTCAAGGACAAGGAAATTTAAATACTTATAAATATTTGTACATAAATGAAGTGTGATACTTGTACATATATGTTGTTTTAATGTAAATAAAATATTTATATATTTCCAAACACTTTTTGTCTATTACCTTAAAATTCAAAGAAAGAAACAGTTAAGTAAAAAATAATAAAAGGGAAGAAAAATAATCCCCCCCAAAATTTTATATTTGCTGTCTTAATGTGAAAAAAAAAAAATGATATCTTATTTCAAACTATTTCTATAACTTTATAAAAGAGAAACAAAAAAGTAACTAAAAAATTAATGAAAAGGAAAGAAAAATAAACCTAATATATTTTTATATTTGCTGTTTTAATGTGAAAACAAAATGATATCTAATTTCAAACTATTTCTATAACTTTATAATGAAGAGAAACAAAAATGTTCTCTCGTTATTTTGGATTTAATTCAACATTTTGATGACTTCTCCGGCCTCTTCTGCCCCTGGAAAGTTGAGTATTATCTTTACTATGTAAAAATGTAAGCTCTTGTCGTTTTGAATTAAATCAAAAGTGATAACTTAAACAAGAGCTGTTGCCTACCGGAGGCATCCTGGATGCTATCGCTCGCTCTTATGGGTCATTTAGTTTGTTAGAGCGACGTTCCCGTTTTGTTTTGCTTTAATAATTTAGCTATTTATACCGTCAGTTTTTTTAGCTCAGTGATTTCGATACGGGTCAAGGTACCGATCTTGCCCTTCGTGAGGCTTCGTTGCCTAGAAGTCTGGCACTAGTGCTTTCATGCATGATGTAAGTTTTTCCGAATGTTATATTTTTGAAGCTATAGGCAAATATTTTAAAGTTTGCTGTTTGAATGTAAAAATAAAATTATGTTTTATTTCAGCAACATACTTATTCTTCTTTATTACCTTAAAATGAATAGCAAAACAAATTTTTTCTGTTTGCTGTTTTAATGTAAAAATAAAATGATGTCTTATTTCATGCACACACTTATTTTCATCTATAACCAATCAAGAGGCAAAACTTTTGTTTTAAATAAAAATGAACTGAAAAATAAACCCAAGAAATTTTTAAGTTTGCTGTTTGAATGTAAAAATAAAATGATGTTTTATTTCATCAACATACTTATTCTTCTTTATTACCTTAAAATGAATAGCAAAACAAATTTTTTCTGTTTGCTGCTTTTAATGTTAAAATAAAATGCTTTCTTAATACTTGTACATATTTTGTCTGCTATTTATATGTAAATCAAATGCTTTCTTGTTGAAACAAAAATAAAGGGCAACAAAAAATACAAACGAAAAAGATGAGTTTCCTTTATTAACAAAATGGAACAACTATACAGCTCATGGAGGTACAATTTTTTCTTGCCAAGGGACAGCACCAGCAGGGGACATGTAGTAATGTGAAAGGTAGTCTTGCAGATCCTTTGCATCCTTCTGGATATGATGGCCGGGTAGAGTCATCAGCCCCTGCAGGTTTTGCTCATTCCTCCATGCACCAGGGATCAGAGCATGTGTGTCCGGATCTTCGTAGTCCACTTCTGACAAAGCACCTGGGTATTTGATGAGGACGAGGTTGTGCTGGACACAGGCACACATGGCGATCAGGTTGATGTTACTGGGCTTCTGCTGCATCGTCGTCAATAAGCAACGGAACCTTTGACTTAAAATTCCAAAGGCATTCTCAACGACACGTCGGGCACGAGACAACCTGTAGCTATATATGCGTTCTCGTAGGACTTGTGACCGATGGGAGAATGGTTTCATCATCCAGGTTCGGAGAGCAAAGGCGTCATCCCCAACGAAGTGATAGGGCACTGGGTGGTCATCATTAGGGATTGGTTCTGGTTGAGGCACTCCAGCTCTGTTGTCTTCTACAGCATCATGCAGAGAACAGTTGCTCCATGTTCCTCCATCCAAAGCATCACCCTCTGTCCCAACATCCACATAGAGGAACTTGTAGGAAGCATCTGCAACTGTCATCAGTACAATGCTGTAGAAGCCCTTGTAGTTGTAGTAGTAGTAAGAGCCAGCATTGGGTGGCTTCTTTATGGCAATGTGCTTTCCGTCCACAGCCCCCAAGACAGTTGTGGTAATTCCATCTGGAGCTGATTCTGGCACCAACTTCCTTCCAGGCCTCTTCAGTTTTGGGGCAACGCAGCACTTCGTCCTTGTAGGCCGCGATGATGGCTTTACACACCTCGGGTATTAACTTGCTGATGGGACTTGCTTCAACCCTGAAGCTGTACTGCAGACTTTGATAGGAATTTCCAGTGGCTAAAAAGCGGAGGGCGACAGCAAGCTTGAGTCCAACTTGGAGCGGTTCCCTCATGAAGGTGGACAGCTTCAGGAGGTGCGGGGTTAACTTCTCAACCATCTCTTGAAACAGGGCAGGTGTGATTCTGAGGTAATTTTTGTAGCCCCTTGAATCTTCCTTGTTGAGTTCAGTCAATAGACTGTCATAATGTCCAAACGACTGCCTTCTGGTTAACCATTCCCTGACCCAAACTTTCCTTTGTATCTTTCTTCGAGGTGGGTTGGCTTTTGTTTCTCTTTTTCCTTTGCCAGCCTTTTCTGATGCACCCCAACAAATGCTACAGCAGCTGCCAGGTATAGGTATCTTCTCTTCAATGCAATGGTGTCTCTGACAGTCAGCATGTTGTCTCGTCCGAAGCCAATCCAAGAATGTCCTCGGGTTGGAGAAGCCCCGTTTTTATATGGAGTGGCCAATTCGTGAACTGGCGTGAACGATGCGGAATGATGCGGAAAGATGAGTGAACGAGTCGTGAACTTCTCGTGAACTAGGCGTGCCAATTCGTGCCATGGCGTGAACGTCACGTGAACGTGTCGTGAACTATGCGTGAACGTGTCGTGAACTATGCGTGAACTTGTCGTGAACTGATCGTGAACAGTGCGGGAAAAACCCCAGTGCGTGGCAAAAATGCACGCAAGTGTCAGGCAGGCTTAAGTAATGATCCTGCAAGGGCCGTATCATACGTGAATGAGTCAAATGCAACGACCAGTCAGTTACCAATGGCAACAAACCGTTAGTTCTGGCCTGAACTTATAGGCTGAACCATTACAGTTTTATCATCATTCGTGCGGCTCCACCATCACCTCGTAACCTGTCAACAGTGAATGTGATGCTGAGTTTTCATTGCTAGAGCGCTATGGGGTCTTTTGACTGGCCAGACAGTGCTACACTGGGTGCTTCTCTCTGGTTACGGTTCACCCTCCCTTTGACCACACATGCACTGAATATTCTGGCCTATTCTTTCCACATTCTCCTGTTCTCCTACACCTGACAACACAGATTACCCAACAATTCTTTTTTCATCCAAGGAAATAACTGCTGCACTAATAGTTCAGTGGCCACTTTCCTCTTGGTAAGGCTAAAAGACTCTCTAGCTATGTTAAGCAGCTCTTCTATGAGAAGGACACTTAAAAATCAAATCATTGTTCTCTAGTCTTGGGTAGTGCCATAGTCTCTGTACCATGGTCTTTCACTGTCTTGGGTCAATCCAGAGTTCTCTTGCTTGAGGGTACACTCGGCCACAGTATCCTATTTCCCTTCCTCTTGTTTTGTTAAAAATTTCTCAGTTAATATAGGAACTATCTATTTTGATGTTACAGGTCTTAAAATATTTTATTTTTCGTTTTTTCCTTTCCTAACTGGGCTATTTTCCCTGTTAGGGCCCTTGAGCTAATAACATCCTGCTTTTCCTACTAGGGTTGTAGCTTAGCAAGTAGTAATAATAATAATAATAATAATAAAATATTTCGGGAGTAAACTCTTTTTTAAACAGGTTTTATTGAAAGTGATTGCTGCCTCAGGGGCGTTAATTTTGTAATTAACTTTCTCTATTCTTATAAAGGTAAGAATAGAAAAGTAAAATACAAAATTAACGCCACTGACGCAACAATCTCTTTCAATTATGGTAATAATAATATAAATAAGTACATACACATACATACATATATATATATATATATATATATATATATATATATATATATATATATACACATGTGTTTATATATATATAATATATGTGTATATATATATATATATATATATATATATATATATATATATATATATATATATATATATATATGTATGTATGTATGTATGTATAATATATATGTATATACAAATATATGTATATACATATATGTATATATATATATATATATATATATATATATATATATATATATATATATATGTGTGTATATACATATATATAAATAAACATAATATATATATATATATATATATATATATATATATATATATATATATATATACAATATATAAATAAACATAATATATATATATATATATATATATATATATATATATATATATATATATATATATATATATATATATACAATATACTGTATATATATATATATATATATATATATATATATATATACAATATACTGTATATATATATATATATATATATATATATATATATATATATATATATATATATATATATATATATATATATATATATATATATATACACACACGTGTTTAATATATATATATATATATATACATATATATATAATATATGTGTATATATCTATATATATATATATATATATATATATATATATGTATGTATGTATGTATGTATATACATATGTATATATATGTGTGTGTGTGTATATATATATATATATATATATATATATATATATATATATATATATGTATGTGTATATACATGTGTATATACATATATATATAAATAAACATATATATATATATACATATACATATATATACATATAATATACAATATACTGTATAGCCTATATTTAAAT
>NC_090750.1:36854593-36859593 GCF_036898095.1 Palaemon carinicauda | reverse complement strand
ACAGCACTAAGTTGAGCGAAACTTCAAAAAAGTGCAGATCAGTGCCAAGATACATTTATGACCAACTCAAAGGACATAGGCGTACCATCGCGAGTGTTATCAGAGCTATACTAACAAGACCCTGAGACTTCTAGTTAAGAGAAAACCCAGGGCAGCTATCTATCAGTAAGGAAGTACAGTAGTCTCCAATGTGAGAGGAAGCTACTCTGCCATCTCTGCAAAACTACCAGATCGGTTTATCTTCTGCCAGCAGAAACTGCAACAGATTGGAGGAAACTGCAAAAACCTGACACAGTGCTTAACCACCCAAGCAAGCCGGAACTCATGAAAGCAACCAAGAATAAAAAGGATCACAACATTCTATTAAAAATGAGAGGGCAAGACTTAATTGCCATTGAGGAGAAGTACCATAAATCTTGCTAAAAGTCTTACACCAGGAATGTCAAGAGTCACAAACAGGAAGACAACAAGAGATGTGACGGCTACCAATCAGCATTCACCCAGCTCATACCTGTTCTGTAGGAGAAGATCATTGATGGTTTTGATGTCTAAGAAAACTGACCTGTGAGACACATACATTGAGCTGCTAGACGAGATAGACAATGATGCTTCAAACTACTATACAGAAAAGCTGAAAGCCAGACCTCGAAAGCATTACAATAATACACTCTCATTTTGTAAACCGCAACAAAGTAGTGTTCTCGAAAAGAGTATCCACGGGCAAGGTGGAGGCAGCTGTTACCACAGCCTCAACAGGCTGTGGTAACAGCTGCCTCCACCTCTGCATATGATCTGCTTGCACTGCTAGCTGTAAAAGATAATTAATAAAACAAGGCAAATCAGGGTTTTTTTTTATGTGAGAAGATCATTCAGAGAGAATTTCTGGCAGTTCGGATAACAATGGCATGGACCCCACACCTGAAGGTATGGTGAGAAACAACGTTGACATCCCTGATCTGGTGAACAACCTTTTGGCATGGGTCCTAATGTCAATTCTGGTGAAGAAACTGTATCAGACGAAAAGTTGTCCCTGTCACACACAAACAATAAGCAAGTTATGTTGATTGCCTAAGATCTGCTGCACGTGGTTTCAAATTGCAGGGTGAAGATGCCCAAACACGTAGTACTACCAATGACAGTGAAGCACCTGACGAGAATTTCCCAGCTGGTAGAGATACTGAACCAGTCACTCTCTCAGTATTGTCCAAGAAGTGGAGACGGCAATGGCAGAGACATATATTGACCTACTAGAGGGGGTAATATATACTCCTCCTAACATTCAGCCAAATGTACCTGCTGTCATGTGCTGGGATAACACCATCATCAATGAGCAGACCCTAACTGGCCACGGTACTACTCACTGAACTAATGGCATTTCCATATCATCTCTGCTCATCCAGGAGATGATATGGAAATGGAAGACATTATTTGTTCCCAAGCTCAATTAGCTATTACCATAATATGCAGACAATGATGGGGTCCTGGCAATATGGCTATTACCAACTAAGACATGATGTACCTGAAATTTCCAGACTGTGGATGAGACAAGGAGAAATGCCACTGCAAGGTCCTTGCTGCAGTAACGACATGACGATGATTCTGCAGAAGCCACAGGTACCCAGATGGTTCCGGGCTGGTCACGGTTAAACCCAGCTGTTACCAGCAACAACCCTGTTCCAATTGTCCCGTGATAGAAGCATCTCCAGCTAAGCTCACCATAGTCTACACCCTCTTCTGGAAATCTGTCCAGATGGGCAGAAAGCTAGGCCAAGATGTCTTAAAACTATATACTTGTGCACCTGCCACAGCTTACTTGGCACTCTAGATGGTGCAATTGCAAAAGACTACAAAGCCTACAATGCTCCACATCCTGGATGGAAAGGCTGCGGCTGTTGAAGAAGTACCTGCGTCCACAGTGGGGATCACCAATGGGATGGACTTGCTGCAGTCTCTGAAATGCATACCCAGGACATTTAGTGAGCTGGCCAGTTTTGTCTTCCAACGAGTGGAATCAAACTCGGCCCAGGAGAGGACAAGGACTGACATGATCATGGACCATTATCCCAATGTCTCTGTAAATATTTACAGAGGGGGCAAAGTGCAGTGTAGGGGGTACAATTCAGATCATAATCCGAGACGGAAACTAGAAGCGACCATCCAAGGGAGAGAAATTCCCGAGTCATGGAGTTAATAATGAATTTTTAAATTTAAAATTAATTTTCGAACACTTACCTGTATAACTTAATTCAGCCGACACAGATGTGATCAGCTGAATTAAGTTATACAGGTTAAGTGTGAGACAAACACAAAGCTTGCAAGGTTTCTTGTAAAAGAGTGGCAGCAGCAACATTACCTAACAAAATTGGAAGGCTTTGGCAATTCCTACATTGCCCATGGCTCAGAATGTCAGAAGCTGACAGCTGGGGAAAATGGTGTTAACTGCAGCAGGGTAGGCAAACTATGTACATCCTATGAGAAAGTAGGTACGCAAATGCTACTCCATGCAGGCCACGCATCCTCAAATGAACATGAATGAGTTGTGATAAAGTTGCCGGGTATAGAAGTTGCAGTAATTTTCTGTACCTTCAATCAAGATATCAATGCAAGGATGCTTTTCTGAACCGGAAAGAAGCAGACACAGACGTACCTCGATTGACCAATCATTAGGTGAAGAGGTCTGCAAAGCACTATCACGAATGCACGTCTCCATTGGATTGTGACAACACAAGTGCTTTTGTGGGCAAAAGTAAGAGGCATGCATTCCAATGGTTTGAGTCTGAGCAAGAGATGTGCAACGCCATGAAGATGGTCGGAAACTCATTTGACAAGAATGAAAGGCGGCTGAGGGGATGTCCTCGTTTTGTCTGCTCACTCTACGGGCACAGTGGTGAAAACACAAGATAATGTTCGGTACAAAATGTTCTGCACAAAGAAGGCTCGAACATGACACCTGCCACCAATCAAAGATGTTCTGAAGTATCATGTTGCCAGAGACAACTACCAAACATGCATTTGGAAACAGTCTGAAAAGCGACTACACCAACGCCCAGCCCACTTGGATATGGCTGAGGCCTGAAAAAAAGTAATCTTACCATCCACTGAATGGAACAGTAGCCTGGTCCACACGCAGTGCTCCAGGTCATCAGTTGTAAGTGCAGCTAGGATCATTGCGTTGGAGGCAGGTGCTCATGCAGAAAAAATCCCATGCCTTGTTCTGATGCCTGTTTATGTACAAATTGCACAAATGCCGATACTCATAGGGAATTCACTTTTTTGTTCTGGGTATTATCGTAAGTAGACGCTCAGTTACCCAGCTGAACTGAAATTGAAGTTTTATGGGAGATTTTAGCAAATTAGTTTTATTTTCCTCATTTTCCACCCAAAAATGAAAAAATTTAAAAACCTAAAACTAACATTCATGTAATTTCATAATCTGTCATTAAAATATGTCCAAATACAAGTATTTCATGTCTACGTAAATGCTCAGGCATGGCATTTTGAGACTATCGAAATTACACATTTTAGCTGATCACACTTACAATACACTGTAGCAAAGATTCCCTGCCAGGTTGTGCAAATGATGACAAGTGAAAATTTTTTCACATATGATCTGGAAATGTCCTGGTATCATAAAGGCAAAGTCCCAAGGGGGGTGTAACCAACTTAGAAAATAAGGCCTTTTCTGGATTTGGCCCATGGACTAAATCATTTGCCCAAAATTTACCGTGACAAGAGAAAACTATAGTACTGACCCCAGCGTAATTGCAGCAATTTCTTTCAACACTGAAGGTATTTGGATACAGCAGGAAGAACTCTCTGAGCAACGAGAGAGGAATGGTAGACAAATAGATACGAACAAAAATAAAAGCCAATTCATTCTTTTTAATTTCATTTTGGTAGAAAGCAAAATTAGAGAAAGCAGATAGCTTCATTCAGGTTCATTTTAGATTGCAACGAAAAATATATTTTCCAAAACTTTTTGAAATAGGTAGTCATATAAAAAAGGGTTAACAGGATAAAAAAGGATTCTAAATTATTTCTCTATTACCATTGTAAAACAATCAAATCATACATCATTTGAGTAATTTTGTATGTGAAAATAAAGGAATATATCCAAAAGAAATTTGTCTATTTTTGATAAAAAAAAAAAATACGTTCTGGGAAAGCGTGTCTTATTTCATTTCTTTTCATCGCCCACCAAACGTTTGTGTAAATGACGATAAGAAACATCGAAGTGTTGTTCATTTTTAATGATTACTTATTCCTGGAATTGAACGATTTATCATTCAGATATTTAGCAACGTAGTGAGAAAATACACAAAGATAATATCAAGAATTTAAGGCGGAAATAACCGGACTTTAAATTGCAAACTGGAATATCTAGCTTTTAGTGGGCGTAAATATAGTTCAATAATTGCTCTCAATAATGAGTCCACAATTCTCAAATGGGCCATCAACCAATCACGTAAAGGATATCATATCCATTGTAGTAAAGAAACATTTTCATTAATAAGTTCTTCCTAGGGGTCATCGTCAAATAAACTAATAAGTAGTTATAGAATAGCAATGGTAGTGAACGATTCGTTAGCATTACATGGGAGAGGATATTGATGCTTGGAAATCCTTCAAAAGTATTCCTCAAAATGAAATTAAAATTCGGAATACGTAATAGACATTAAGTTTCGACTACTAATGGGCTAAAATATACGCCTCTCCCCCCCCCCCCCCCTCTCTCTCTCTCTCTCTCTCTCTCTCTCTCTCTCTCTCTCTCTCTCTCTCTCTCTCTCTCTCTCTTTCTCTCTCTCTGGTTTTCTCGTTGTTTCCCTAATCTGTTACTTTACTTTGATGGCTGCTTTTCCTGTCCCATACAGCAGGAGAACCCCACTCTCTATAAGACCGCTGTCGTTTTACCTTGTTCGTTCAGAGTATTCATCGTTTCAGATCACGTATTGTTTCTTTACTATTAAATCGTCGCTGTAGTAAGATTGTTTAAATAAGAA
>NC_090750.1:36799593-36834593 GCF_036898095.1 Palaemon carinicauda | reverse complement strand
TTCGCCGACGTTTTTCGCCGATTTTTTTTGCCGAATTCGTCGCCGATTTTCGCCGTTTTTTCGACGATTTCTGTTGCAGTTCTTGCTGTACTGACAAGGGCCTTGCCCCTGAATTGGCTGTAATCAGCCCCCTCATATAAGGGAAACTAAATTGACAATATAGGCTAAGCTTTGCCTCCACCTACATAATTTTAACTTACTAATAGATCCTCCTGTGGAAAATCTGGTAGCCGTTGTGGTCTTAAAACTCCAGTTGAAGCAGGGCCAAAGGGTCAAAAACTCCCACTCTCGCTGTCTGTGGCAAGTGGCATAGGGCTGTTAGGCTTGGCGCCTATAAGCCAAGTTGTTTGCTAAATAATAGGTTATTATTCTTGGTAACTGGCGAAATAAGCCAATATTCAAATAGGGTCAGGAATCAGCTCAAATAAAAACTTTTAGGATTCCACTGAGTTTTGCTTATTACCCCCAACCTCCCTACCTGCAGGAATAGACTGCTGGGCCGTCTTAGTGTGTGAACGCAGTAAGAAGGCTCCCCAACAGCTATTTGTGTAGGCTAGTACTTAGCTAAAAAGAGTTAGTTTCAGCACTGCTCTAGCAATAGGTTAGTTAGCATACCCCCCATATAACTAACGAATTTGTGTTTCATTTTCAGATTCTGTATTTCATTCTTATAACTCCTACTATAACTTTGCTTGGGGCCCTAGGGCTTAAAGGGTTGGACAACCCCACCAGGCACACTGTCTGTCTCTCTATATGATCTCTGATCATATACTCACAAATCTTGAAAAAAAGGACTTATCTTGGAATGAACTTTATGAAATCGTACTAGAAGCTCTAGGAACTGGTGAAATGGAGATGGACCCCGACCTGCAACCCCTTCTAACCGAACTGGATAAGGAAGCCGAACAGGAACTGATGAACAAGGAACAAAAACGAATGGAACAGGACCAGGACCAAACAAACCGGAAGAGGACCAACGTTGACAACGACTCTGATGGAGAAGGAAACCTACCTTGGCAGGAAGTAAGGAGAAAAAAGAAACTTCCTAGAAGGAGCCAACCAGGGAATGATTTACCCACCCAGCAAGGAAACCTCACCGCAGGAAGCAGCAACCAGCCTGCTAGAGAAAATAAGACCTATTTTTTCAGGGTCTTAGCTGCTAACCCATCAGAGGCCTTCAAGGCTATTGCTGCCTTTGAAAGCAAACATAAAAACATTCAAATGATTGCCAAACCAAACAGGCAAGGACAGTGGACCATATCCACCAGGGACACAAGAGCCCTGATAACCTTACGAAGCACCTCAGACATTAAGCTATTGGAGCTTAAAGAAGAGGAAAAACTAAAAAAGCAGTTGTGGTTGGCTACCCAACTGACATGATGGAAAGCCACCTAGTTAAATTACCCAATATCACTGCAGCAGAACGGATGAAGAACAAGGCAGGCTTCCTTACCAAAGCCATACTGGTGACATTTAAGGGTCCACACCCACGAAGAGTCGATCTAGGCATCTCTGGCAGCTTCAGGGTCAACAAATACTACCCAGATCCCCTCAGATGTTACAACTGCCAGAAGTATGGGCATCACAAGGACCAATGCCAGGCAAAGGTCCCAACCTGTGCTGTCTGCAGCCTTAAGCACCCCACACAGGAGTGCATTGACAAGAAGGCTGCTGGAATACCCACAGTGAAAAAGTGCTCAAATTGCAAGAAAGGGCATACTGCAATGGCCTGGGGATGCCCTGAAAGAGTGGCAAGGGTAATTGCTGCCCTCCCCAAAGACAAAAGGGACCAATCAAGAGGAAGAGCGGCCCCCAAACCTCTACCCAGGAGGAGATTCTACACTCAGGAGGAGTTAAGCAGGCACTCCAACTCCAGAACCAACACCAGATCAGTCTCAAAACCCAGAGCCAGATCTACCTCCAGGGTTCCAACTGAAGGACCAAAGCCACTACCCAGGACCATCTTCATTAAGACCACGGTCCTAAAGGATAAATTGACCGAACTAGTCACACAGGCCGTGACTGGAAAAATCAATGCTGAGACAATAGCAACCACCATTGAACAAGTCCTAAAAGACTTGCTCTCCAGGAATAAGTCCTCCCAATCCCCCTCTCTTGCTATCCAGGAGATCACTTCTCACTCCTCACCAACCACACCCACCATTCCATCACCTCAATCACCCGTACCTTCCACATCCTCTACTTCAGTCCCCGCACCTATCATACCACTCACCCCATCCCTCATCCCATCATCCACACTCACCCCATCCACCTCATCCTCCGAGGTCAAGGCAATTGCCTTTGCCACTAGGGACCCTAGACGGTACTCTTCAACCTACACCATGGAGTAAGAGTTCTAAACTGGAACTCAGCCGGTGTTAGATCAAAGATCTCCTCCCTAATTGCAGTATGCAAAACTGAGAATGTAGATGTCATCCTGCTACAAGAAACCAATCTTCCAGCAGGAAAGAAACTAAAAATCCCAGGCTACAATGCCTACATCGCACCACAGATAGGCACAGACAGAGGCCTAGCTACATTAGTTAAAACTAGCATACCAACAACAAGGTTACACAACCCTATTCCCTGTGGCACCAACATAGAGACACTAGCAGTAACAATAACATTACTGAATCAAAAATAGACATATACAACATATACAGAAAATTACATAGGGAGGATACAGGAGAGTTACAACTAACTCAACTCTTTGCTCACACAGAAAGAACACCAACAATTATCTGCGGGGATTTTAATGCACATCACCCCATACTATCATCCCCATCAAGGACAAACCCCTCAGGGGAACGCATAGCTTTCGCCCTGGATGAATTTGAGGGAGTCTCCCTCCTAAACACAGGGCAACCTACACACATAAGAGGTGGAAGACTGGATCTGACTTTTGCCACAACAGCCATTAGACATCTAACCAAGTGGCAAGTACACTCAACCCTGATAAGTGATCACTTTGCCACAGTGACAGAATTGGACTTACAACAACTACCTCCAATCCCACCACCCCCACCAAGATGGAACCAGGACCTAGCAGACTGGGTCTGCTTTCAAACAACCATAGAGGAATGGGCAATCAGCTACGTTCCTCCAGAGGACATAGATCAACTAGAAAAAGACCTAGTTGAGGCCTTTCACAATGCAGCCAACAGAGCTATGCCACTAAAAACAACACAAGGTAGTTACACTTACAAAGACTCCTGGTACTACTGCCCAGAAGTCAGAAGACTAAAAACCAGACTAAACAGTCACAAAAATATACAGAAGAAGATCCACAGTAGAAAACAGAGAGCTACTACAAACAGTCAAAACTGAAACAAATGAAAGAATCCATGAAATCAGAATTGAAAAATGGATGGAATGGTGTTCAAGCCTGTCAGGATACACCAATCTAACTCAGCTTTGGAAATGGCTAGGCAGAGTAGCCGGAAAAAAGAGAAAGACACCAATTGCCACACACCCACACGAGGAGGCTGAAAGAATTGCAACATCCTTTGCAAACTTAACACTGTCAATCAATCTCTCCCCCGAAACCAGAATGCAACAAGAGCAACTGGCACCATCAAGATGGGAAGAGATCAACACAGCCTGCCTTCAGCAGGATGACACAGACACCCCATACACAGTTGAGGAGCTAAGAGCAGTACAAAAGACAGGGAAAGACACTGCACCTGGAGCTGACAAAATCACCTACACAATGATCAAACACATGGGTCCAGCAGGAGAAACTGCATTCCTAAGATTACTAAACAAAACACACCTAGAGCACATAAGGCCTCAAACCTGGAGACAACAAGATACACAGCCAATCCCCAAGCCAAAGGATCCAACAAATCCCATGTCAATAGCCTTGGTATCCTGTATAGAAAAAACAGGAGAAAAAATGGTCTTAAACAGATTAAAGTACAAAATTGGCCCCCTAAACAAGCAGCTATATGCATATCAGGAGGGAATTGGAACCTCTGAATGCATCACAGATGTATTAAGCTGCATAAATCAGAACAAGGCAACAATAGTCTTCATAGACTTTGAAAAAGCCTTCGAGCTTGCAAGCCCAGTTGCAGTGCTGCAATCAGTAGCTAAAAAAGGAGTCAAAGGACACCTACTAGCATGGACTAAAAACTGCATGCTAGGAAGGCAAGCCAGAGTCAAATTTCAAGGAGTGATATCCACATATCATGAATTGGAAAATGGTACGCCACAAGGAGGAATTCTAAGCCCCCTCCTTTTCAACATCCTCATGGAAAATATAGCCTCACTTCAGCTACCTGAAGGAGTTAATATATTTATCTATGCAGATGATTTATGTGTAATAGCTCGAGGGCCAGTCAGGACAATAAAAATGCAAAGAGCACTCAATGCCATCAGCCACAAATCCAATGAGCTTGGACTAAAAATTAACATTGCCAAAACAAAAGCAATGACAATCAAAGCCCCAAACCCCGTACAACCACTCACAATAGGAATGGAACCCCTAGAATGGGTGGACCGATACACATACCTCGGGGTAATAATAGACAAACAGCTCACTTTCAAGCAAGAGATAAAATATCTCAAGGAAAGAACAAATGCCAGAAATGCAGCTATGAGATATATGTGCAGGCTCAAGGATGGAGCAAATGAACACGTCCAAAAGAAATACTATCTAGCCTGTTCCAGATCACTAGTAGACTATGCCGCCCCAACACTCCTGGGACTAACAGATCTACAAACAAGCACAATTGAAGTGATTCAAAACAATGCCATGAGGCTCATGTTGGGAGCCCCAATGTGGACAAGACTTTGCAACCTAAGGTTGGAAACCGGACTACCAACCCTCGAAGACAGAATTGCACTAAGAAATGCAAGCATAGTTGCAAAGATGTTCCTGTCAGACAGAGACTCAATCACCAAAAGACGAGTAAGAGAGGAACTATCCAAACATCCTGAAGTACAAACCCCAGATTCTTATGGCAAAGACCATAGCGATAACATCAAAAGACTTGGCCTTACAGAAACAATCATACAATTAAAACCTGACACAGCACAAAGTACTATACACATTCCACCATGGAAAAAACAAGTTGCTAAATTCAACTACACCAAACTCCCAAGGGCAAAAGAAAACTGCACAATAGAAGAACTCAGCAGAAGCAGCTATAACCTCAGTAGAAACAACAGGGGCACAGATCTACTATACTGATGGTACAGTAGATCCTGGAACCCAAACAGCAGGAGCGGCAGTTCACTCCTGCAAGTTCACAGCTTGCTGGAGAACATCCAACAATGTCTCCACCCTGCAGACAGAGCTTGTCGCAATACAGCAAGCATCAAAATACTCTATTGAAAATGAGGAAGGACCAGTAGTCATCCATACTGACTCACGATCCTCAGTGCAGGTCCTACAGCAGGACAAAAACAAAGAAAACAAATCCCTGATAGCGGACATTAAAATCCTCTTACATCAACATAATGAAAGAAACAGACTAGTAACTATAAACTGGATCCCCAGTCACATCGGGATACCAGGGAATGAAAAGGCTGATGAGCTAGCCAAAAGCACCAAACACATTCACAATGTACAGGTGCACATACAGCCTGCACTGCAACAAATCAAAAGCAAAATAAAGACACAGCTCAAGAACAACCTAATCAAGGAACTACATATGAGGATAGAGAATGGCTCTCCCTCTGCAACATGGTACAAATGGGCATCGGAACTAGAACCCCCTCCCATAGACAGATACACCCCAAGAAAACTGGCAGTATGTATACACAGACTCCGGCTGGGTTACAAAGCAAACTGGGAACTCCTAGATGACATCCAGACAAGGTGTGAACACTGTGATGTCATACCACAACAAGCTCTCCTGCACTATCTACTAGAATGCAGAGAAACAGCACAGCTACGAGGTGATCTACTTGTAGACACCAACACACCATATGCCATGAAAGAGGCAGCCACACTGGCAAAAGCAATTGTCGAAAGCATAGACACATGCACAGTTGCTTTCAACACTACCTCCACCAAGGTAAGACCTCCTCATTCCATGCACCATCTCATCCCCTCATTGTAAGGCTTTATTCACATCACCCCCTTTCACTTCTCAACTAATCTACCACTTAAAATCTCACTGCAGGGACTCTAGGGAGTAAAGGGTTGGACAACCCCACCTGCACAATTTTTCTCTAATCTTCAAAAGCCTTACACCCCCACTTTTCAAACTACCACTATCCGAGAAATGATGGCCCTCTACCACTACCACCATCATCCTTACCCTATCCACATCTTTTTCTACTACTAAAAACCTTTCAAATTTCCATTAATGCAACTACCTTATAAATTTTTACAGATCACCTACGGGCCAACCAAGGGAAAGGCCCGTGCCAACAACAAGTGTTGGCTTTAATACCCCAACAACAAGGTGTAGAAGCTAGAGGAAAGGAGGAGGCGGCGGAGGAGTAGTCTGAATAGTCAGAGAGGGAAAGTACACTTGTGAAGAAAGGAAATAAGGAAATAAAAAAACTATAGTGAATAAGAAATGTCAAATGACCAGTAACACCATTAAAATATGGGGAACAGTTCATCAGGAAAATGAGTGACCTAGAAAACAAATGAAAAAGAAAAAAGGGCAAATATATGAGATGAACAGGCTATTGATACTGATGGTGAGATTGCTAAGTGATGAGCAAAGGGAAGTAGGAGTGATGAAGGATGAATATTCTGAATACGGTGGATTGGGAAGTAATGAAGACAGTTAGTATTGCGGATGGTTTTCAAAACTTACTTTGGGTCAAGGCAATCCCAAAGTACCTGGTCATAAGGACACCAATAGAGATATTTTTCTGACAGTATGGTTGTACTGAGTGTCGTAGATGACGATGGGTAAACAGAAGACCCTACACCACCACCTACGTGTCCTTTGACTTTAACAACTCGGGTAAGAGTTGTCGTAAGCAAAGAGATTTCCAGCTTTTTGAAAATTTGGAAAAATCCAGAATACTCTCGAGCAGAGTCAAAGATACGAACTAAAGTAAATGCTGCCTACACCAAATACTACTTAGAACGTCATGTTCTTATACTCAATCCATAGTCTGAGGGATCTTTTCAATGCCGAACTGTATGAATAAGAAGAGACTAATGGGCTCTTCCCTAGAGTCCACTTTGAGTTAACCCAAGTAGTGATTTGATTTGAGTTTCATAATTTTGGTCTCTGAATGGGAAGGGGATTGTCGTACCAACGTTTTGGAGCAAAATTTGATAGGTTATACCAAGATGAGACAGAGGAGACCTAAGTTAGCAACATGGGTAAGTTGTTAGTTGACTGCTGTGTCTCTGCTTTCGTTTACATAAAGGAATGTTTGTAAAGAGAAACATTACTTGGGGGGTTAGTGCTCTGTCAAACTGTACTCCGGAGATATATCGCAATAAAACAAGGCAATTATTTGTATGCAAGTCTTTGTATCAAGAATAAGCGAGCGCGCGACAAATTGAATATTATTTGCGGATATTTTTATTGATAAAAGATATAGTTTGTGTCTAATCAACTAGAAAATTAATCTAAATTAAGCTAACAAATTAAGTCACTACAGCCATTTCATTAAAATTTTAAAGGGTCATAGAGGGGTAAATTTGGAAAGAAAACAAGAATTTCATTTTCTAAATTCTGCAATTATTTCCGCACAGAATAATGATAAACTATTTATAAGTTAAATATGAGTAAATAGCTTATTCATTTATTCGGCTGAATAAAATAAAATTATTCTATTTGAAATCCAGTTTACTGACAATTTACACATTTCTTCATTATTGCAACATTCGACTTCATTTTTTCAAATTACACATAGAAATGAGACTATAAGAGGTATTACTAGTGTCATATGTGGATGAAATCATGGAGATGGTTTGGGTAAGTGAGATTAGTTCACTAAACTTTTAACTGGGCTCGACTAAGCATTAGAAGAGTTAGAAGACTCAGCCCCATATGGCTGAGGACTATGAAGAATGAAGCAAGAGATGATGAATGGGAAAGTTTTCATGTAAAAGCTCAAGATAGAGAAGACTTGGAAATTTAATCAGGGTCCTTTGCGTCTAAAGACGTAAGAGATGATGATGATATACAATTAATATTCACTGCATGCATAATAAATATATATATAAATAAATATAAACATATATAAATAAATATAAACATATATAAATAAATATATATTTATATATATATTTATATATATATATATATTTATATCTATATTTATATATAATATATATACACATACATACATATATATATATATATATATATATATATACATATATACATATATATATATATATATATATATATATATATATATATATATATATATATATATAACCACCCAATAAGTTTACTCTCCGTAATATATGAAATATTTACAAAGATCATATTACTGTACGCTAAATAGAAGGACAGTTGAACTTTTTCAACCAAGAGTGCAGACAGGCTTTAGAAGTGGGTATATATTAACAGACCATATCCATGCCTAAGTAATTAACCAACAATTGAAAAAAATTAACATTTGGGCACACTATTCTATATCAATTCTCTTTCTTTTATTTCATGAAGATTTTACAGTTCATGTAGGAAAGATGTTTCAATGTTGTTACTGTTCTTTAAGTATCTCATTTTAATTTTTCATTATTTCTCTTGTAGACTATTTTTTACTATTAATATTATTATTATCATTATTATTATTATTATTTTTACTTGCTAAGATACAACCCTAGTTGGAAAAGCAGGATGCTATAAGACCAGGCGCCCCAACAGGGAGAATACCCCAGTGAGAAAAGGAAAATAAAATATCTTAGAACATCAACATTAAAATAAATATTTCCCAATAAACTATAAAAACTTTACCAAAACAAGAGGAAGAGAAATTAGATAGAATAGTGTGCCCCAGTGTACCATAAAACAAGACAACTTTAACCCGAGACAGTGGAAGACCATGGTACAGAAGATATGGCACTAACCAAGACTAGAGAACAATGCTTTGATTAGAGTATCCTTCTCCTAGAAGAGCTGCTTACCATAACTAAAGTGTCTCCTCTACCATTACCAAGAGGAAATTAGCCACTGAACAATTACAATGCAGTAGTTAACCCCATGGATGAAGAAGAATTGTCTGGTAATCTCCGTGTTATCAGGGGTATAACGACAGAGGAGAATCTGTAAAGGTGCGTTCACACGATCGAACAATGTTCGACGGATATAATTGTTACCAACTAGCAGTGGAAAGCGAAAAGGCTCGTTGATGACGTCAGAAGCGAGCACCAAGTGGTGTACCGGACACTGTCCGTGTTCCCAGCATCGAAACGTCACACACTCTGGTGTGGAAGTATACGATGCTGCCAGGCACACGAACAAAGTCACTTGGTTACAAGATTTTCAAAGTCCGTCAGTTCACTAGGTCTCAGTTGTCCTGTTAACATGGCCAGCAGTACCTCAGTCAAGGAGAAAAGTTGCCACTGGGAAAGAAAAGAGACCCTGCTACTAATAGAACTATACCGGCAAAATCCATGCTTATGGAACGTCAAGGCTGATGTGTACAAGGATAGGAACAAACGTGTTGCGGCCATCAATGAAATAACAGCGGGAATGAAGAGAAGTGGATTATCTGTTACTGCTTCTGAAGAAGAAAAAAATAGAATCCATCCGTAGTCAATATAGGCGAGAGCTATGTAAACTGGGGAAATCAACGAAGTCGGGGTCTGGTGCCGACGACATTTACACCCCCATATTATGGTGTTTTGATGACCTTTGCTTCCTCAACGATGGCGACAGCATGAAAGAATCCGTGTCAATTATGGATAGCCAAGTGTCTCATGTGCCTGAAGAAGTGTCTGATCATGAGGGGAGTACGTAATTGTCGTATATCTGTCTGTTTACCTGTCTTACAATGAGAAAAACAAAAATATAAACCAAACCATGGCCATATTTTCTTTATTGCCATAATCCACCTTTATAATACATTTGTCAACAAAGCAATGTAAAGTATGTTCAATATGCAACATTGGTGATTTGTATTATACATTACAATTATAATTTTACTCAGGAGTTATTGTAACTTAGCCTCATGTATGTATGTTTTGCCAGATCACAGCACCTTCCTCATTGAAATATTTCATATACAAATCTCGTACAATTGTGCCATTGATGGTGGAGATTTGTTGCTCATACTCGAGAGATAGCATTCCAGGGATGTCTTCAGTGTTTTCGTTATTTGCATACGAACACACATTTGGGGTGATAGGTGCTGTGCGAAGGTAATTATGTAGTGCAGTGCAAGCAAGTACCATTTGTACTACTTTTGTTGGTTCAAGGTTAATTGGTTTATGAAACACTTAAAATCTGTTAGCAAGTATTCCGAATGCGTTTTCTACGGTGCGTCGAGCTCTTGACAGTCTGTAGGAAAACACACGTTGCTCAAGGTTTTGATTTCGATGAGAGAGAGGTTTCATGATACGACGCTTCAGAGGAAATGCATCATCAACAACGATCACATATGGTAATACTTTTGAGCTGTTAGGGAGTATCTCATCATCTGGCATACCCGCAGATCCTGCTTCAATATGCTGGTTGAGAGAACAGGTATCCCAAACTCCACCATCCGACACTCATCCATTAGTGCCCACGTCGACATATATAAAGTTTGAGTCTGCATTGGAGACAGCCATTAACACGATGCTGTGGCTTCCTTTGTAGTTGTAGTAGGAGGAGCCGTTATCAGGTGGTGGCCTTATCAGGATGTGCTTCCCGTCAACTGCTCCGATGCAATTAGGATAGTTCCACTTCTTGGAAAACCCCTCTGCTACACGCATCCACTCCTCCGCTGTTTGGGGTGTCTTAAGATGAGAAAAATGTTAAGGTTTTTAAGCATTCTCAATATATATAAACTATTATCCTCTCTCTCTCTCTCTCTCTCTCTCTCTCTCTCTCTCTCTCTCTCTCTCTCTCTCTCTCTCTCTCTCTCTCTCTCTCTCTCTCGTGTGACCGGAATTTAAGAAAAATAATACACGTTGGCATACACTAATGGCATTCATCTATTTTCAAATTCTCAATGATCCCGTACTTCAACAAAATGAACATGGTTCTGTAACCCATACAACACCAACGCCTGTCACACCTGTCCCAAGTACATCACAGGATAATGTACGACCTGCAATGGAGTCCCCATCTGCTGATTCAGAATCATTGCAAACATTCAGAGCAAATTTTGAATGCTCGATAAGATCATGTGTGAAAACCTGGAGTTGAATCAGCTCTACACTATTTTGCTTCATGGTAAGTTGCCTAAGAGTGTTAGTGAAACTGTAAAACACAGATGTGGAGATTATTGGCTTGTATTTGACACATTTAAGAAATATCATTAAGAAGAAATTCACAATCTAAGATCTTTCATCTCAGCGGATGTAAATAAACCTGGAACTCTATCAACAATATCTACGTTCACAGTGAATCAATCACAATCTGTTAGACCTAAGAGTAAAGGAAATATGAATAAATTTAGTTCTCAACAATCAAGAAAATGTGTGGTGTGTGAAGGCGAACACTGGTGGACAGTGAAAAACTTATGCCAGTAGGGTTAAGAAACTGAGTCGTCTCGGTTTTTTAAGATTGTGTTTTGTGTGCATCGAATAAACACTTTAGTGTAGATTGTGAAAAGCAAATTTGTGGAAACGGATGTAGATTAAAACATAGTGTGTTATGTGATCAACAACAAACCAGCGAAACAAGTAAATCAACAATTAAATCAGCAAGTAAACCTAATAATAATGGTGTGCAAGTTGGAAATCCAAGCCAAGGTCAATTTTACCGACAGCCACAAGTGTGTTAAAGGGTAAAGGAAGACACTTGGTATGCTTTCGTGGATTATTGGACACTTGTGCGGAACGAACCTTTATCAGAAGGTCAGCACTTAAGGACGTACAGTATAGATCTAAAGGCACAGAAAAAATTGCCTCAAGGGGTTATTTGACAAGTAAACCTGTGAAAGAGTACGAGACGGTGAGAGTTTCCATACCTTATAAGGGTAGATTGATTATTATGGATTGTATTATGGTAGATGAGTTACCAGAGTATACTAAAAAATTCAACATTAAACTAAATTTGAAAACGTGTAAAACCAAAATTTGTCTAGCGGACAAAGATTTCGATCTGTCTGTGGACAAGCAAGCAGCCATTGATATGTTGGTAGGCGTTGATAATGTCTATGACATATTCCACCCCGGATTCAGAAAAGCTGGGAAATTGATATTGCTACCTACCATATTTGGATATGTTGTGACAGGGTCCTGTAATGCTCCTCTAGTGCAGGAAACCCAGGTAACAGTGTTAAAGCTAGCAACTAACGAGGAAGTAATGGAAGCTACTCATAAATTTGATAATGATGTAAAGACTGATTTGGATATTTTGTGGAATTTAGATAAAGTAGGTATTAACTGTAATGAATTGAAAGAATATGATCGAGAGGTTCTAAAAGACTTTGAAAATACCATTGTATATTCTGAAATGGAGAAGCAATATGTTGTGGCCTAGCCATGGAAGTCTAATAAGCTAAGGCTTCCATCCAATTTTGGCATGGCGTTGGGCGGGGTTAAACACCAATGTGCAAAATTTCAGAAAGATGAAGCCTACCTGAATCACTATCAAAAAATCCTGAAGGATCAGGAGGATAGGGGGTTCATTGAAAGGGTAGATAAAAACAATTCGGTTGAAAATTGTCATTAATCTAGCACATCATAGTGTACAGAAAGATAAGTGTCACCACTCAATCAGAATAGTTTTTGACTGTTCCTGGAGACCAGGTAAAAATGGATTGAGGCTTAACGACTGACTGGACCACATATTACGACAGATTTGCTCAAGGTCTTATTGCAGCTCAGGAATAACAACTACGCCTGTATTAGTGATATAGAAAAAGCGTTTATGGTGCAATTGAGAGAAGAAGACCGCAATTACACTCGGTTTTTATGGTTGCAAGACCCAACGGATCCAAATAGCAAGTTAATCATATATAGGTTTAGGGTGGTGTTGTTTGGTGCTACGTGCTCTCCGTTTCTGTTGAATGCCACTATTAAATCACATCTAGCAGCTGTTAGAAAAGATACGAGCTGTACTGAGATGGTGGATATGATGAAGAGGGGATTATACGTGGACAACCTTCAATTTACCTCCAACAGTGAAGATGAATTGATAAACTTAATTTTTGGCGCAAACAAAATATTTGCACAGGCGCACTTGTATTTAAAGGAATGGAATAGTAATAGTAATCTTTTGAATACTGTCGCGGATGCCTATCGCATAAAATCAGAAGAGAAACAAACCTATAAAGTCTTAGGCCTAAATTGGAACATCTCTAATGATGAACTAATAATAACACCTAATCATCTTAAGACCGGTCAAACAACACGTGAAATTCTAAGTGCAATTGCCCAAATTTATGATCCTTTAGGAATGCTTATCCCTATTACAATACGAGCTAGAATATTCTTACAGGATTTGTGGAAACAGCAGTTGAAATGGGATGATCTACTTTCAGTTCCTTTATTAGAGCAATGGAATGAGTTGTCCAAAGACTTGGAGAAAAGTCTCAGTATTTCCTTCTCCACAGGCACTAATCTGGAGAAAGTGGATTATCTCCACATTTTCTGTGATACTAGCATAACAGGTTATGGTTGTGTGGCCTATCGAGCAAGTGGTAAAACTTCATCTCTGATTATGGCAAAGGGTAGAGTAGCACCCATTAAAGAGTTGACTGTACCTAAATTAGAATTAATGGCTTTGTTGTTAGGTGCAAGATTGTGTGAATTTATAGTTGAAACTTTTGAAGAAAATAAATTTGAGAAAATAATAATTTGGTCTGATAGTAAAGTTGCCCTGGGATGGTTAGTGACAAAGAATAATTTGTCAGTATTTGTGAAAAATAAGAGTATTGGAAATTGAATCTATAACTGCGGGGATCGTCTTTTCTTACGTCCAATCTTCAGAAAACCCTAGTGACTGGATTACTAGAGGAAAAAGGACAGTAGTAGTAAGAAATAACTCCTTTTGGTGGGAGAGACCTCCCTGGTTAAAATCAGAAAACTACACCTATCCTATTGACAGGACATGGGTGAAAGAAGCACAAGCACAGGATGAAGTTATTCAAGTCCATCTTGTAGGGAACATTGAAAAAACCCATCTGCTGAACTGGGAAAGATTTAATAGAGTGGATAAATTTTGTAAAACTATAGCTTGGATAAGGCGATTTATTCACAATTGCAAATCAACTGGCCGTAGAAAAATTAGAAGTTTAACGCTGGAAGAACTTCAACAAGCTAAAAATAAAATGATTATCCTCTTACAAAAGGATTACTTTCCGGAAGAATATAAAGCTTTGGAAAAAGGGGATAAGGTTTCAAAATTGACCTTATTAGTACAATTGAATCTCTTTTTGGAAGAAGGTATTATAAGATGCAGAGGAAAATTGGAACATGTCGCATAGGCGGCGGAAATAAAATTCCCAATCTTGCTGCCGAAAAGTTGTTTTCTCACAAAATTGATGGTAAGGGAGCATCACTGTTTACAAACTCACATGGGAGTAAATGCAACCGTGGCAAGTGTGAGACAGGAATACTGGGTCCCACAGCTTCGCCAAATATCCAAAAGTATAATTCATCATTGTATAATCTGTAGAGAACACAGGGGAGACCATACCGTGTGAATATTGCTCCACCATTGCCAGAATTTCGGGTGCAGAGAAAACAACCCTTTAGCGCAGTGGTTCTTAACCTGTGGGGAATTCCCCACTGGTGGGGAATGGCGGAGTTGCCAAGTGGGGAATGACCGGTCGGACAGAAGAACCACTGTCTTGTTGTCACATTTCGTGAATTTGTTTCCACCCACAAATAATCAATAGTGCTTCAAAATTTAATGTTGACTTACTTTACAAATCACAACCATTTACAGACTGTTTTAATAACAAAAGCAACCAATATATGAGGTATTGTAAGTCATGTTTGGGTAAAAGTGACAACACTGTTGGGTTTGAAATGTCAACAGCAGCTCCCCGCAAACTCACTCCTGTCGCGTCTCTCCTTGGTGTAACAGGTGGGTAACAGAGCTCCCATTATTAAGTAATTACTCATACGTGTATATATTCTTATGGTTATTTTATTTAGTGTGTGTGTGTGTGTGTGTGTGTTATTCTGTGATGCATGAATGAAAAACCGTTCCACGGAATTCATGTAATACACTGTGTCTTAGAGACCGAACAACACAATGCCACTATTGTTGTTCGTTTTTTTTTGTTTCTCTCTTGTATGATTGTCACTTCTTTCTTTTCATTTTATTTCTCTTCAGGTACCTTATTATTACCTATTTTTTTCCTTATCCCACAGATACATATCACAAAGATCGAGATGCCGAAAAGAAAGTACGACGACAAGTACCTGGACTACGGCTTCACGTTTTTGGAGGGGCGTGATGAGCAGCTGCCGCAGTGCGTCATTTGCCACAAAACGCTCAGCAATGATTCGATGAAACCCCATCAACTGAAGAAGCACCTCTCCAATGTACACCCCGAGTTCGTTGGCAAGGAGAGGCAGTTTTTTGAATTTAAGGCAAATTACTTGAAGAAAATGAGGATGGACCAGGGCGGAAAATTTCAAACCGAGTCGAAAGCGATAGTACACGCATCGTATGCTGTTTCTCTGCTGGTGGCGAAGGCGAAGAAGCCACATAGCATCGGAGAGACGCTCATAAAGCCGTGCCTTGTGTCGTGCGCTGGCATTTTGCTTGGCGAATCTGCGGTGTCGAAGATGAAGAAAGTTTCTCTGTCCAACGACACTGTCAAGTCCCGCATCTTCGACATGTCGTGCAACATCAAGTCGCAGCTCTTGGCAAAGGTCAAAGCGTCTCCCGTCTTTGCAATTCAGCTGGATGAGTCCGTGGATGTGGCAAATTTGTCTCAACTAATTGTCTTCGTTCGATACGTCCACGACCAAAGCATCGAAGAGGACTTGCTGTTTTGCCGCCCACTGGAAACAACAACCCAAGCCGCCGACGTCATGCAGCTTGTCGACGCCTTTTTTGAGGAGGAAGGATTGGACTGGGGCAAGCTCGTCCATGCCTGCACAGATGGGGCTCCTGCTATGTTGGGTGCGAGGTCTGGATTCGCGAAACTACTGAAGCAGAAGAATCCCAAGGTGGTGACCCTGCACTGCATCATACATCGAAAAGCGCTCGCATCAAGGACGATGACACAACCGCTCAAAGAAGCGCTTGAGACGGCAATCAAGCTTGTGAATTTTGTCAAAGCGAGCGCCCTCAACACTACTATTTCGACGGTTGTGCCAGGATATGGAATCCGACTACGAAGGACTGCTGTTCCACACTGCCGTTCGCTGGTTATCGAAAGGCGACATGTTAAATCGGCTTGTGCATTTGCTCCCCGAAGTTACACAATTTTTGGAAGAAAGGAACAAAGGAGATCTGAAAGCTGCTGTTTCCGATGAGGCATTCCAGTGCAGGCTGGCACTTCTTGCAGACATGTTCAGTCACCTGAATGAGCTTAACCGCAAGCTACAGGGCGCGGACTCCGATATAATCGGGCATCGAGACAAAGTGAACGCCTTCGACTCAAAACTTGAGTTGTGGCGAGGCAAGTTCGAGACTGGCCGCAGCGCAACGGCTTTTCCAACGTTGGCGCGAATCAGCGAGACTGCTGGTGGCGTCAGCGACGTTCTCAAGAACGAAGCCATCATCCACCTCAACAGGCTGCTGGAAGAGTTTCAGCACTATTTTCCGGACTTCAAAAGCAACAACCCAATGATGGAGTTCACGAGGGATCCCTTCAGCTTTCGAGTTGACAACTTCCCGAAGGAAGCAGAAGACATCGAAGATCAGTTTCTTGACCTGGTGCATGACTCCGCAGCAAAGGCTGTTTTTGCGGAGAAAAGCCTGAACGCATTCTGGGCCACTATGCATGATTCGTATCCTCGCGTTGCTGTGGCGGCGCTCACACTACTGGTTGCATTTCCCTCCACGTACCTGTGCGAGTCGGCGTTTTCGAGCATGGTTGAGATCAAAACCAAATCGCGAAACCGCCTGATTGACCTTGAATCTGATTTGCGCTGCGCCATTTCAAAAGTGGAACCGAACATTGAGGCACTCGTCAAGGCGAAACAAATGCAAAAGTCTCATTAACCTGTATGCGTCTAGTGTTGCATTTCTTGTATGTTTTTTATGGGCCAAATAAATTGAGAAAAAAACATAACGAATCTTTTCATGTGTATTTTATTTCCATGTGATAACTGTTTGTAAAAAATCTAATATATGCAAAAAAAATTAAAGGCCGTAAAATGGCACAAAAAAGCAAAGCGTATATTTACGTATTAAAGTTAAACACTGCATGGGTTAAACTCGAATTTGTCAATGACCGATGCTGTGGTGGGAAATGGAGAGTTGGCTCACTGAAAAGTGGGGAATTGGAGAAAAAAGGTTAAGAACCCCTGCAAAGTTTAGCGTCACAGGGGTAGATTATACAGGAGCGTTGTTAACCAAGGAGAAACATCAAAATCCTGAAAAAGCCTATATTGTGTTGTTTACTTGTCGAGTTACTAGAGGAATCCATATCGAATTAGTAAAAGATCTGTCCTGCGATTCATTTCTTATGGTGTTCCGAAAGTTTTGTAACCGTCAGGGATTTCCTTCTTTAATGCCAAGTGACAATGCTACTACCTTTGTATCCGCTTCAGTTTATTTGAAAAACATGGCAGAAAGTTCCTTAGTGCAAGAACACCTGAATGCTATCGAATGTAAATTGAAGTTCATACCAGCCAGAGCACCTTGGTTTGGAGCTATATGGGAAAGATTGATTGGTCTTCTGAAAACATGTCTGAAGAAGGTAATAGGTCAGGCCTTTCTCAGCTTTAGTGAACTTCCCTGTGTTGTGACTGAACTTGAAGCAATTATTAATGACAGACCCTTAAGTTATACTCCAGGAGATCTAGACCAGTTGGATATTCTGACACCCAATCATTTGATTTTAGGACCTAGATTGAGATCTTTCCCTAGGGAAGTCATAGATTGGAAAGATGAAAATAAGGACCCTCTGTATGGAGAAAATAAGGATGTTGGAAAGCGATTTTTGTACATCACAAAAAAATGTGATGACCTGCGGAAAAGGTGGGAGAGAGAATATTTAACTTCTCTCCGAGAAACTCATCTGGTGGGAATCAGACACGAATCTTGGCCCAAAATGGGAGATGTTGTGTTGATACACGAAGGACCGAGAAGTTGTTGGAAGCTCGGTCAAATTGTCAAATTACACGTGGGACCGGATGATGTCTTGCGCGTGGTTACTTTAAAAACCCCACAAGGTCAAGTAATGAGACCTGTTGTCAAGCTATATCCTTTGGAATTATGGCAAGAGACTGATGTTGTCATATCTGAGAAAACTGATAACAGGAGCACCCAACCGATCAGGAAAATGGCACAGGCGGCTACCGAGGCCAGAAGAGCCCTCTTTCAAGCGGGACAATTATAACTGTAAATATTGTTTCTGTTTGCTGGGAGTGTATCGTGATTTAAGATGGAATCACGATAGTGCATTTATAAAGACCAGTAAGCAGTCATTTATCTTTTCTTTTGTAAGGGAAATATTATGAACATTATGCAGTGCGAGATGCGTAGAAAATTATAATGGTATTAAATTGTTTGTAATAACATATTTCTTTGTGTCGAGTGTTTTTTGAAGAGTAAAGTACATTCAATTGTTGTTTGACTAATCAATCGTTAACGAGTTGTTAAATATTGTCGTAAGTGAATGCGGGTCGCGCATGCGTGGATTGCCAATCGTCTTTGAATGATTTGAGTCAGAATCGGGTTAGTACCGGCTCAGTTGCATGACTGTGAGGGTCATGGTTAAGGGTACCTGACACTTGCACGCATTCGTGGCACGCACTGGCACGCATTGATGCGCGAACTCGCGTGAACGAGTCTTGAAAATGTCGTGAACAGTGCTGGAACTCGCGTGCCAGTGCGTGCAATGCGTGCCCAGAACTTTGAAATGTTTAAAGTTTGTGGCACGCATTGGCACGCACAAAATAGTCGTGAACGATGCGCCAACTGGAGTGAACAGTGCGGGAACTGGCGTGCCAGAGCGTACCAATGCGTGCCATGCTTCCCATTCCACGCATCGTGCACGCCAGTTCACGCAACGTTCACTCCAGTTCCCGCACTGTTCACTCCAGTTCACGATATGTTCGCTCATCGCAGCCTTCCCACTGACATTGTCACGCATTGTACTCCCGCATTGTCTCGCACTGTTCACTCCAGTTCGCGCATCGTTCACTCCAGTTCCTGCATCGTTCACTCCAGTTCACGCCAGTTCCCGCATCGTTCACTCCAGTTCACGCCAGTTCCCGCACTGTTCACTCCAGTTCACGATATGTTCGCTCATCGCAGCCTTCCCACTGACATTGTCACGCATTGTACTCCCGCATTGTCTCGCACTGTTCACGCCAGTTCGCGCATCGTTCACGCCAGTTCCCGCATCGTTCACGCCAGTTCCCGCATCGTTCACGCCAGTTCCCGCATCGTTCACGCCAGTTCCCGCATCGTTCACGCCAGTTCCCGCATCGTTCACGCCAGTTCCCGCATCGTTCACGCCAGTTCCCGCATCGTTCACGCCAGTTCCCGCATCGTTCACGCCAGTTCCCGCATCGTTCACGCCAGTTCCCGCATCGTTCACTCATCGTTCACGCCAGTTCACGCCAGTTCCCGCATCGTTCACTCCAGTTCCCGCATCGTTCACTCCAGTTCCCGCATCGTTCACTCCAGTTCCCGCATCGTTCACTCCAGTTCCCGCATCGTTCACTCCAGTTCCCGCATCGTTCACTCCAGTTCACGCATCGTTCACTCCAGTTCACGCCAGTTCCCGCATCGTTCACGCCAGTTCACGCCAGTTCCCGCATCGTTCACGCCAGTTCACGCCAGTTTCCGCATCGTTCACTCCAGTTCACGCCAGTTCCCGCCGGTTCACGCTAGTGCCCACCTACTCACGCTAGTGCCCACCTACTCCGCCAGTGGAGCTCTCGTGGGATTATCAGGGGGTGGAGCTCTCGTGTGATTAAGGGGATTAGGGGGTATATAAATTGAGGTCCGAAGACACTCCTAGCCATTCCAGAGTTTGCCAGCGAGGAGACAACATGCCTAAACTGAAGCAGCCAAAGGGAAGGGGGAGGAAAATGGACGTGATAGAGGAGACTGCAGATCGAGATTCTCCTCATTCATCATTTTCAAGTCTCGATATGGTCATCCCGGAGACACAGCAGGATACAAGCCAGAGCCAGGTATCCAGTGATGACGATTTAAAGAAGCGGGTTCGGGTGTCTAAGAAGGACATCCCCGACTACCAGTGGACGGAAGAGACGGAGACTACGTTGGCCAACCTTGTCAAGGAGAACCCCATGCTCTTTGACAAGAAACACAAGGAGTGGATAAACAAGGTGTTGAAGGACAGCAGGTGGGCATATAAAGGAAGTCAGCTGGATCCTCCTGCCACTGCTGCTCAGTGCAAAAAACGCTACGAAAACTTGAGGACGAGGGTTGGCAAAATTATGAAGAAGGAGAAGAAGAGTGGAGCTGGCCAGGCCCAAAGGAGTGGCCGTGATGACTTCCTCATGGACACTTGGTCGTTCCTCATACAGCACATCGTCCGGGGAGAGATAGTCGCCAGTGAGCAGTTTCGTGGCTTCGAAGGAGTTGCCACGACAGCCAGCGATGTCGACGATGATGTGAGGTCGACAGGTTCTCGCAGCCAGGCATCTACCACCACCAGGAAGGACAAGGGAAAGGGGTCCTGCCGAACACTTGACACCTCTTCACAGCGACACCTATGTGTCGGAGAAGGATTTCAGCAATATATTGAGGAATACGAGTATTAATTTTTTTTGACATATGCTATCTGTTGCATTAAAATGCTGTACTAAATTGTTACAATGTTTGTTATATATATATATACATATATATAATATATAATATATTCTTATAATATTTTTTATGTTTCAGCTTGTGTCGAAAGCTGAATCGTCGACCCCAACGTTTATGGGCCAGCACAAGATTGTGCACGATTTTGCGTGCCTGCTGGAAGGCTACATGCGTGCCATCCCAGTACACCGATGGTACGAATTCCAAATAAAGTGCCTCAATCTCACACAACGTTACAGGGACTAGACTCAGGTCTTCCAGCAGGCACAGCAACAACCATCAGTGACCTGGGCAGGCCCACAGCAACAGCAACCTTTACAGCCCCCTGTGCATCAGCAACCCCCTCAGCAACAGTCACCTTGGCAGCCCCCTCAGCAGCAGTCACCTTGGCAGCCCCCTCAGCAGCAGTCACCTTGGCAGCCCCCTCAGCAGCAGCCACCTTGGCAGCCCCCTCACCAGCAGCCACCTTGGCAACCCCCTCACCAGCAGCCACCTTGGCAACCCCCTCACCAGCAGCCACCTTGGCAACCCCCTCACCAGCAGCCACCTTGGCAACCCCCTCACCAGCAGCCACCTTGGCAACCCCCTCACCAGCAGCCACCTTGGCAACCCCCTCACCAGCAGCCACCTTGGCAACCCCCTCACCAGCAGCCACCTTGGCAACCCCCTCACCAGCAGCCACCTTGGCAACCCCCTCACCAGCAGCCACCTTGGCAACCCCCTCACCAGCAGCCACCTTGGCAGTCCCCTCACCAGCAGCCACCTTGGCAACCCCCTCACCAGCAGCCACCTTGGCAGTCCCCTCACCAGCAGCCACCTTGGCAGTCCCCTCAACCAGGACCCTCGCAGGCACAGCCAGAGCAGCAGCAGCAGCATCGTCCAGCCAGTCATAACTGGGTGCCGCAGTCAAGCCCTTCTTCCTTGCCCCGTACCACGGAGTGGCACCCAGGGATGCCAACTCCACTGTCATCCACCCCTGTCCAGGTGACCTCGCCATCAGTGCCAGTGTCATCACCCACCCTTGTCCATGCTCCTTCACCAGCACCTTCATTAACGTCGCTGTCGGCGGCATTCAAAAGTCCATTGACCTTCCCTGTCCTGACCCCGGGGACCATCGACAGCAACCTTGATGAAGCCATGACACCCTCACCCCTCTACTCGTCCAAGGAGCTTGATACCCCACCAGTCAAGGACAAGAAAATTTAAATAGTTTTAAATATTTGTACATAATTGAAGTGTGATACTTGTATATATGTTGTTTTAATGTAAATAAAATATTTATATATTTCCAAACACTTTTCGTCTATTTCCTTGAAATACAAAGAAAGAAACAGTTAAGTAAAAAATAATAAAAGGGAAGAAAAATAAACCCCCCAAAAAATTTATATTTGCTGTCTTAATGTGAAAAAAAAATTATATCTTATTTCAAACTATTTTTATCTTTATAATGAAGAGAAACAAAAAGGAAACTAAAAAATTAATGAAAATGAAAGAAAAATAAACCTAATATGTTTTTATATTTGCTGTCTTAATGTGAAAAAAAATGATATCTTATTTCAAACTATTTTTATCTTTATAATGAAGAGAAACAAAAAGGAAACGAAAAAATTAATGAAAAGGAAAGAAAAATAAACCTAATATGTTTTTATATTTGCTGTCTTAATGTGAAAAAAATGACATCTTATTTCAAACTATTTTTATCTTTATAATGAAGAGAAACAAAAAGGAAACGAAAAAATTAATGAAAATTAAAGAAAAATAAACCTAATATGTTTTTATATTTGCTGTCTTAATGTGAAAAAAAAATTGGAAAGTTGAGTATTATATTTACTATGTATAAATGTAAGCTCTAGTCATTTTGAATTAAATCAAAAGTGATACGTAAACAAGAGCTGTTGCCTAACGGAGGCATCCAGGATGCTATCGCTCGCTCTTATGGGTCATTTAGTTTGCTAGAGTGACGTTCCCAGTTTGTTTTGCTTTAATAATTTAGCTATTTAGCTCTGCATAAAATGCTTATATTGTTAGCTCGGGGATTTCGACACTATCGAGGTAACGATCCTGCCTTTGTCGAGGTATTGTCGCTATAGGCAAATTTTTTTAAGTTTGCTGTTTTCATGTAAAAATGAAATGATGTCTTATTTCATGCACACACTTATTTTCATCTATTGCCAATCAAGATGCACATTTTTTGTTTTAAATAAAAATGAAATGAAAAATAAACCCATGAAATTTTTAAGTTTGCTGTTTGAATGTAAAAATTAAATGGAGTCTTATTTCATGCACACTTATTTTCATCTATTGCCAATCAAGATGCACATTTTTTGTTTTAAATAAAAATGAAATGAAAAATAAACCCAAGAAATTTTTAAGTTTGCTGTTTGAATGTAAAAATAAAATGCTTTCTTAATAGTTGTACATATTTTATGTGCTATTTATATGTAAATCAAATGCTTTCTTATTGAAACTAAAATAAAGGGCCACAAAAAATACAAACGAAAAATATATAAGTTTCTTTTATTTACAAAATGGAACAACTATACAGCTCATGGAGGTACTACAATTTTTTTTTTGCCAAGGGACAGCACCAGCAGGGGACATGTAGTAATGTGAAAGGTAGTCTCGCTGATCCTTTGCATCCTTCTGGATATGATGGCCGGATAGTCATCAGCCCCTGCAGGTTTTGCTCATTCCTGCATGCACCAGGGATCAGAGCATGTGTGTCTGGATTTTCGTAGTCCACTTCTGACAAAGCACCTGGGTATTTGATGAGGACGTGGTTGTGAAGGACACAGGCACACATGGTGATCAGGTTGATGGTGCTGGGCTTCTGCTGCATCGTCGTCAAGAAGCAACGGAACCTTTGACTTAAAATTCCAAAGGCATTCTCAACGACACGCCGGGCACGAGACAACCTGTAGCTATATATGCGTTCTCGTAGGACTTGTGACCGATGGGAGAATGGTTTCATCATCCAGGTTCGTAGAGCAAAGGCGTCATCCCCAACGAAGTGATAGGGCACTGGGTGGTCATCATTAGGGAGTGGTTCTGGTTGAGGCACTCCAGCTCTGTTGTCTTCTACAGCATCATGTAGAGAACAGTTGCTCCATGTTCCTCCATCCGACGCACCACCCTCTGCCCCAACATCCACAGAGGAACCTGTAGGAAGCATCTGCAACTGCCATCAGTACAATGCTGTGGAAGCCCTTGTAGTTGTAGTAGTAAGAGCCAGCATTGGGTGGCTTCTTTATGGCAATGTGCTTTCCGTCCACAGCCCCCAGACAGTTGTGGTAATTCCATCTGGAGCTGAATCTGGCAGCAACTTCCTTCCAGGCCTCTTCAGTTTTGGGGCAACGCAGCACTTCGTCCTTTTAGGCAACGATGATGGCTTTACACACTACTGGTATTAACTTGCTGATGGTACTTGCTTCAACCCTGAAGCTGTACTGTAGACTTTGATAGGAATTTCCAGTGGCTAAAAAGCGGAGGGTGACAGCAAGTTTGAGTCCAACTTGAAGCGGTTCCCTCATGAAGGTGGACTGCTTCAGGAGGTGCGGGGTTAACTTCTCAACCATCTCTTGAAACAGGTCAGGTGTGATTCTGAGGTAATTTTTTAGCCCTTTGGATCTTCCTTGTTGAGTTCAGTCAATAGACTGTCAGTGTCCAAACGACTGCCTTCTGGTTAACCATTCCCTGACCCACACTTTCCTTTGTATCTTTCTTCGAGGTAGGGTTGGCTTTTGTTTCTCTTTTTCCTTTGCCAGCCTTTTCTGATGCACTCCAGCAAATGCTACAGCAGCCGCCAGGTATAGGTATCTTCTCCTCAATGCAATGGTGTCTCTGACAGTAAGCATGTTGTCTCGTCTGAAGCCAATCCAAGAATGTCCTCAGGTTGGAGAAGCCCCTTTTTATATGGAGTGGCCAATTCGTGAACTGGCGTGAACGATGCATGAACGATGCGGAATGATGAGCGAACTCGCATGAACGTGTCGTGAACTTCTCGTGAACTACGCGTGCCAATTCGTGCCATCGCGTGAACGTCGCGTGAACGATACGCGAACTGAAGTGAACTGGTCGTGAACAGTGCGGGAACAGTGCGGGAAAAACACCAGTGCGTGGCAAAAATGCGCTCAAGTGTCAGGTAAGCTTTACCCTACGGTATTTCAGGGGGGAAAGGAATTAACACACCCACGAGAGGAGTTCTTATCATGTATTAAGATAAGTAAAGATTTTATAAGTGTTTTGTGATGTTAATAATATTGAAGGGCATGCATACACGATAGATATTGTTACTAGCAGGCATTTGTAAAATAAGACTATACTTCGGGTTGCCGGATAGGAAACTTTACAATAAATAGTTTAAGGTTGGTGATTAATATAAATCTATTCCTGGCCAAATAATGAATTTATACGATCACAAGATATGGTAAGTTAAATTTTATAAATGAACACAACGCAAATTCTCGATTTATTGAATGAAAGTAACAGAAAAGAATCCTTGAAAATCTGTTAATGAACCTGGTAATATGCAAACCAAATTGGGGTAAATTTAGGTTTTCATGTTGATTGAATAGTCTATATGTTTACTATTTTGGATTCTTTTGAGTAAATATAGGGGTCGTCCATGACCTAATATCTATCTGTGGTGAAAATTGTCAAAATCTGTTGAACACCTTTCAGACATGATCCTGTCCACAGACACATGAAAAATGCAAATCTGGATCTAGAATCCGGATCCTGATCATTTCCAAAATGCAATGGGGTCGTCTATAACCTATGATATATCTGTGGTAAAAATTTTCTCAAAATTTGTCGAGTAGGTTTGATGTTATTTTGAATGAAGGAAAATGGATATCTGGATCATCTCCAAAATTTCATGGAGTCTTCCATAACCTAATATCTATCTGTGGTGAAAATTTCATCAAAAAATTCATCAAGTAGTTTCAACGTAATCCTGTCCACAGGCACAATGACAAATAAATAAACTAGAATCTGAATCCGGAACCAGATAATCTCCAAAATTTAATTGGGTCGCCCATGACCTAAGTTCCATCTCTGGAAAAAAATTTCGTTAAAATCCGTTGGGTAGTTTTGGCGTAATCTTGTCCAAAAACTGACAAAAATAAATTAACAAACTATAGTCCAGATACAGATCATCTCCAAAATTGAATGGGGTCGTCCATGACCTTAGATTTATCTGTGGTGAATATTTCGTCAAAATCTGTCAAGCAGTTTTCACGTGATCCTGGCCACAGACGCGCGAAAAAAGCAAATCCAGATCAGCTCCAAATTCAATGGGGTCATCCATAATCGAAGGTCTATCTATATTCATTGAAAATTTCATCAAAATCCGTCAAGTAGTTTTGACGTAATCCTGTCCACGGAGACAGACAAATAAACAAAACCGACTCGATCGCATAATCTCCTTAGCGAAGGTAATAATGAAATACATTTTGACTTATTGCACCTAGGAACTAATTTACTTCATAAGGTCAGCACATCAAACTCCCCTGTGAGTTTTGTGCGACCAAACGCAATATTGTTAAAATTACTCTATTCCTCCTTCCTCTTTGTACTGAACATTCCCATGGATTTATTTCTTACAAATCATTTTCAACTGGTTCATTACTCTGCCTCACGGGCAGTTTAAAAGCTGGTATTGGTAAGTCGATTATGTTTTATCCGCCGCATCCGTTTTTCGTTACACCCAAATCTCAACATGGGCAAAATAGTAACATATTTCTAAATTGGAGCAAATGTTTTTATGTTGACCAGGCTCACATGAGTCTTCTTATAGTTTATATGACTTATCTGTTTTTGATGTTGTTAATAGTTTATATAGGACATTTCTGTTTTGACGCTGTTACTGTTTTTAGAATCATATAGTTAATTCATTCTCATTATTTATTTATTTCCTTATTTTCAATCCTCACTGGGCTATTTTTCCCTGTTGGAGCCCTTGGGCTTATAGCACCTTGCTTTTCCAACTAGGGTTGTAGCTTGGCTAGTAATAATAATAATTATAAATTTACTTCACGGGAATAGAGCCTGTCAAACTTTTATACACCATAATTAATGTAACTTTTGGTTCAAACTTTAATCCTTTTGCATTAATACTAACAATTACAGTCCCCCGAAGGATTGTGGGCATTGAAATTTCCAATTAAAAGGAAAGCTTCTTGTTTATTTGTGAATTCTCCCGATAGATTTTAAAAATTAGAGTTGCAATAAGGTTAATTGTATAAATTATTAATAATAATGGAGTTATTATTCGAATATTCTTGAACTCAAGATAATTGAAATTCTGATGTGTTAAAAATCTTAAATACGGTAAGTTGCACTACTATAAATCTAATATATCAGCAGAAGGGACTGAGCGAGATGCTAGTATGTGTGTGTTATATATATATATATATTAGAGAAGGGGGCCATGGAAGAGGTCCTTCTCCCAGGCCCAGGCTTCTACAGCCGCCTGTTCCTGGTAGAGAAAGCAACGGGGGGGTGGAGACCTGTGATAGACCTGTCGGCCCTCAACAAGTTCGTCAAGAAGACGGACTTCAAGATGGACACCCCAAAATCCGTCCTGATGTCCTTGAGGGAGAAGGATTACATGATGACGGTCGACCTCAAGGACGCATACTTCCAGATCCCTGTCCACCCGTCGAGTCGGAAGTTCCTCCGGGTAAAATGGGGTTCCCAGATCCTGCAGTTCAAGAACCTTTGCTTCGGTCTGTCGACGGCCCCTCAAGTGTTCACGAGGGTCTTCGCGACAGTCTCAGTGTGGGCTCACGAACGGGGTATCCGTCTCATCAGATACCTAGACGACTGGTTGCTCCTTTCCAACTCAAAGGCCCTCTTGGAGGAACAAGGGAGAAACCTCCTCCCGTTCTGCAGGAATCTGGGAATCATAATCAATCTGGAAAAGTCGAACTTAACACCATCCAACATTATGGGATACTTGGGGATGACGTTGGACACCGTGCAGGGGAAGGTTTTCCCCTCGGAAGACAGGATACGGAACCTCAAGCACATCATTCAGCCGTTCCTGTCAGAACATTCCAGGAGGGCGAGAGACTGGCAGAGACTGATAGGTCACCTGGTCTCATTGGAGAAACTGGTTACCCAAGGGAGGATGAGGCTCAGGCCCATTCAATGGAACCTCAAGAGCCTCTGGTCCCAGACAGGCTCTCAGAAGGCATTAATTCCAATCCTTCCAGACACGAGAACCTCCCTAGAATGGTGGCACTGCCAGTCGAACTCCCTCAAGGGGATGCCCCTCGGGTCCTGTCCCCCCGAGTACCTCCTGTTCACAGACGCCTCCAACCAAGGGTGGGGGGCCCACCTTCTGGAAGAGACAGCAAGCAGTACCTGGTCGGAGAGCGAAAAGCGTCTCCACATCAATGTCCTAGAGCTAAGAGCAGTCCAGAAGGCATGTCTTCACTTTGCAAGTCGGCTAAAGGGAAACACTGTGGCGTTAATGTGCGACAACGCCACGGTAGTGGCCTACATAAAGAAGCAAGGGGGCATGAGATCGAAGGAACTGTGCGACCTCGCCATAAGCATCCTACATTGGGCGGACGAGCAGCAAGTGGTGCTGCTAGCAAGGTTCATCCCCGGGAAGAAAAACGTGCTAGCCGACGGCCTCAGCAGAATGGGTCAAATAGTGGGGACAGAGTGGTCTCTACACCCAGAAGTAGCCAGACTCATCATTCAACGCTGGGGCTCCCCAGTGATGGACCTCTTTGCAACAAAGCTCAACGCCCAACTACCGGTCTATTGCTCCCCGGTCCCAGACCAAAAGGCAGCCCTAGAAGACGCCTTCCAGCACAAGTGAGACAACCTGGACGTGTACGCTTTTCCCCCTTCACGCTGATAAGGCAGGTACTCAACAGAGTAAGGGCCTCCCGAAACCTAAGGATGACTTTGGTAGCGCCCTGGTGGCCGGAGAGAGAGTGGTTCGCGGATCTAAAAGACCTAGCGAGCCAACCACCTTGGCCTCTGCCCGCCAGGTCAGACCTCATGCACCAACCGCACTTCCTCGGGCTCCACGACAACCCTCTCTCTCTTCGCCTTCACGCCTGGAGACTATCGAGCGGCTCTTGAAGAAGGAGGGGTACTCCTCCTCCACAGCTAAGAGAATGTCCCTATACCTGAGGAAATCCTCTACCGTGGTATACCAGGCAAAGTGGGCCTCCTTCACGAAGTGGTGCTCGGAGAAACACATAAGACCTCTTAAAGCTTCGGTCCTGGACATAGCTGAGTTTCTGGTGTACCTTAGAGACGAAGTGGGAATGTCAATCCCAGCCATTAAAGGAGTTCGAGCCGCCTTAGGCCAAGTCTTCCTCCTGAAAGGCATCGACCTGGGGACCTTGAGACACATAGCGATGCTGATTAGGAGTTTCGAGCAGTCCTGCCCCCCTCAAGCTAGGAGTGCGCCCAGGTGGGACCTAGCCAAGGTCCTGAAGATGCTAAGTCGTCCTCCCTTTGAACCCCTGAAAGATATCGGGGACAAAGACCTCACCCTCAAGACCGTCTTCTTGCTAGCCTTAGCTTCGGCTAAGAGAGTGGGCGAGATCCATGGTCTGTCTTACGACGTTGCGCACTCCAAAGGGTGGAAAGAAGTGTCCTTCAGGTTCGTACCCTCCTTTGTGGCGAAGACTCAGAACCCAGCAGTCTGGGACCCGAGGTTTGAAGGTTTCTCAATTCCGGCCATTCCCAAGACAGGCATTACGGAAGACTTGAAGTTATGCCCAGTACGGACGCTCAGAAAGTACCTGGAAAGGACAGCTCATCTCCGACCAGGTACCAAGAACCTCTTCGTTTCCACAGGTGTTAATAAGAAAAAAAGTCTCCAAGAACACCATTTCCTTCTGGCTGAGACAAGTCATCGCTAGAACCTATGAAGAGGATAGAATGGCAGTGCCAGGCACTCCCCGCCCCCATGACATCAGGGGTCTGAGCACCTCCTTGGCCTTTGAGAGAAACATGGCGGTGGGGCAGATCCTGCAAGCAGGCACTTGGTCGCACCAGTCGACCTTTACTGCCCACTACCTCAAGGATTATTCAAGAAAATCCTTGGACGGGTTCTCCATTGGGACAGTTATTGCCGCCTTCCAAGCTGTGTAGCGGTAAGCCAGAAGATGTCCCCAACGGTGAATAAATTCTTCGCGACTACATCAGGAGAAAATCGCCAGAAGAAATTTTAAGAGGCGAGTCTTAGATGATAGCGTAAGGTTCCGCAGTTACCCTCACTCCGCACTCTGATAAGCTCCGCACTCTGATAAGCCCCGCATTCCATAGCCCTCTAGGCACTATGTGCCGAGTCAAGTGGCAGAATAGCACTCCCGCCTCCTAAAGTATAAGTCTCCAAGAAAAGTAGTTCTCGGTGAGTATTTGTGTTGGAACAAATCAAAAATTTTAAATAATTTTTATTTTTCCTAACATACTCACCGAGAACTACTTTTCGGGTAATGGCCCTCCCTTCCTTCCTCGAGTGCCATCCTTCCATTACCAAGTTGGGCTAAGCGACGAACTTAATGGGGACGCTGACCCAGAGAAGCAGTGACCTGCCCTAATCCTGCCCTCAGGGCGCATTCTCTGGCGGCTAGGGTAAGCCTATATAGAGCGGAGTAAGGGGGGTAACGGCGGGAAAAACCTTGGTCGAGATTGAGGGATTCACAAGTGACTCCAAGAAGAGTATGTTAGGATAAATAAAAATTATTTAAAATTTTTGATATTTGTCAGTATTCCTTGTATAATTGCTGACTGGCGACCTACCATTGTTATTTGTTTTGTTATGGCCCTTAGAGTCCCTTAAGCAAGGCCGGACTCGAACCAGTGGCCCGTAACATATTGGCGACCAAATACCAGGGTTCGCTAAGAAAGTAATTTCCAATTAATTTTATTAAAAGTCAAATTCCCCCTTTCCTGTCTTAGCGACTTGACGAACCTCAATTTAATTTCAAGTAAATTATATAATCACTGGAGTTGGAACCGTGGAAGAAAACAGCAAAAGCGTTCTATTCTCATTGTTAAAGTTTTGTGTTTATTAGTGCGTGTTCGCACCGCGAACCCTTTTGTTTTGAAAACCGCGTGGTAGATTTTAGTCCTATTGGTTAGCAGGATAGCCAACCACGTGAAAAGAATTTGTGTTATGTTTTTTTTTTTTCTGAGTGTTTATTATCAAAGTGGTTAAAATTTTCATTTATTATATATATTGTGCATTAAGTGAATGTGTTATTTTGTGTTTTTTTTTTTTTTTTTAAAGTGAAGTAGGACAAAAACCGTGGCAGGCAGAGCACATGTTCATTTCAAAACATGGCCAACCTGATATAACTCAGCCCATCGCCGTGTTTCCGAACGAAGCCAAGGTTTAATATTGTCTGTTATTACCTTTGTCAATTGTTTACCAATTCTATGCAGACCCGAGATTTTAGTCTAATTTCGTTGTATTCACGCACATCAATTGTTTAATTTTGTGCATGGAATATTTTATCATTTATCTTTAGTGCCAGGATACAGGCTAGTCCCATATCGGAACCTTTGGCTTACGATTCACGTAAACGTTTTACGGCCGTGAGGCATAATTCTGTAGAGTAACGTTAAGACCACGTGGCGTTCCTTATTTCAATTTTTATTCTTTTGATAGTAAGTGTTTGTAATTTAATTTTATTACTTTCGTGGGATATTATTTTCATGTACATTATTGATAGGGATAAATTTTTCATTCATATATATTGTGCAGTGAGTGATTGTTTAATTTCGTGTTAAAACTAAGTGAATTGAAATTTACGAAATTTTAGGAAGAAACCGTGGTAGACTAAAACACGTGTTAATTTCCTGTGTTGGTAACCGTAAGCACACGTGGCATTCTTTATTTCAATTTTTCCTTTTCACAGCAAGGGTATGCAATTTCATTTTGTTACTTTCGTGGGGTATTATTTTTATGTAAATTTTTGAAAGGGATAATTTTCGTAAGATTGTGTAACATTGTTAACCTAAAGATAAAGGATTTATGATATCACATTCAATTTAATTTTTTCAGTCAGGGTATAGAATCAATTAGATAAAATATTTGGAGGTGTAATTTTTTAAACTCATTTAGTTTTTATTAAAGAGAAAGTATATAAAGGGGTTGATGTTCTTAACGAAGCATTAAGCAATCTCCGTGACATTGTTTGTTTTATTTAATTTGTTATACTTTAAGTATAAATACAAACTTGGCTTTAAGTCACAGGGTTGCAAGTGGTGGTGTTGCAAGAACGCACCCACACATTTTTACAAAACCATTTTTTTTCCTTAAGACTAGCATAGGAGGGTCACACATCGTGGAGATTCCATTTTTTTTCCTTAAGACTAGCATAGGAGGGTCACACATCGTGGAGATTCCATTTTTTTTCCTTAAGACTAGCATAGGAGGGTCACACATCGTGGAGATTCCATTTTTTTTCCTTAAGACTAGCATAGTAGGGTCACACATCGTGGAGATTCCATTTTTTTTCTTTAAGACTAGCATAAGAGGGTCACACATCGTGGAGATTCCATTTTTTTTTCTTTAAGACTAGCATAGGAGGGTCACACATCGTGGAGATTCCATTTTTTTTCCTTAAGACTAGCATAGTAGGGTCACACATCGTGGAGATTCCATTTTTTTTCTTTAAGACTAGCATAAGAGGGTCACACATCGTGGAGATTCCATTTTTTCCCTTAAGTCTAGCATAGGAAGGTCACACATCGTGGAGATTCCATTTTTTCCCTTAAGTCTAGCATAGGAGGGTCACACATCGTGGAGATTCCATTTTTTCTCCTTAAGTCTAGCATAGGAGGGTCACACATCGTGGAGATTCCATTTTTTTTCCTTATGACTGGCATAGGAGGGTCACACGTCGTGGAGATTCCATTTTTTTTTTTTTTTTAAGACTAGCATAAGAGGGTCACACATCGTGGAGATTCCATTTTTTCCCTTAAGTCTAGCATAGGAAGGTCACACATCGTGGAGATTCCATTTTTTTTCCTTAAGTCTAGCATAGGAGGGTCACACATCGTGGAGATTCCATTTTTTTTTCCTTAAGTCTAGCATAGGAGGGTCACACATCGTGGAGATTCCATTTTTTTTCCTTATGACTGGCATAGGAGGGTCACACATCGTGGAGATTCCATTTTTTTTCCTTAAGTCTAGCATAGGAGGGTCACACATCGTGGAGATTCCATTTTTTTCCTTATGGCTGGCACAGGAGGGTCACACATCGTGGAGATTCCATTTTTTTCCTTAAGACTAGCACAGAGGGTCATTCATTGTTGTGATTCCATTTATTTATGACTAGCATAGAGGGTCATTCATTGTTGTGATTCCATTTTTATATGACTGGCATAGAGATTCACCCATTGTTGTGATTCCAATTTTTTAAAGACTAGCATAGAGATTCACCCATTGTTGTGATTCCTTTTTTATGACTAGCATAGAGATTCACCCATTGTTGTGATTCCATTTTTTTCAGAAGACTAGCATAGAGGTTCACCCATTGTTGTGATTACATTTTTTTCCGTCCAGCATAGTGTCACCCATAGTTGTGATCTCATTTTTTTTCCTGACTAGCCTAGAGGGTCACCTACAGTATAGTTGTGATTCCAGTTTATTTTGTCTAGCATAGAGGGTCACCTATAGTTGTGATTCCAATTTTTATTGTGTAGCACAGTTGTCAAATATATCGTTACTTGTTTGGACGCATTACAACCGGACAGCCTAAGCTCACCCATTGTCGTGACCCTGGTTTTCGAGTTAGGCTCCTGTTCAATTACTTGCAAGGCTTGCTACTCGGTGATAGTTCTTTCTTGAGACGCATTTTTACAGCCATTGTGCATTTTGCCCGGCTCCATCTTCATCCTTCCTTCCATGAGACTCTTGCGTAAGGCTAGAGCGTCTTTCCCCTCCGTGTAATTTCTTGCACGGCCAACATCGTACCTTGTGCTGTCGAGTTTGTTCTTGTCACTGTCTCCAAGAAATTAGCAAAATGACTGCTGCTGAGATCAGTGCATTTGTGGATTTGGCAGAACGACAAGGCTATGAGGGAGAGGCCTTGCGAAGGTATGTGCGGGAACTCACGGATGAAGCCAATGCCAGGAGAAGAACGGAGCAAGAAAGGATGCAGTATGCGAGAGAAAGAGCGAGAGCGTATGAATTAAAGAAGAGGGAAATAGACGCTCGATTAGCCCAGCTCAGTAACTCGCTACCTCAACCTAATGGTGCCAACGACCAGCAGGACAACTGCAGAGAGAAACAGTGCATTGAAGGGTTCACCAAGGAACTCCCTACAGCGGTACTGAAGGCGACCATGTCCCAGCTCGGCAAGAAGTGTGGACTGGGGGCAGGGAGTGATCTCGCACATGAGGGCTACAACTCAAGCTTGGGTCAAAAGCCTGTGAAGTGTGTACAGCGAGTGCCCCTCAGGTGCATGAAGGCTGCCAAGCCAGAGCATAAAACTGTGAGGACGCAACCTGCAGGGGAAGACGACTGGTTAGGTACCATTGACCTGGGTGAGGTAGCTTGGCTAAGGGAGGAGGCCCAGGAGTCTCCCCCTTCCAGCAATGAGTTTAAGCCCCGTACCCGAGAGTGCTCCCCAGCTAAAGCAATGATGCTTTCCAGCAGACCAGAGGTCTCAGAGGAGGACCAAGAGACCATCAGGAGCCAGGCACAGCTCAGCAGATTCCAGCTGATGGGTGAGATGGCGATAAACCACAGGGCACCCACCTACCTGAGCGAGGTGGAAATAAATAACCCCTCTAAGGCTGAGTTCCTGCTAAGGGATGAGGTGCCCCTTAAGATCACCCGAAGTTCTCACAATCCTGTTATGGTCTCGTGCCGGCAAGTAGTTGTCCCCTGTAATCTCCGCTTGTCGATGCTAGGCGTGGCCCATGAGAGACTGGGAGGACACTTCGGGGTAACAGGTCCTACCCAGATGATCCAGCATCAATTCTGGCTGGGCTTGCACGAGATTG
>NC_090750.1:36792093-36794593 GCF_036898095.1 Palaemon carinicauda | reverse complement strand
GTGCGTGACTGAGCCATCTGGTTCAAATAAAGGAGGAACTGTTGCATCTACACCAAAGAGTGCAGATTTAAGGGTAGACCACCATTTATGTTCCCGCGTTGTACCAGAAAGGGTTTCTTTTATGGTTAAATTGTATTCCTTTTCAGTTGAAGCATAAACTCTGAGAAAAAGCTCTAATCTGAGTATAGTTATTCCAAGTCAAATCTGATCTGTTACTCTTCCAAAGATGATAGGCCTCCTGCTTCTCCATATAAGCACGTCTACAATCAACATTGAACCACTATTTGTCCTTCACTCGGTACCTTAGCACATGAGAAGGGATACGCCTATCAATTATGTTGGCTAGATTTTCATTCAAAAGGACAACAGGATCAACACTACTATATAATTATGACCAATTCAAGCACACAACATTATGCAAAATCCCATTCCAGTCTGTTTGAGATTTCATATAAATCTTACAAGAGTAAGATACATCAGGGACAGGCTGCTCTGTCTTCACTACTAATAAAATCAAGGCATGGTCAGATGACCTGACTGGAGAACCAATCTTACTTGACATAAATAACACCAGAGGAGTTAGTGTATACGAGTTCCAAGCAATTACCAGACCTGTGAGTAGCTTCACTTATGATTTGCTCACAGCCTGATTCAAAGGCAAAGTCTAAAGCTCTTAAGCCATGGAGATTGGTAGGAGAGAGAGAACTTAACCACTCCCTATGGTGAACCTTGAAATCACCAACAAAGACAAAAGAAGCCTTTCTACTATCTTAGCCATAATGGTAAGAAGACAATCAAGATGGATAGAATCATCCATGTCTGGATTCTGGTAGATCGAACTAAAATAAAAGTTCTTATGCCTGCCACAAACTTATTACCCGAATCTCATGACATCCCCATTCATAGCAGGACTTTTGAGAAGCAGGGTACTCTGTCCTGATATACATTGCCATTCACCAGGCCCTAGAGAAGGCATCACGTTTCAACATCACTGGCTTCTTAAAACCAGTTATAAGGAGCTCAGATGAGTACCTCAAATTAGAAACCAAAGTTTCTGAGCACAAAAAGAATATCATACTGTCTGAATGCGACTGTGAGGTCTTGAATATTTGCATGAAGACCACGAATATTGCAATACAGTAGACGTCATTGATGAAATCTAGGACGTACTGGTCCTGGATTTCGCTCACTCTACAGACAGCATAAGAATTAATGGTAACAAAAAGGAGACATCATACTTAAAAACTAGATTACCAAGAATTATAACAAAAACAATATGTACAGAAATATATATAAAGTGATTGATTAAACCCATAGACTATAGAAAAAGTCAGAAAAACTGGTTAACATGGAGGAGCCGATAAAAGATTCAAGGCTAAATACCCTCCGGGATAACCACTTCAACTGGTTTTGAAAAAAAGAATCAGATAAGAAAAAGAATCGTAATAAGAAAAAGAATCAGATAAGAAAAAATCAGATAAGAAAAAGACAACCGCTTGATAAACCACCAGGCATCCATGGCCCTTCTATTAAGCCTGCCCAACACCATTTAAAAAAAACAAGAGGAAGAGAACAAAAATAAGATAAGAATACTGTGGCCGAGTGTACCCTCAAGCAAGAAAAAACTAATCCAAGACAGTGGAAGACCATGGTACAGAGGGTATGGCACTACCCAAGACAAGAGAACATGCAATTCTGCGACATTCCTACATTACCAGAGCAGAACTTAAAACAGGTAGGCATGGTAAATCCATACAAACCCCCTTCCAAAGATCAATGGCATTATTGAGGGGCCAGTAAATACAGTCCTCAATCTCAGCGTAATGGGCACTTTCTATCCGTCAGGTGTTAATTACCAACAATAATGCCAATACAAGAAATAAGCTATTTTCGTGAAATGTGCAGCATCTGCTCCGACCAACATGCGATCCAATTATGCACTGACAAGAGGCAGTAGTGCCAAAATGTTCAACTAGCAATTTATGCCACCATGTTTGCCAGAAATTCTGCCCAGTATTGCTACGGCTCGTGAACGAGACTGATGCTCAACAACAGAAGGTAAAGATCGGTGCTTTACGTGCTGCGGGCCCACAGCGCACTGAGCAAGCTCAATTTGAGAGCACAGAGTAATCGGCGAGCTATGAAGCCGTGAACACTGACCGAAGTTAGCTTCTGGGTTCACCTCAAGAGGATCCCCCAACTGGTAATCAGAGGGGTACTAGTTTGCAATTACTTTTGTTCATATACCAAAGTACTACAAACAAAGGGTGGAAGAGCAGAAGCGGAGGCGGCTGCAGCAAGAGGCTCGAGAAGCTCTGGCGGGTCAAGTACTGCAGTGTCTCCGGGGTGAGGAGGACCTCGCTTGCAAACGAGAGAGGCGCTCAACAACAGAAAGTAAAGTTTGGTGCTTCATGCACTGTGGTCCCTCAGCACACTGAGCAAGCTCAGTCTCAGGGCATGTAGAGTAATCAGCGAGCTGTGAAGACTGGCCGAAGTCAGC
>NC_090750.1:36767093-36787093 GCF_036898095.1 Palaemon carinicauda | reverse complement strand
GAAAATATTGTCTTGTTGAACAAGCTACTAACCTCTGCCTCCTTCCTATGTGAAAATATTGTCTTGTTGAACAACCTACTAACCTCTACCTCCTTCCTATGTGAAAATATCTTGAACAAGCTACTAACCTCTGCCTCCTACATATGTGAAAATAAAGTCTTGTTGAACATGCTACTAACCTCTACCTAAATTCCTATGTGAAAATATTGTCTTGTTGAACAAGCTGCTAACCTCTACCTCCTTCCTATGTGAAAATATCTTGAAAAAGCTACTAACCTCTGCCTCCTACCTATGTGAAAATATACTCTTGTTGAACATGCTACTAACCTCTACCTCCTTCCTATGTGAAAATATTGTCTTGTTGAACATTCTACTAAACTCTACCTCCTTCCTATGTGAAAATATTGTCTTGTTGAACAAGCTACTAACCTCTGCCTCTTACCTATGTGAAAATATTGTCATGTTGAACAAGCTACTAACCTCTACCTCCTTCCTATATGAAAATATCTTGAACAAGCTACTAACCTCTACCTCCTTCCTATGTGAAAATATTGTCTTATTGAACAAGCTGCTAACCTCTACCTCCTTCCTATGTGAAAATATTGTCTTGTTGAACAAGCTGCTAACCTCTACCTCCTTCCTATGTGAAAATATCTTGAACAAGCTACTAACCTCTGCCTCCTACCTATGTGAAAATATAGTCTTGTTGAACATGCTACTAACCTCTACCTCCTTCCTATGTGAAAATATTGTCTTGTTGAACATGCTACTAAACTACCTCCTTCCTATGTGAAAATATTGTCTTGTTGAACAAGCTACTAACCTCTGCCTCCTATCTATGTGAAAATATTGTCTTGTTGAACAAGCTGCTAACCTCTACCTCCTTCCTATGTGAAAATATTGTCTTGTTGAACAACCTACTAACCTCTACCTCCTTCTTATGTGAAAATATTATCTTGAACAAGCTACTAACTTCTGCCTCCTACCTATGTGAAAATATTGTCTTGTTCAACAAGCTACTAACCTATGCCTCCTTCCTATGTGAAAATATTGTCTTGTTGAACAACCTACTAACCTCTACCTCCTTCTTATTTGAAAATATTATCTTGAACAAGCTACTAACCTCTGCCTCCTACCTATGTGAAAATATTGTCTTGTTGAACAAGCTACTAACCTCTACCTCCTTCCTTTGTGAAAATATTGTCTTGTTGAACAAGCTACTAACTTCTACCTCCTTCCTATGTGAAAATATTGTCTCATTGAACAAGCTACTAACCTCCGCCTCCTACCTATGTGAAAATATTGTCTCGTTGAACAAGCTACTAACCTCTACCTCCTTTCTATGTGAAAATATTGTCTTGTTGAACAAGCTACTAACCTCTGCCTCCTACCTATGTGAAAATATTGTCATGTTGAACAAGCTACTAACCTCTACCTCCTTCCTATGTGAAATTATCATCTTGAACAAGCTACTAACCTCTACCTCCTTCCTATGTGAAATTATCATCTTGAACAAGCTACTAACCTCTACCTCTTTCCTATGTGAAAATATCTTGAACAAGCTACTAACCTCTGCCTCCTTCCTATGTGAAAATATAGTCTCGTTGAACAAGCTACTAACCTCTGACTCCTTCCTATGTGAATTTATAGTCTTGCTGAACAAGCTACTAACCTCTACCTCCTACCTATGGGAAAATATTGTCTCGTTGAACAAGCTACTAACCTCTACATCCTTCCTATGTGAAAATATTGTCTTGTTGACCAAGCTACTAACCTCTGCCTCCATCCTATGTGAAAATATAGTCTTGTTGAACAAGCTACTAACCTCTACCTCCATCCTATGTAAAAATATTGACTTGTTGAACAAGCTACTAACCTCTACCTCCATCCTATGTGAAAATATTGTCTTGTTGAACAAGCTACTAACCTCTGCCTCCTACCTATGTGAAAATATATTCTTGTTGAACAACCTACTAACCTCTACCTCCTTCTTATGTGAAAATATTATCTTGAACAAGCTACTAACCTCTGCCTCCTACCTATGTGAAAATATTGTCTTGTTGAACGCGCTAATAACCTTCACCTCCTTCCTATGTGAAAATACTGTCTTGTTGAACAATCTACTAACCTCTACCTCCTTCCTATGTGAAAATATTATCTTGTTGAACAACCTACTAACCTCTACCTCCTTCCTATGTGAAAATATTATCTTGAACAAGCTACTAACCTCTGCCTCCTACCTTATGTGAAAATATTGTCTCGTTGAACATGCTACTAACCTCTACCTCCTTCCTATGTGAAAATATTGTCTTGTTGAACAAGCTACTAACCTCTACCTCCATCCTATGTGAAAATATTGTCTTGTTGAACAAGCTACTAACCTCTGCCTCCTACCTATGTGAAAATATATTCTTGTTGAACAACCTACTAACCTCTACCTCCTTCTTATGTGAAAATATTATCTTGAACAAGCTACTAACCTCTGCCTCCTACCTATGTGAAAATATTGTCTTGTTTGTGTGTGGTACTGTCACATACATCCATGTGATAAATGTAATGGAGGGTGACAATTTAAACCAGTAGGTTCTTTAAAATCCCGTATAATAGAGACAAACGGACATAAATGTGACAAGCAGCGGGGAACAGGCCCATGCTTGTCGATACAGTGACCACTGAACAATGACTGACTATTATATGCACATGGCGGAAAGAAAGGCAGTGTTGACACATCTAATAACATTGTTGCCACGATGCATAATGAAAAAGTGGTCGTACAGTATATGTAATGTGAAAAGATAAATGAAAATAAATGTCATTCTTCTACGAAATAATAATAAAGCAAATGTAATGTTCATAACTGTAGGTAATGTAAATAATATATGGCATAATATTAGATATCTATACACCTCCCTCCCCCTTTACGCTCGTAGCAGTGTCTCGAGCGGAACAGTGATTTCTCTGAGCTAGTCGAGGTGAATGACGAGGGATATTGGAGGGTTCGGATGATGGCTCTCTTTCCTGGCCAGAACAAGGGGACACAGGGTCTTGGGGAGAGGTGTCATCACTTATATTAGCCACTGGGCGTAAATGTCGTCGGTTTCGAAACCATACACGACCACTTGGAAGGCGTACTTCATACCTTCTGGCCATTCCTCGGCCCATCACGGTACCAATCTTGTCCCATCGAAGCGTCGTTGCATCCTGTATCCTCACTCGTTGGCCGATGGTGAGCTTGGGTAGATGGCGGGCATGAGAGTTGTAAAGGCTCACAGCCTGGTCGGTTTGGGCAGCAGTGCGGCGGTCGTAATCTTCGGTCTTGGTTTGCCACTCCTCTTTGAATGATCTGGGGTGGGCTGGAACACAAGTGCGGAGAGGATGGCCATAGAGAATCTGCGCAGGGGAGCGTCCAGCAGGGTTCGGTGTATTCCGAAGCTCCATCAGTCCTCTATCAAAGGCTTCACAATCTATGTTCCCGGATGGGGCGGTCTTGAGGATGAGGTGTTTCACAGCTTTCACGGCAGCTTCTGCGTGTCCATTAGACTGAGGGTAATGTGGAGATGTGATGATGTGATGAACTCCCCAGCGGTCAGCAAATTGCTTGAAGTCGTGGCTGGAAAATGGGGGTCCTCCATCAGTTCGTAAGCGGAGTGGAACACCAACCTCGCGGAAGAAAACACAGAACATTCTTGTAACTCTGACTGTAGTAGTGTCACGTCCACAGGGAACAACCACAGGCCAGCCTGAAAGTCTATCTGCAATAACAAGGAAGGATTTCCCTGCTACGTGGAAGAAGTCAGCCGACACGCTTTCAAAGGGCCGGGATGGGTGGTCGTCACACATGTAAGGTTCCTGTTGCTGACTAGGGAGAAGCTGTTGGCAGGCCTCACAGCTTTCTACTTTACTCTTAATATCTGCATTGATGCCTGGCCAGAATACTGTCTGCATTGCACGACGTCGAGTAGCTTCAATCCCTCGGTGGCTGTCGTGGAGTCTATCCAAGGTGCGTCGACGGAGGGCTGCAGGGATGACGATCCGGGGTCCGTACAATACCAACTCTCCATCCGCATAAAGGTTGTCCCGCAACTTCCAATACGGGAGGGCGGAAGCGTGGAGATCATAGCGGTTGGTGGGAAAGCCATTGGATACGTAGTGAACGAGACGACTGTAATCTTGATCCTGAGATGCGGCCATGCGGATTTCTTGTAGAGACTTATCCTCTTCGATGATGGGTCCTGTTGCCTGGTCGTCAGTAGAAGTGGCGGTGCTGGCAACGATACGCCTGACATGTGCAGTCGAAGTAGTGCATTCTTCTTCATCTTCAGGTGTGGGGCGACTGGTTGGGGAGTGAGACAGGGCGTCTGGTATGCAAAGTTGTTTCCCTGCGCGCCATACTGTAGTGAAGATGTAGGGGGCCACTTTCATCTTGAGACGTTGAAGGCGTGGATTCTCAATAGCATCCAGAGTGTAGTGATTGAGAATCGGTATCAAGGGACGATGATCAGTCATTAAGGTGAAATGCTGAAGTCCGGACAAGTAGAGGCGGCACTTAGCTATAGCCCAAGTGACTGCAAGTAGCTCCAGCTCTATGGTGGCGTAACGAGTCTCAGTATCCGTAAGGAAACGAGAGCCACACTGGACGAGACGCATCTGACCTCGGCCGTTATCTTGAAGTAGGGCATAACCGAGACCATATAGGCGTGAGGCATCTGTTTGTAGAACTACAGGCGAGGCAGGATTGAAGGGTGCTAGGACAGGAGGTGAAGTCAGAGCTGTCTTGACTTTCTTAAATGCTCGCTCATGGTCAGGCGTCCAGACGAATGAGCGTTTGGGGCTCATAAGTGGGCGTAGGGGCTGTGCTGCTGCTGCGATGTCTGGAGTGAAGTCGGCAAGTTGATTGACTAGACCCATAAACAACCTAACATCTGTCACGTTAGATGGCGTAGGAAAGTCCCGTATAGCTGATACCTTGTCAGGGTCTGCTGCAATACCATCGGATGATAAGACATAACCGCAAAAGTTAACTTTAGGGGCGGCTAGAGTGAACTTATCCTTGTTGAGGGTTATGCCATATTGACGGCATCTGGTCAGCATCTGGTGCACGTGTTGTAGGTGGGAAGGGAGATCCTCGTCGGAAAGGAGGATATCATCTACAACTTTCACACAGTTGGGAACACCTTGTAGTGCCATATCTCCACGGAGGCAGTATGCATCACCTGTTGCTGAAAATCCCATTGGCCCACGACAGTGCTGGAATCTTCCGTACGGAGTTATAAATGTAGTCAGGTGGCGGTCCTCTTCTGCCAACTCCATTTGCCAATAGCCATGCAGGGCATCCGCTGTGGTGAAGTACTTCGCAGTAGGAGAGATATTGCGGACAGCATCATGGGGCGTTGGCGATGGGTGTGTAGGGCGGGCTACTTGAGAATTTAGATGGGTGTGATCCACAGTGATGCGCACACCTTTGTCCTTGGGTACCAAGACCATGGGATGGCACCATTCAGAGGGTTCGTCGCCTGCTGGTCTGATGATTCCTTGTTGCACCAAGGAGTCAAGTTCTTCTTTCACTTGATCTCTGAGAGCAAACGGAATGGGCCTGAGGCGTATGGACAGCGAAGGGTGTAGCGCCAGGTTTCAGGTGAATCCTCATTGGAGAGCCTGTCATTTTCTTTAGTGGCTGGGTTTGTAGATCCTTCTTGGATATGAGGACGTCGCTGAAGTGCCGAAGAAAATAGTCCTTAATAGCTGCAGGTGACGTCATAGCGGAGGCAGGAAACTGAGCGCATCTGTTGACATGTGTTACCTTGAGGATAGGCTTCGGGAAGTCCGGTGACACTATGGCAAGGGCTCGGCAATGTTCACGAGAGAGGAGGGGAGTCTGGATATCCTCATGAACATGTATGGTTGCTGAGCAAGACTTGTTGCCAAGACGAAGTTTTGCCTGGAAGTATCCTACAGCCGGTGTCATGGGAGATCCATCTGCTGTCACAACTTCTGTCATGGGTGGAGGTTCAAGGCTTGCCCGAGGTATGCCGAGTGCATCCAAATGTATGGTGCCAATCACTGTGATGTCTGCTCCTGTATCGGGGATGAGCTGGATATGTGATGATATATCGCCAAATGACAGAGAGACAGTGACTGGTGTGGGGGACTCACTACCTGAGTTATCACCCACGAAACGGCAGCTGGTGTTTGACTTAGTAGTAGGAGGTGAAGCTGTATATCCAGTCTGACTTTTCTTGGTAGACATACACATCTTCTCAAAATGTCCCTGTTTCTTGCAGCTATTGCACTGAGCTTCCTTAGCAGGGCATTTCTGAGTGCGGGGCCAATGACCTGTTCGTCCACAGTTATTGCACGATGCACCAGTGGCTGGGCATTGTCCAGAATCGTGTTTGCGAGAGCAATATTGACAAGGGTCACTGTTATGAGACTGGTGAGAGCGTTGATCAGGAGATCGATGAGAAGTCCTCTTCTGTAGACGCTGGTTCTTCTTGTATGTAGATACTGCATTGACTTGGCTAGGGGAAGATGCAATGGCTGATGCAGTTGCACGTGTAGATTCGTAGGAGCGGCAGCATGTCACAAACTCTGCGAGGGTAGATGAGGGTTGGAGGGGGATAAGGCGTTGTATTAACTCTTCGTCTCTCACACCCGTCAAAATTACCATCTGCAATTGCCGTTCAGTGCAAGAGGTGGGGTTGCCAGTGCATAAGTGCACTTCATCAGCGAGATCCTTGAGGCGTGCGTAGTAGTCTGCAAATGATTCTCCGACAGCTTGTTTACAGGACAACAATTCCCTGCGTCGTAAGGCTTCATTTCTAAGGCTACGAAAGTGCTTCTGCAGTGTATCCAACACCTCTGTAAGGGAAAGTGATGTGTTGGGAGGGATGCCCAGTGTATGCGTAAGCAGGCACTGGACGTCCAGGGAGATGCAGGTTCTCAGGTGAATCAGCTGGGAAGTTTGATGTAATCTATCAAGTCCAACTAATGCTGCATAATCCTCAAAACGCAGTCTCCATTGGCGAAATGCTTGATACGTTGCATCTTGTTGCAAGAGAGGTGGGGGATGGACCGTAGGCTTGCTAGACGTTGTAGGTGTATGCACTGAGAAGTCAGGGGTTGGGGGAACAGGTGTAACAGGAGGTGCAATTATGGGGTTAGGTTGCCGGGGTTGCGATGCCGCAATCTGTCCTGATAGCAAGGAGAAAAGGGACATGAACCGCTGGTTGTCTTCCTGTCTTGATTGTTCCATCTGTAGTCTGAAGGTCTGCTCCTCTTGTCGTCGCCGGTCTTGTTCTTGCAGGCTGGAAGTCTGTAGAAAATGGATGAGATGAAGTATATCATTATTGTAGTCTCCTGACCTATTGGGAGTCAGGGGAGGGGGGAGAGTGCTGGTATCTTCATCAGCAGTGGGGATGTGCAAAGGTACTTCATCCGTCGTCAGACCCTCCGTTTGATCCTCTGCCTGATCCTCCGTCTGATCCTCTGTCTGATCCAATAAATCAATTAGCTGTTCCTCTTGCTCAGCCATATTGAGTTTGGTGTTGTACGAAAGCTTGAAATCTGTAGAGATCCAGAAAAATGTCCAAATCGCTGTATGTGAGCGAAAGAAATCACTTTGGAGAGTTAAAAATTACAATGTTTGTCAGTGAGCTTGTGAAATAAGCGGCAGTTGGGTGAGCGAGCGAGTGTGTGTTGCGATTGCGATCCGAGGGGAGGCGGGTGGGGTGAGTGAGCGTGCCTCTGGGCGAGAGCCTCGGGCCTCAGTCACCATCGATGCATGAAAGAGGGAGGACGTGAGGTGGGGCTGCTGAGAAAATGGCGCCAGAGTTCAAATGTCCTAAAAAAAATGTTGGCAAGGACACTAACATAATGCAACACAGCACTGTAACACACTGACACTCTAACCCTGCACTGCACAAACACTGTATCATTCTTAAGAGACACTGTAGTTAAAATCTTGAGTCACTGTAAGGGATCCAATGTGCGACACGAGACGAGAGGTAAACAGCAATGGCGGTCGTCGTCTTGGAATCCATAACGTCCGGTTACTCACTGCGCCATGTGTGTGGTACTGTCACATACATCCATGTGATAAATGTAATGGAGGGTGACAATTTAAACCAGTAGGTTCTTTAAAATCCCGTATAATAGAGACAAACGGACATAAATGTGACAAGCAGCGGGGAACAGGCCCATGCTTGTCGATACAGTGACCACTGAACAATGACTGACTATTATATGCACATGGCGGAAAGAAAGGCAGTGTTGACACATCTAATAACATTGTTGCCACGATGCATAATGAAAAAGTGGTCGTACAGTATATGTAATGTGAAAAGATAAATGAAAATAAATGTCATTCTTCTACGAAATAATAATAAAGCAAATGTAATGTTCATAACTGTAGGTAATGTAAATAATATATGGCATAATATTAGATATCTATACATTGTTGAGCAAGCTACTAACCTCTGCCTCCTTCCTACGTGAAAATATTGTCTCGTTGAACAAGCTACTAACCTCTGCCTCCTTCCTACGTGAAAATATTGTCTCGTTGAACAAGTTACTAACCTCTGCCTCCTACCTATGTGAAAATATTGTATTGTTGAACAAGCTACTAACCTCTGCCTCCTTCCTATGTGAAAATATTGTCTTATTGAACAAGCTACTAACCTCTACCTCCTTCCTATGTGGAAATATGGTCTTGTTGAACAAGCTACTAACCTCTGCCTCCTAACTATGAGGAAATATAGTCTCGTTGAACATATTACTAACCTCTACCGCCTTCCTTTGTGAAAATATTGTCTTGTTGAACAAGCTTATAACCTCTACCTCCATCCTATGTGAAAATATTGTCTTGTTGAACAAGCTACTAACCTCTACCTCCTACCTATGTGACAATATTGTCTTGTTGAACAAGCTACTAACCTCTACCTCCATCCTATGTGAAAATATTGACTTGTTGAACAAGCTACTAACCTCTACCTCCATCCTATGTGAAAATATTGTCTTGTTGAACAAGCTACTAACCTCTGCCTCCTACCTATGTGAAAATATATTCTTGTTGAACAACCTACTAACCTCTACCTCCTTCTTATGTGAAAATATTATCTTGAACAAGCTACTAACCTCTGCCTCCTACCTATGTGAAAATATTGTCTTGTTGAACAAGCTACTAAACTCTGCCTCCTACCTATGTGAAAATATTGTCTTGTTGAACAAGCTACTAACCTCTGCCTCCTTCCTATGTGAAAATATTTTCTTGTTGAACAAGCTACTAACCTCTACCTCCTTGTTATGTGAAAATATTATCTTAAACAAGCTACTAACCTCTGCCTCCCTTCCATGTGAAAATATTGTCTCGTTGAACAACCTACTAACCTCTACCTCCTTCTTATGTGAAAATATTATCTTGAACAAGCTACTAACCTCTGCCTCCTACCTATGTGAAAATATTGTCTTGTTGAACAAGCTACTAAACTCTGCCTCCTACCTATGTGAAAATATTGTCTTGTTGAACAAGCTACTAACCTCTGCCTCCTTCCTATGTGAAAATATTTTCTTGTTGAACAAGCTACTAACCTCTACCTCCTTGTTATGTGAAAATATTATCTTAAACAAGCTACTAACCTCTGCCTCCCTTCCATGTGAAAATATTGTATTGTTGAACAACCTACTAACCTCTACCTCCTTCCTATGTGAAAATATTATCTTGAACAAGCAACTAACCTCTGTCTCCTACCTATGTGAAAATATTGTCTCGTTGAACAAGCTACTAACCTCTGCCTCCTTCCTATGTGAAAATATTGTCTTGTTGAACAAGCTATTAACCTCTATCTCCTACCTAACCTCTGCCTCCTTCCTATGTGAAAATATTATCTTGAACAAGCTACTAACCTGTCTCCTTCCTATGTGAAAATATGGTCTTGTTGAACAAGCTACTAACCTCTGCCTCCTTCCTATGTGAAAATATAGTCTCGTTGAACAGGCTACTAACCTATACCTCCATCCTATGTGAAAATATTGTCTTGGTGAACAAGCTACTAACCTCTGCCTCCTTCCTATGTGAAAATATTGTCTTGTTGAACAAGCTACTAACCTCTACCTCCTTCCTATGTGAAAATATTGTCTTGGTGAACAAGCTACTAACCTCTGCCTCCTTCCTATGTGAAAATATTGTCTTGTTGAACAAGCTACTAACCTCTACCTCCATCCTATGTGAAAATATTGTCTTGGTGAACAAGCTACTAACGTCTGCCTCCTTCCTATGTGAAAATATTGTCTTGTTGAACAAGCTACTAACCTCTACCTCCTTCCTATGTGAAAATATTACCGTAAACAAGCTACTAACCTCTGCCTTCTACCTATGTGAAAATATTGTCTCGTTGAACATGCTAATAACCTATACCTCCTTCCTATGTGAAAATATTGTCTTGTTGAACAAGCTACTAACCTCTACCTTAATGCTGTGTGAAAATATTGTCTTGTTGAACAAGCTACTAACCTCTACCTCCATCCTATGTGAAAATATTGTCTTGGTGAACAAGCTACTAACCTCTGCCTCCTTCCTATGTGAAAATGTTGTCTTGTTGAACAAGCTACTAACCTCTGCCTCCTTCCTATGTGAAAATATGGTCTTGTTGAACAACCTACTAACCTCCACCTCCTTCCTATGTGAAAATATTGTCTCGTTGAACAAGCTACTAACCTCTGCCTCCTACCTATGTGAAAATATTGTCTTGTTGAACAAGCTACTAACCTCTGCCTCCTTCCTATGTGAAAATATTTTCTTGTTGAACAAGTTACTAACCTCTGCCTCCTTCCTATGGAAATGTTGTCTTGTTGAACAAGCTACTAACCTCTGCCTCCTTCCTATGTGAAAATATTGTCTTATTGAACAAGCTACTAACCTCTACCTCCTTCCTATGTGGAAATATTGTCTTGTTGAACAAGCTACTAACCTCTGCCTCCTAACTATGTGAAAATATTGTCTCGATGAACATGCTACTAACCTCTACCTCCTTCCTATGTGAAAATATTGTCTTGTTGAACAAGCTACTAACCGCTACCTCCCTCCTATGTGAAAATATTGTCTTCTTGAACAAGCTACTAACCTCTACCTCATTCTTATGTGAAAATATTGTCTTGTTGAACAAGCTACTAACCTCTACCTCCATACTATGTGAAAATATTGTCTTGTTGAACAAGCTACTAACCTCTACCTCCTTGTTATGTGAAAATATTATCTTGAACAAGCTACTAACCTCTACCACCTTCCTATGTGAAAATATTGTCTTGTTGAACAAGCTACTAACCTCTACCTCCTTGTTATGTGAAAATATTATCTTGAACAAGCTACTAACCTCTGCCTCCTTTCTATGTGAAAATATTGTCTTGTTGAACAACCTACTAACCTCTACATCCTTCCTATATGAAAATATTATCTTGAACAAGCTACTAACCTCTGTCTCCTTCCTATGTGAAAATATGGTCTTGTATAACAAGCTACTAACCTCTGCCTCCTTCCTATGTAAAAATATCTCGTTGAACAAGCTACTAACCTCTGTCTCCTACCTATGTGAAAATATTGTCTCAATGAACAAGCTACTAACCTCTGCCTCCTACCTATGTGAAAATATTGTCTCGTTGAACAAGCTACTAACCTCTGCCTCCTACCTATATGAAAATATTGTCTCGTTGAACAAGCTACTAACCTCTACCTCCTTCCTATGTGAAAATATTGTCTCGTTGAACAAGCTACTAACCTCTGCCTCCTACCTATGTGAAAATATTGTCTCGTTGAACAAGTTACTAACCTCTGCCTCCTTCCTATGTGAAAATATTGTCTCGTTGAACAAGCTACTAACCTCTACCTCCTACCTATGGTAAAAATATCGTATTGTTGAACAAGCTACTAACCTTTACCTCTTTCCTATGTGAAAATATTTTCTCGTTGAACAAGCTACTAACCTCTGCCTCCTACATATGTGAAAATATTGTCTTGTTGAACAAGCTACTAACCTCTACCTCCTTCCTATGTGAAAATATTATCTTGAACAAGCTAACCTCTGCCTCCATCCAATGTAAAAATATTGTCTTGTTGAAAAAGCTACTAACCTCTACCTCCTTCCTATGGGAAAATATTATCTTGAACAAGCTACTAACCTCTGCCTCCATCCAATGTAAAAATATTGTCTTGTTGAACAAGCTACTAACCTCTGCCTCCTACCTATGTGAAAATATTGTCTCGTTGAACGATCTACTAACCTCTGCCTCCTACCTATGTGAAAATATTGTCTCGTTGAACAAGTTACTAACCTCTGCCTCCTTCCTATGTGAAAATATTGTCTCGTTGAACAAGCTACTAACCTCTGCCTCCTACCTATGGTAAAAATATCGTATTGTTGAACAAGCTACTAACATCCACCTCCTTTATATGTGAAAATGTAGTCTTGTTGAGCAAGCTACTAACCTCTACCTCCTTTCTATGTGAAAATGTAGTCTTGTTGAACAAGCTACTAACCTCTACCTCCTACCTATGTGAAAATATTGTTTTGTTGAACAAGCTACTAACCTCTATCTCCTTCCTATGTGAAAATATCTTTAACAAGCTACTAACCTCTGCCTCCTACTTATGTGAAAATATCGTATTGTTGAACAAGCTACTAACCTTTACTTCCTACCTATGTGAAAATATTGTCTCGTTGAACAAGCTACTAACCTCTGCCTCCTACCTATGTGAAAATATTGTCTTGTTGAACAAGCTACTAACCTCTACTTCCTTCCTATGTGAAATTATCATCTTTAACAAGCTACTAACCTCTGCCTCCTTCCTATGTAAAAATATTGTCTTGTTGAACAAGCTACTGACCGCTACCTCCTTCCTATGTGAAAATATCTTGAATAAGCTACTAACCTCTACCTCCAACCTATGTGAAAATATTGTCTTGTTGAACAACCTACTAACCTTTTACCTCCTTCCTATGTGAAAATATTATCTTGAACAAGCTACTAACCTCTGCCTCCTACCTATGTGAAAATATCGTATTGTTGAACAAGCTACTAACCTCTACCTCCTTCCTATGTAAAAATATTATCTTGAACAAGCTACTAACCTCTACCTCCTTCCTATGTAAAAATATTGTCTTGTTGAACAAGCTACTAACCTCTACCTCCTTCCTATGTGAAAATATCTTGAACAAGCTACTAACCTCTACCTCTTTCCTATGTGAAAATATCTTGAACAAGCTACTAACCTCTACCTCCAACCTATGTGAAAATATTGTCTTGTTGAACAACCTACTAACCTCTACCTCCTTCCTATGTGAAAATATTATCTTGAACAAGCTACTAACCTCTACCTCTTTCCTATGTGAAAATATCTTGAACAAGCTACTAACCTCTGCCTCCTACCTATGTGAAAATATCTTTAACAAGCTACTAACCTCTGCCTCCTACCTATGTGAAAATATTGTCTTGTTGAACAAGCTACTAACCTCTACCTCCTTCCTATGTGAAAATATCTTGAACAAGCTACTAACCTCTGCCTCCTTCCTATGTAAAAATATTGTCTTATTGAACAAGCTACTAACCTCTACCTCCTTCCTATGTGAATATATCTTGAACAAGCTACTAACCTCTACCTCTTTCCTATGTGAAAATATCTTGAACAAGCTACTAACCTCTACCTCCTTTCTATGTGAAAATATTATCTTGAACAAACTACTAACCTCTGCCTCCTACCTATGTGAAAATATCGTATTGTTGAACAAGCTACTAACCTCAACCTCCTTTCTATGTGAAAATATTATCTTGAACAAACTACTAACCTCTGCCTCCTACCTATGTAAAAATATTGTCTTGTTGAACAACCTACTAACCTCTACCTCCTTCCTATGTGAAAATATTATCTTGAACAAGCTACTAACCTCTACCTCCTTCCTATGTGAAAATATTATCTTGAACAAACTACTAACCTCTGCCTCCTACCTATGTGAAAATATCGTATTGTTGAACAAGCTACTAACCTCTACCTCCTTTCTATGTGAAAATGTTGTCTTGTTGAACAAACTACTAAACTACCTCCTACCTATGTGAAAATATTGTCTTGTTGAACAAGCTACTAACCTCCATCTCCTTCCTATGTGAAAATATCTTTAACAAGCTACTAACCTCTGCCTCCTACTTATGTGAAAATATCGTATTGTTGAACAAGCTACTAACCTTCACCTCCTTCCTATGTGAAAATATAGTCTCGTTGAACATGCTACTAACCTCTACCTCCTTCCTATGTGAAAATATTGTCTTTTTGAACAAGCTACTAACCTCTGCCTTCTTCCTATGTGAAAATATTGTCTTGTTGAACAAGCTACTAACCTCTGCCTCCTTCCTATGTGAAAATATTGTCTTGTTGAACAAGCTACTAACCTCTACCTCCTTCCTATGTTAAAATATTGTCTTGTTGAACAAGCTACTACCCTCTACCTCTATCCTATGTGAAAATATATTCTTGTTGAACAAGCTACTAACCTCTACCTCCTTTCTATGTGAAAATATATTCTTGTTGAATAAGCTACTAACCTCTACCTCCTTCCTATGTGAAACTATTATCTTGAACAAGCTACTAACCTCTGCCTCCTACTTATGTGAAAATATCGTATTGTTGAACAAGCTACTAACCTTTACCTCCATACTATGTGAAAATATTGTATTGTTGAACAAGCTACTAACCTTTACCTCCATACTATGTGAAAATATTGTATTGTTGAACAAGCTACTAACCTCTACCTCCTTCCTTTGTGAAAATATTGTCTTGTTGAACAAGCTACTAACCTCTGCCTCCTACCTATGAGAAAATATTGTCTTGTTGAACAAGCTACTAACCCCTACCTCCTTCCTTTGTGAAAATATTGTCTTGTTGAACATACTACTAACCTCTACCTCTTTCCTATGTGAAAATATTGTCTTGTTGAACAAGCTACTAACCTCTACCTCCATCCTATGTGAAAATATTGTCTTGTTGAACAAGCTACTAACCTCTGCCTCCTTCCTATGTGAAAATATTGTCTTGTTTAACAAGCTACTAACCTCTACCTCCTTCCTATGTGGAAATATTGTCTTGTTGAACAAGCTACTAACCTCTACCTCCTTCCTTTGTGAAAATATTGTTTCGGTGAACAAGCTACTAACCTCTACCTCCATCCTATGTGAAAATATTGTCTTGTTGAACAAGCTACTAACCTCTACCTCCTTCCTTTGTGAAAATATTGTCTTGTTGAACATGCTACTAACCTCTACCTCTTTCCTGTGTGAAAATATTGTCTTGTTGAACAAGCTACTAACCTCTACCTCCATCCTATGTGAAAATATTGTCTTGTTGAACAAGCTACTAACCTCTGCCTCCTTCCTATGTGAAAATATTGTCTTGTTGAACAAGCTACTAACCTCTGCCTCCTTCCTATGTGAAAATATTGTCTTGTTGAACAAGCTACTAACCTCTACCTCCTTCCTATGTGAAAATATTGTCTTGTTGAACAAGCTACTAACCTCTACCTCCTTCCTATGTGAAAATATTGTCTTGTTGAAGAAGCTACTAACCTCTACCTCCATCCTATGTGAAAATATTGTCTTTTTGAACAAGCTACTAACCTCTACCTCCTTCCTATGTGAAAATGTAGTCTTGTTGAATAAGCTACTAACCTCTACCTCCTTCCTATGTGAAAATATTATCTTGAACAAGTTACTAACCTCTGCCTCCTACTTATGTGAAAATATCGTATTGTTGAACAAGCTACTAACCTTTACCTCTTTCCTATGTGAAAATATTGTATTGTTGAACAAGCTACTAACCTCTACCTCCTTCCTATGTGAAAATATTGTCTTGTTGAACATGCTACTAACCTCTACCTCCTTCCTTTGTGAAAATATTGTCTTTGAACAAGCTACTAACCTCTACCTCCATCCTATTTGAAAATATTGTCTTGTTGAACAAGCTACTAACCCCTACCTCCTTCCTTTGTGAAAATACTGTCTTGTTGAACATGCTACTAACCTCTACCTCCTTCCTATGTGAAGATATTGTCTTGTTGAACAAGCTACTAACCTCTACCTCCTTCCTTTGTGAAAATATTGTCTTGTTGAACAAGCTACTAACCTCTACCTCCATCCTATGTGAAAATATGGTCTTGTTGAACAAGCTACTAACCTCTACCTCCTTCCTTTGTGAAAATATTGTCTTGTTGAACAAGCTACTAACCTCTACCTCCTTCCTTTGTGAAAATATTGTCTTTGAACAAGCTACTAACCTCTACCTCCATCCTATTTGAAAATATTGTCTTGTTGAACAAGCTACTAACCCCTACCTCCTTCCTTTGTGAAAATACTGTCTTGTTGAACATGCTACTAACCTCTACCTCCTTCCTATGTGAAGATATTGTCTTGTTGAACAAGCTACTAACCTCTACCTCCTTCCTTTGTGAAAATATTGTCTTGTTGAACAAGCTACTAACCTCTACCTCCATCCTATGTGAAAATATGGTCTTGTTGAACAAGCTACTAACCTCTACCTCCTTCCTTTGTGAAAATATTGTCTTGTTGAACAAGCTACTAACCTCTGCCTCCTTCCTATGTGAAAATATTGTCTTGTTGAACAAGCTACTAACCTCTGCCTCCTTCCTATGTGAAAATGTTGTATTGTTGAACAAGCTACTAACCTCTGCCTCCTTCCTATTTGAAAATATTGTCTTGTTGAACAAGCTACTAACCTCTACGTCCTTCCTATGTGAAAATATTATCTTGAACAAGCTACTAACCTCTACCTCCTTCCTTTGTGAAAATATTGTCTTGTTGAACAAGATACTAACCTCTACCTCCTTCCTTTGTGAAAATATTGTCTTGTTGAACAAGCTACTAACCTCTACCTCCTTCCTTTGTGAAAATATTGTTTTGTTGAACAAGCTACTAACCTCTACCTCCTTCCTATGTGAAAATATTGTTTTGTTGAACAAGCTACTAACCTCTACCTCCTTCCTTTGTGAAAATATTATCTTGTTGAACAAGCTACTAACCTCTACCTACATCCTATGTGGAAGTATTGTCTTGTTGAACAAGCTACTAACCTCTACCTCCTTTCTATGTGAAAATATTGTCTTGTTGAACAAGCTACTATCCTCTACCTTCTTCCTATGTGAAAATATTGTCTTATTGAACAAGCTACTAACCTCTACCTCCTTACTATGTGAAAATATTGTCTTGTTGAACAAGCTACTAACCTCTACCTCCTTCCTATGTGAAAATATTGTTTTGTTGAACAAGCTACTAACCTCTACCTCCTTCCTTTGTGAAAATATTGTATTGTTGAACAAGCTATTAACCTCTACCTCCTTCCTATGTGAAAATATTGTCTTGTTGAACAAGCTACTAACCTCTACCTCCTTCCTTTGTGAAAATATTGTCTTGTTGAACAAGCTACTAACCTCTACCTCCTTCCTATGTGAAAATGTTGTCTTGTTGAACAACCTACTAACCTCTGCCTCCTTCCTATTTGAAAATATTGTCTTGTTGAACAACCTACTAACCTCTACGTCCTTCCTATGTGAAAATATTATCTTGAACAAGCTACTAACCTCTATCTCCTTCCTTTGTGAAAATATCTTGAACAAGCTACTAACCTCTACCTCCTTCCTTTGTGAAAATATTGTCTTGTTGAACAAGCTACTAACCTCTACCTCCTTCCTTTGTGAAAATATTGTCTTGTTGAACAAGCTACTAACCTCTACCTCCTTCCTTTGTGAAAATATTGTTTTGTTGAACAAGCTACTAACCTCTACCTCCTTCCTTTGTGAAAATATTGTTTTGTTGAACAAGCTACTAACCTTTACCTCCTTCCTTTGTGAAAATATTGTTTCGGTGAACAAGCTACTAACCTCTACCTTCTCCCTTTGTGAAAATATTGTCTTGTTGAACAAGCTACTAACCTCTACCTCCTTCCTATGTGAAAATATCTTGAACAAGCTACTAACCTCTGCCTCCTTCCTATGTGAAAATATTGTCTTGTTGAACAAGCTACTAACCTCTGCCTCCTTCCTACGTGAAAATATTGTCTCGAACAAGCTACTAACCTCTACCTCCTTCCTACGTGAAAATGTTGTCTTGTTGAACAAGCTACTAACCTCTACCTCCTTCCTTTGTGAAAATATTGTCTTGTTGAACAAGCTACTAACCTCTACCTCCTTCCTTTGTGAAAATATTGTTTTGTTGAACAAGCTACTAACCTCTACCTCCTTCCTTTGTGAAAATATTGTTTTGTTGAACAAGCTACTAACCTCTACCTCCTTCCTTTGTGAAAATATTGTCTTGTTGAACAAGCTACTAACCTTTACCTCCTTCCTTTGTGAAAATATTGTTTCGGTGAACAAGCTACTAACCTCTACCTTCTTCCTTTGTGAAAATATTGTCTTGTTGAACAAGCTTCTAACCTCTACCTCCATCCTATGTGAAAATATGGTCTTGTTGAACAAGCTACTAACCTCTACCTCAATCCTATGTGAAGATATTGTCTTGTTGAACAAGCTACTAACCTCTACCTCCATCCTATGTGAAAATATTGTCTCGTTGTACAAGCAAATAACCTCTGCCTAATGCCTATGTAAAAATATTGTCTCGAACAAGATAATAACCTCTGCCTCCTTTCTATGTAAGAATATTGTCTTGCTGAAGAAACTCATAACCTCTACCTTCTTCCTAAGCAAAAATTTCGTCTTCTTAAACAAGCTGATAACCTCTGCTTCCTTCCTATATAAAAATATCTTGTTGAACAAGAAAATAACCTATGCCGCCTCCTTATGTAAAGCTATTGCCTCGAACAAGAAAATAACCTATGCCACCTCCTTATGTAAAACTATTGCCTCGAACAAGAAAATAACCTCTGCCTCCTTCCTATGTAAAACTATTGTCTCGTTAAACAAGGCAACTTCTGCCTCCATCCAGTGTTAAATTATTGTCTCGTTGAAATGGCTAACAACCTCTGCCGTCACCCTGCGTAAAAATATTGTCTCACTGAACAAGCTAACAACCACTGCCTCATTCCTATGTAAAAATATTGTCTTGTTGAACAAACTCAACCTCCACCTTCATCCTATGAAAAGATAGTCTTGTTGAACATGCTAATAACCTCTGTCTCATTCATATGTAAAAATATTGTCTTGTTGAACAAGCTACTAACCTCTACCTCCTTCCTATGTGAAAATATTGTCTTGTTGAACAAGCTACTAACCTCTACCTCCTTCCTATGTGAAAATATTGTCTTGTTGAAGAAGCTACTAACCTCTACCTCCTTCCTATGTGAAAATATTGTCTTTTTGAACAAGCTACTAACCTCTACCTCCTTCCTATGTGAAAATATTGTCTTGTTGAACAAGCTACTAACCTCAGCCTCCTTCCTACGTGAAAATATTGTCTTGTTGAACAAGCTACTAACCTCTACCTCTTTCCTACGTGAAAATTTTGTCTTGTTGAACAAGCTACTAACCTCTGCCTCCTTCCTATTTGAAAATGTTGTCTTGTTGAACAAGCTACTAACCTCTGCCTCCTTCCTATTTGAAAATATTGTCTTGTTGAACAACCTACTAACCTCTACGTCCTTCCTATGTGAAAATATTATCTTTAACAAGCTACTAACCTCTACCTCCTTCCTTTGTGAAAATATTGTCTTGTTGAACAAGCTACTAACCTCTACCTCCTTCCTTTGTGAAAATATTGTCTTGCTGAACAAGCTACTAACCTCTACCTCCATCCTATGTGAAAATATTGTCTTGTTGAACAAGCTACTAACCTCTACCTCCATCCTATGTGAAAATATTGTCTTGTTGAACAAGCTACTAACCTCTGCCTCCCTCCTATGTGAAAATATTGTCTTGTTGAACAAGCTACTAACCTCTGCCTCCTTCCTATGTGAAAATATTGTCTTGTTGAACAAGCTACTAACCTCTACCTCCTTC
>NC_090750.1:36744593-36762093 GCF_036898095.1 Palaemon carinicauda | reverse complement strand
CGAATAAGCGTACGAGAGAGAGAGAGAGAGAGAGAGAGAGAGAGAGAGAGAGAGAGAGAGAGAGAGACATCCTACAAAAGAATAAAATAGCATACGTAAAGCTATTATTATTGTTATTATTATGATTGTTGTTGTTGTTAATAAAATTATGATTGTTATTATTATTATCATTATTATTATTATTATTACAGTACTGTACTGTATTATTATCATTATTTATTATTATTATTATTAATACTGTACATACGGTATGCGCGGGGTATCTTGAATGAGTTGGTAACCTACGCATCATATACTGTAAGACGGGTTGTGATTGGTTCAAGCGCTGATAGATGACGAATCAGAACTCAAGTTTTGTTATCTAGCCTGTGATTGGTGTTTTGCCCTCATCTCCAGCTTCCAGCATCTAGGTTCTCGCGGGCCCGGGTCGTCCACTCTCTGTTCCCGCGTATCGCTGAGTAGACGTTCTTAAGTTTGTGAAGTTTAATCTGTGCTGTGTGCGACCTTTTTAAGTTGAACTTTTTGTCAAATCCTACTGTACAATGCCTCCCAAGCGTTCTGCTTCTACTAAGGCTGGTAGTGAGCCTAAACGCCACCGAAGGATGACGATTGCTGAGAAGGTTACGCTTCTCGATATGTTAAAAGATGGTAGAAGTTACGCGTCCGCGGCGCGCCATTTTGGGATCAACGAATCTACTGTTCGCTATATCAAGAAGGACGAGGCCAACATTAGAAAGACTGCTGCAATCACCTTTAGCAGATCAGCGAAGCGAGTCGTTACAACGCGTAATAAAACTATCGTACGCATGGAAGGTGCTTTAGCTGTGTGGATTGCCGACTGCCGGAAGAAGAACATAGCCTTGGATACAAACACTGCCGATGCTGAAACTTACGTGAACCAGACGTTCAAGAATATTATCGCCGAAGGAGGATACAAGCCGGAACAAGTCTTTAATATGGATGAGACCGGCTTGTTTTGGAAGAGAATGCCGTCGCGAACTTTCCTGTTCAAAGAGGAAGCCAAAGCCTCCGGCTTTAAAGCATTCAAGGATCGCGTTACCCTCGTGATGTGTGGCAATGCTGCTGGATTTATGCTAAAGCCGGGGCTTATAAATAAGTCGAAAAATCCTCGCGCTTTGAAAAATAAGAATAAGAATCTCCTTCCCGTGTACTGGATGCATAATCCAAAAGCATGGATTACGAAGATGCTGACCTCCAACTGGTTCCACCAGTGTTTCATCCCGCAAGTCAATGAATATCTCGTAGAGAAGTGCTTGCCATTCAAGATCCTTCTCCTTAAGGATAACGCTGGTGGACACGCAACTGACCTGTCGCGTGAGGGCGTTCAGGTCGAGTTCCTGCCACCCAACACCACGTCATTAATTCAACCGATGGACCAGGGGGTTATCAGGGCGTTCAAGGCCCTCTACACGAAGAACACCTTGGCGGACCTCGTTGCGTGTGTGGATGCTGCCCAAGAGGATGAGGATGAAGATTTTAAATTGAAGGCGTACTGGCGGCAGTACACCATAGCCACGTGCCTGAAGAATATTCAGAAGGCACTGCAAGAGATGAAACCTGCAACTGTGAATGCGAGCTGGAAGAAGTTGTGGCCCGAGATTGTTTACGACGACGAGGGATTTACACCTGCTGAAATCCAACACTCTGCAGTACGCAAATCTGTGCAGTTGGCTGCCATAATTGGAGGTGACGGGTTTGGCGACATGACGACTGAAGACGTCGACGAGTTGTTGGACTGCCATTCCCAGCCCCTAACTGACGCAGACCTGGAAGACCTGACGAAATCGGCAAGCGAAGAAGAGAGTGAAACCCAGGAAGAGACCCAAGAAAATGTCGAAGAAACGGGCTTAACACTAGAACGGCTTGCCAAGGTCTGCAACCATATAAAGGAGGTGAAAGAAATGTTGCAAGAGTGGGACGAGGATATGGTTCGGTCGATGCAATTCTGCAACAAGGTTGATGACATAATGACTCCCTACAAGATGCTCTTAGATCGAAAAAAGAAGCAGCGGCAACAACTTCCGATCACAATGTTCTTCCAGCCTCGCAAAAAAGAGCCAGTTCCTCCTACTACTACGCCTTTGGAAGAAATTGAAGAAGTTGAAGAGGTGTCCCAGGAAAAGACACCTCCGTCTGAAGAGACTTAAAATACTACCTGGCTGCACAGTAGAACACATCATCAGCTTCATCATCATCATTTCTACTGTGCAGCAAATTCATCGCCATCATCATTCAAGTTTTTCTTGAACTTCTTTCGTGGTGAGTACAGTAACAATCTTTATTTTTTACTTTAATATTCTCACATTCTAATACTGTATTTGTGCCTGTTTTATAGTTTAGTACTGTACTGTATGCATTAAGTTAAAGGGAAGGTTTTAAAAGTCTACATGTTGTAACCTATCATATTTTTTTTTTGTTTAAAATTTACATTTACGTACGTAAAACAATCTCTCTCTCTCTCTCTCTCTCTCTCTCTCTCTCTCTCTCTCTCTCTCTCTCTCTCTCTCTCTCTCTCTCTCTCTCTCTCTCTCTCAAATTGATTTTTTTGTTTAAAATTTACATTTACAGTACGTACGTAAAACAATCTCTCTCTCTCTCTCTCTCTCTCTCTCTCTCTCTCTCTCTCTCTCTCTCTCTCTCTCTCTCTCTCTCTCTCTCTCTCTCGTAAATTGTTTTCCTGCTTTGCTACGTACAATATGTACTGTACAGTACTGTATGATTTTATATAGATACGGTAAATTATATTTGTAAGGTAACATATTTTGTAAATGCTTTTACTGTAAATACTGTACTGTATCATTATTTATCACTCATCATGCGCGTTAAATGCCTTGTTTGTTCTGAACGTGGTTGTTTACTGAGCGTACAGTACTTTATGACGCCGTCGTTTCAGGCAGCATCATAAAGAAAAAAATTTCATTTGGAAGTCCTAAGAAAAATAAAGTAAAACATTGGTAATAAAAAAAATCAACATACTGTATAATCAATATAATCGATGCAAAAACTAACCTATACATGTATGTGTACACTAAATGAGTTTGTTTCTTCATTATGATCAGAGATGAACGTAAACAAAACATTGGTTGCCATTTTTTATCGTGCTTTTTAGGTGTTTAGGAAACGCATGATATAAAATCGCCTTTAATATTTGTGCCTGTTTTAGTTTAGGGTGCTGTAGTACATGCATTAAGTGTTCTGTACATTAAAGGGTAGTTTGTTAACAGTACTACGTACAAGGGACGGTTTTAAAAGTCCGAATATACATGTTAAATAAATAGGTAAATATGATGTCACTACTTCGCGGAATTTCACCTATCGCGGCCGGGTCTGGAACCTATCTACCGCGATAAACGAGGGCTCACTGTAAGGTCCTAGTAGATTAGCTAATAACATACCCTCCATCCTATGTAAAAATGTTTTCCTGTTTAACAAGCTGATAACCTCTGCCTCATTCCTATGTAAAACTAAGGTCATGGTAGACAAGCTAAGGACATCTGCCTCATTCCTATAAAAATATGTTTTATTGTTGAACCAGCTAATAACCTCGGCCTCCTCCCCATTTGAAAATATTGTCTTGTTGAACAATATAATAACCCCTGCCTCCTCCCCAAGTAAAAATATTGTCTTGTTGAACCAGCCAATAACCTCTGGCTCCTCCCAATTTAAAAATATTGTCATGTTGAACCAGCTAATAACCTCTGATTCCTCCCCACTTAAAAATATTGTCTTGTTGAACCAGCTAATAACCTCTGAATACTCCCCATTTAAAAGTATTGTCTTGATGAACCAGCTAATAACCTCTGCCTCCTCCCCATGTAAAAATATTGTCTTGTTGAACCAGCTAATAACCTCTGAATCCTCCCAATTTAAAAATATTGTCTTGTTGAACCAGCTAATAACCTCTGCCTCCTCCCCATGTAAAAATATTGTCTTGTTGAACCAGCTAATAACCTCTGCCTCCTCCCCATGTAAAAATATTGTCTTGTTGAACCAGCTAATAACCTCTGAATCCTCACCATTTAAAAATATGGTCTTGTTGAACCAGCTAATAACCTCTGCCTCCTCCCCATGTAAAAATATTATCTTGTTGAACCAGCTAATAACCTCTGCCTCCTCCCCATATAAAATATTGACTTGTTGAACCAGCTAATAAACTCTGCCTCCTTCCTATGTGAAAATATTCCTCAGCCTCCTTCCTAAGTGAAAATATTTTATTGGACCAAGCCAATAACCTCAGCCTCCTTCCTAAGTGAAAATATTTTATTGGACCAAGCCAATAACCTCAGCCTCCTTCCTAAGTGAAAATATTTTATTGGACCAAGCCAATAACCTCAGCCTCCTTCCTAAGTGAAAATATTTTATTGGACCAAGCTAATAACCTCAGCCTCCTTCCTATGTGAAAATATTCCTCGGCCTCCTTCCTATGTGAAAATATTTTATTGGACCAAGCTGATAACATCTGCCATCTCCCTATGTGAAAATGTTTTATTTGACCAAGCCAATAACCTCAGCCTCCTTCCTAAGTGAAAATATTTATTGGACCAAGCTCATAACCTCAGCCTCCTTCCTAAGTGAAAATATTTTATTGGACCAAGCCAATAACCTCAGCCTCCTTCCTAAGTGAAAATATTTTATTGGACCAAGCCAATAACCTCAGCCTCCTTCCTAAGTGAAAATATTTTATTGGACCAAGCCAATAATCTCAGCCTCCTTCCTATGTGAAAATATTTTATTGGACCAAGCCAATAACCTCAGCCTCCTTCCTAAGTGAAAATATTATATTGGACCAAGACAATAACCTCAGCCTCCTTCCTAGGTGAAAATATTTTATTGGACCAAGCCAATAACCTCAGCCTCCTTCCTAAGTGAAAATATTTTATTGGACCAAGCCAATAACCTCAGCCTCCTTCCTAAGTGAAAATATTTTATTGGACCAAGCCAATAACCTCAGCCTCCTTCCTAAGTGAAAATATTTTATTGGACCAAGCCAATAACCTCAGCCTCCTTCCTAAGTGAAAATATTTTATTGGACCAAGCCAATAACCTCAGCCTCCTTCCTAAGTAAAAATATTTTATTGGACCAAGCCAATAACCTCAGCCTCCTTCCTATGTGAAAATATTTTATTGGACCAAGCTAATAACCTCAGCCTCCTTCCTAGGTGAATATATTCCTCGGCCTCCTTCCTATATGAAAATATTTTATTTGACCAAGCTGATAACATCTGCCATCTCCCTATGTGAAGAAGTTTTATTTGACCTAGCCAATAACCTCAGCCTCCTTTATGTGAAAATGTTTTATTTGACCTAGCTAATAACCTCAGCCTCCTTTATGTGAATGTTTTATTTGACCAAGCTAATAACATCTGCCTCCTCCCTACGTGAAAATATTCTATTTAACCAAGCTAATAACCTCTGCATCCTACCTGTGAAAAAATTTTATTTAACCAAACTTATAACCCCTGCTTACTTCCTGTGTAAAAATGTTTTATTTCACCAAGCTAATAACTGCTGCCTCCTACCTACGCATAAATGTAGTCTTGTTGAACAAGCTATTAACCTCTGCTTCAGTCCTATATAAAAATGTTTTTGCACATACATACAATATATATGTATATATATATGTATATTTTTGGGCTCAAGCCATGTCGTCCTGATGGAAGTTCCTATAGGGTAGCTTCCTAGGGTATATTACAACTACGGCGATATTCCCAGAGAATTTACCTTAAGGTACCAGAATTCTAACTCCTGGAGCGAGTATCCCTCGTGAAAGGGATATCGCGACATATCAGAGGACGTATTCTAGACACGTCACATGGCAATCTACATCCTGGACAGAGATTTCGTCTCGTAGGAGGTGATTGGCGAGATACGAATTCGGGAAAGAAAAAGGGGAGCCGCTCCCAAGGCTTCCCTATCCCCCGATTCGTATGCGTGCCTGGCGCCAATCCTGGCGCCATCTGTATTCCTTTTTGCGTAGCTTAACAACTCGGTGTTTTTTCCTGTTTTTCTCGCAAATCTTGGATTTATTCGGCTTTTCATGACTTCTCCGTCTTCGTTGGCCTCTGATAAGTTGAGTATAGTGTCTGTTATGTATAAATGTAGGCTCTTGGTAAAATTTTGAGTGATAAATAGGATTAATCTTTGATACAAGAGCCGTAGCCTACCAGAGGTGTCCTGGACACTGTCGCTCGCTAGGTATAAATTAGTTAGTCAGAGCGACATTCCTGGTTGTTTTGCTTTAATAAATTTTAGCTATTTAGCATTACATAGGATTTCCTTTCGTGCTTAGTATTATTTGGCGAAGTATTCGCCATTCTGGCCTACGCTAGGCCATGTAGCCTAGTCGTTTGGTCCTAGTACTTCTTGCATGATTTTGGTTTTTCCGAGTGTAATTAAAATTTTATTGAAGCTTTAGGCTATATTTTATACATTTTAGACTGTGTGGAATATTTCCAAGATTGTATACATGTGAGTTTCGGTGAATTAGGTAATCGATTCTCTTGGTGCCTAGGCTAATTGCTTATGGAGCCTTAGTATACTTTATCATACTCCCCGGTTGCTTTCTTTTCTTCGGAGAAGGTATGCAATCCCTTTCCCTCTGTTTAAGCCTTGGGCTTATCCCTAAGTGGTTTTTTCCGAATTTATTTTCGATAAAACTATACTAGGGTGTTACTGTACCTTCCTGTTCCTGTAGTTATGGTTCAAGAGGGACAGAACAACAGAGTTTTTAGTCTGAGTCTGTGTTGTCTGGCTTGGGGCTGAGTCCCCCTCGCTGACCTAACACATACAAAGGGAGCTTAGCTCCCTTAGTTCACTACCGAAGGTTTCTGTAGATATGATTCCTTCTTTTGTGATCTACCAGACTAGTCCTGTTGCTGTTCTCGGGGGAGGATAAGTTCTTCCCTTGGGAGTAGCAACGCCTTCCTTGCTTTGGTGCTCTGGAAGCTGGCAAGTATTGCTGGCCTTTCCCCTTAGATCTCCCTTAGGCTAAGATAAGTTTCTTGGCTGCGGGTGATCTGTCACTAAAGCAAGGTTGGCAGGACCATCTTGTCCCTTCCCCCTCTTTCTTCGTAATGGCCGAGCCATTACTGTACTGTACGTCGTTCTACATCTGGACCTAGTATAGGTTAGGATGTGGAATTGACTCAGCCCCTTGCCGGCCGGCAGAGCTGGCCGGCAGGGGTCTTACTGTACTGTACGTCGTTCTACTTCTGGACCTAGTATAGGTTAGGATGTGGAATTGACTCAGCCCCTTGCCGGCCGGCAGAGCTGCTGGCCGGCAAGGGTCTTATGTTTTCGAGTGCTGCCCGGACCTCTCTTGGTCCCTCATCCATGCCTGCCGGCAGAGCCGGACGGCATTGGTCAAGGAAGCCTGAATTAGTTTCTCCCCTTCCTTATATGCACTCTTTCGGTTTCCGGGCTTGGAGGTTGTGTACACTCTTATCCCGGCATCCATTCTATTTTCTTCTAGTGCTGTACCTGTCCCGGCTGCCGGCCTATGAGGCCGGCAGCCGGGCAGGTGTAGTCTTTTGGTTCTTTTGCTGCCGGCTGGCATTGGTCTTGTACCTTTGCCGGCCGGCTTATGTCAGTCCTTGTCTGCCGGTCACCAAGAGTGTGGCCGGCAGCTGGGTACTACCTTGTGTAGTTGCTGGCCGGCAGCCATTGCCGGCCAACACTGGCTGTTACCGGCCGGCAGTTGCTGCCGACCGGCACAGGCATTTGAACCAGAGTGCTGCCGCCCTATAGCTGTTAAGTAGTATACTTTAAAGCTAGTTGTGGTGTGTGCCGGCCGGCAAAGGCAGGCCGGCACACATCCCCCTATACTGTACTAGTATTCTTCTGTATAGCATATACAGTAAGAAGAAAACTATAGTAAGGGTTTTGGTACAGCACTGTATCTTCTAACACTATTGTGTTTTCTTGCACATCCCTTTGCTGTTGCCCTCAGATAGGAAGCTGAGTTCTTCCCTGTCTATTATCCAGGATTTTAAAATCATTGCTTAGGTGTGAGCTCCACCTGTTTCCTCTGGAAACCTTGCATTGGTTACTCTAGAAGAGATAAACCATTTTGATTTTATTATCTGGAAGGCTGCAACAATGGGTTGTGAGGGAAACACAAGTGTGTGTCTTTCCTTTATGAATTGTTATGCTATACTATGCATATCCGGTGATACATAGTTCACTTGATACTCATGGAAATTTCTTCTCTTTACAGGAGGACCCTCCGAAGTGCGGAAATGTTTTCTGCAATGTCCGCAGCAAGAACCTCTGCGGACATGAGTGTTGTAGGAGACACGCAGCATGCGCTGTCTCCAAGGATGATCTCCAGTATTGGGACCCTCAGGTATGTACTGTATGCACTAACCTGATTACTGAGGCTTTTGATTCCCCTAGAACGGCGGAATCAAGGGATATAGCAAGGGAAAAGCTTCGTACTTGGGTAAGGGGCTTCAAGAAGAACACCTCTGGCCCTTATCTTCCAAGTGAGAAGATGAGGGCGTATCTTTTTCCCCAGGCATCAGCTGATGCAGTGATTCCCCAGCCTCAAGAGGAGATCCCTCAAGATCAAGTCCAGGTGGACGTGGAAGTCGCAGTCGCGATGCAAGACATCCAGTTGGATGACAGGATGTCTGACCTGGACGAACGTTTGGAAGAAGACCTCCTGGCAGAAGGTCAGGATGAAGTTCAAACCCCGGATGTCGTAGAGGATGAGGTCGACGAGGTGTCGGCTACTCCGGTTCAGATTCCGGAGCCTATCCCCTCAACATCGGCTGGTCTCCCAGTAGAACTGGGACAGGCCCTCTCTTCGATTGTTGGAATGATCCAACAAATGCAGAAGGAGAATCAGGAGAAGGCGGCTGCAATGGAACTGCGTATGCAGTCCCTGGCAGAATCACATGGGCCCCGGAAAAGGCTCAATGTGAAAGACCTTCCCATATGCTCAGATGCTAACCCATGGAGGTATGCTGAGCACATGCCGATGACGACTGGAAAGATCGTCATCTCGTATAAGCTGGGTTCAGTTCCCCTAGAGGAGGTAGAATTCTGGCCCAGCAAGGCATCATATCCGGACTGCTATGTCCGGCTGAGAAAAGAACCAGCTTCAAGGGAGGAGACAGAGCCGAAGGAGGTCATTATTATGGACCACGCTAAAGCTCAAGCCCTACTTTCATCCTCGATGAAAGAGAGGGGCTTCTCTAACTCGAAGGTAGCTGCATTGAGCAAGAAGCTCCCTTCTTTTGTGTCCTCTCCTGATAGAGCCTTCCCCTTTTTACAGAAAGGGTTTGCGGCTGTCCTAAAGGCAGTCGAGGCCGGCAAGCCTTGCCCCTCCCTGGAGGAGTGTAAACCCTTGTCGCTGGCCCTGCCTATGGACCACAAAGACTGGAAGGATGTCCATCTGACATTCTCAGTGGGAAAGTTGGAGGCTGATATTGCCGGACGGCAATTCGGCGAGGACCTCCCCAAGCTGTCCGACTCTCTTTTACGAAGAGAGTTTGAGACAAAAGAAAGACTGGCTGCCTCAATGTCTCATCAGACTACTCTTGAGACTATGGCAAGTGACCCCAAGGTCCATGAAATGTTCATGGTAGTGGCTAAGTCTCACCTAGCCACAGTGACGAAGGACCTTTATGGCTTCGTCAAGGCAAGGAGAGCTTGCAGGGAGTTCGTGTTCACCGGGGCTTCGGTGAGACACGAGCCAAGGAAGTTAATCTCCTCCAACATTTGGGGAAAAGACCTTTTCCCTACCGATGTGGTCAAAGAGGTTGTTGATAAGGCCGCCGTGGAGAATAGAAACCTTCTCCAGAAGTGGGGCCTGGCTATCAAAAAAAAATCTTCCCCGGATGAGGGTCCTCAACCAAAGAGGAAGAATATGAGGACTAGGCTACCGTCTCGGCCAGCCAAGCCTTTTAGACAGCAACAGCAACTGCAATTGCCATTGCCTCCAGTGCCCCAGATGGTGGCACAAACCCCGACTACTTTTCAGTGGGTACCCCAGGCTGTGCCAGGTCAGTCAACCACATTCACCCCAACGTTCGAAGGACTGTCTTCTTCCTTTCGTGCAAAACCTAGAGGAGCAGCCAGAGGCTCGTCTAGGCGCCCCTCAAGGGGAAGGGGATTCAGAGGTGGTCGTGGTCAGGGAGGCAAGACCTCAGGACGGCAGTCCAAGTGAAACGATACCGGTAGGAGGGAGACTTCTGAAATTTTGGGATCGCTGGACCTTCGATCCCTGGGCCCAAAGCCTACTCAAGAATGGACTGGGCTGGAGCTGGTACAGCACTCCACCCCCGTGCCTTCGGTTTTTCCAACACTCCACCCCCGTTTTGGAGGAGTACGTTCAAGAACTGTTGGAGAAAAAGGTGATCCGAAAGGTGAAGTCCATCAAATTCCAAGGGAGGCTGTTTTTGTTCCCAAGAAAGACTCGGAAAAGCTCAGAGTCATTCTGGACTTGTCGCCACTCAACAAGTTCATAGTGAATTGCAAATTCAAGATGCTAACACTGCAACACATAAGGACCTTACTGCCCAAGAGGGCATACTCAGTCTCTATAGACTTGTCAGACGCCTATTGGCACATTCCAATCAGCCGTCGACTCTCCCCCTACCTAGGGTTCAGGCTACAAAGGAGACTGTACGCCTTCAGAGCCATGCCATTCGGGCTAAACATAGCCCCAAGGATTTTCACGAAGCTTGCGAGCGCAGCTCTCAAACAATTACGCCTAAAGGGAATTCAGGTAGTAGCCTACCTGGACGACTGGCTGGTGTGGGCAGCATCCGAGACCGAATGCTTGCAAGCTTCCAGTCAGGTGATCCAGTTCCTAGAGTACCTAGGCTTCAAGATCAACAGAAAAAAGTCTCGACTTTCTCCATCCCAAAAGTTCCAGTGGCTGGGAATCCACTGGGACCTTTTGTCACACAGTTTCTCCATCCCGACGAAGAAAAGGAAGGTGATAGCGGGCTCTGTCAAGAGACTTCTAGATTCCGAAAGGATATCAAGACGCGAACAGGAGAGGGTACTAGGCTCTCTCCAGTTTGCTTCAGTGACAGACCCAGTGCTAAGAGCACAGCTAAAGGATGCAACCGGAGTTTGGAGAAGGTATGCATCAAACGCGCGAAGAGACCTGAGAAGACCAGTGCCGCCTCGGCTACGTACTCTTCTCAGACCTTGGTCCCAAGCCAGACATCTAAAGAAGTCTGTTCTTCTTCAGCCACCTCCCCCGTCGATGACGATTCACTCTGACGCCTCAAAGGAGGGATGGGGAGGTCACTCTCATCAGAAAAAAGTCCAGGGGACTTGGTCCAAGCTATTCAGAACCTTTCATATAAACTTTCTAGAAGCTATGGCAGTGCTCCTTACCTTAAAGAAAGTCTCCCCGCGTCACTCGATCCACATAAGATTGGTGATGGACAGCGAGGTGGTTGTGAGATGCTTGAATCGACAAGGGTCGAGGTCACCACCTCTCAACCAAGTGATGTTAGCCATTTTCCGATTGGCGGAAAAGAAGAAGTGGTACCTGTCGGCAGTTCACCTTCAAGGAGTCCGCAATGTGACAGCGGACGCTCTATCCAGGTTCACACCGATAGAATCGGAATGGTCCTTAGACGCAGGATCATTCTCCTTCATTCTGAATCAAGTCCCAGAACTGCAGATAGACCTCTTTGCGACGAAAGACAACAAGAAGTTGCCCCTGTACGTGTCCCCGTACGAGGACCCCTTAGCGGAAGCAGTGGACGCAATGTCCCTCGACTGGAACAGATGGTCCAGGATTTATCTGTTCCCTCCTCACAACCTTCTGTTGAGGGTCCTCAACAAACTGAGATCCTTCAAGGGGGTAGCGGCAATAGTGGCCCACAAGTGGCCGAACAGTATGTGGTTCCCCTTGGCGTTGGAACTACAGATGAAGTTCGTGCCGCTACCACATCCAGTTCTGACCCAGCGAGTCCAGAAGTCGACTGTCTGCGCTTCATTACAGAAAACCCAGACCCTGCAGCTCATGATTTTCTCGCCCTTGCGGTGAGAAAGCGTTTCGGGATTTCGAAAGCCAGCATAGACTTCCTAGAGGAATATAAGTGCAAATCGACTAGAAGGAAATATGAGTCATCTTGGAGAAAATGGGTGGCCTTTGTAAAGGCAAAGAATCCGCAGGAGATCTCAACAGACTTCTGCTTATCTTTCTTCATCCACCTCCATGGCCAAGGGTTGGCAGCTAACACGATTTCAGTGTGTAAATCTGCTTTGATGAGACCCATTTTATTTGCCTTCCAGATCGACCTAGGTAACGAGATCTTTAATAAAGTTCCGAAAGCCTGCGCTAGGCTCAGGCTTTCAGCACCTCCAAAGCCCATCTCATGGTCTTTAGACAAAGTTCTTCATTTCGCCTCCCTGTTGAGCAATGAAGAATGTGCGTTAAAGGATGTGCGTTAAAGGATTTGACGCAAAAAGTTATTTTCCTATTTGCACTCGCGTCCGGGGCCAGGGTTAGCGAGATCGTAGCCCTCTCGAGAGAGGCAGGTCGTGTTCAGTTCCTGGATGGGGGGATCTGAACCTGTTTCCGGATCCTACGTTTCTCGCCAAGAATGAGTTACCCACCAACAGGTGGGGTCCCTGGAGAATCTGCCCTCTGAAAGAAGATGCATCTCTATGTCCAGTAGAATGCCTAAAGGTCTATCTTCGTAGAACTTCAGACTTCAAGGGTGGTCAACTATTCAGGGGAGAAACATCAGGCTCAAATTTATCTCTGAATCAACTCAGAGCGAAAATCACATATTTTATTCGCAGAGCGGATCCTGACAGTACACCCGCAGGTCACAATCCGAGGAAAGTTGCCTCATCCCTAAATTTCTTTAATTGTATGGATTTTGAACATCTCCGTTCATACACGGGCTGGAAGTCTTCCAGGGTGTTCTTTCGCCACTATGCGAAGCAAGTAGAGGAACTTAAGAGATCTGTGGTAGCAGTGGGTCGTGTAGTTAACCCTACTGTTTAACTCTGCGAGGAACAGTGGTCTTAATTGGGACGATTAAGTCCAGGGTGAGTGTGTAGGTACATACTGTACTACAAACTAAATGAGGGCACCAAGTGCCCATATAGACTGTTCCTTCTTTCAAAGGTGAACCTAGCATAAGTTCAGACATGTGTGCCAAGCGTTTCTAACGCTAATGTGATTGATTTGTAATACAGACTTTTATGACTTGATACTTCGGTATCTTATTAAAGTGGTGTTTAATGGTTTTTCTTTCAGATAAACAAGCTCTGTTTACTATCATACTTATGCTTAAAGTTTTGGGTTATCCTCTTTTATATATATATATATATATATATATATATATATATTTGTTGTTAACCTGTCTGTTTATTATCTGTCAATAAACTTGTTCTTGAGAACCTTGCGTCTCTTTCACCTGTGTCAATTTATTGGTATAATTGAGCATTTTAATTCTATGTATCTTATCTGGGATAATTCTGATAGAATTGTTCTGTTATGCAAGCTATGTTGCATTGGTTTATGTAGTCCCCTAATGGGAGGACTCCGTCCCATAAAGGGACGAGGGCGGTTTTATTAGTTTCTTCCTATGCGGATATAAACCTTTGTCCAATACAAGTATTGTGCGGATTACTGGTCAATATATATTGACGCAGTGGTTCTATACAAACTATGCTTTACTTAATATAGGGTGAGACCACTATATTAGCTTGCCTGGTATTCATACATAGATATATGTACTCTTCGAGACTTTCCAGAGTCTAGTAGGACTCTTCCCTGTAGGGGGCAGGAAGCTCTAACATAGTTTATAGTTAGTTGAAAAGATGTATAACTGTAACATCTTAGGTCTCTAGGTCTAGTCGACCGGGAAAAAATTACCTCCGGGGAGTACGGCACGTTCTGAGAATCCACAGATACAGTAATGCTCTGGTACACTTCCATCAGGACGACATGGCTTGAGCCCAAAAAACGGATTTTGAGCGAAGCGAAAAATCTATTTTTGGGTGAGATGGCCATGTCGTCCTGATGGACCCGCCCTTGCCTTTCTAAGAAAGGGCTGTAGGACCCCTCCCTACATACAGTATCTGTAGCACCTCGTGTACGCTACAAGGAATACAGATGGCGCCAGGATTGGCGCCAGGCACGCATACGAATCGGGGGATAGGGAAGCCTTGGGAGCGGCTCCCCTTTTTCTTTCCCGAATTCGTATCTCGCCAATCACCTCCTACGAGACGAAATCTCTGTCCAGGATGTAGATTGCCATGTGACGTGTCTAGAATACGTCCTCTGATATGTCGCGATATCCCTTTCACGAGGGATACTCGCTCCAGGAGTTAGAATTCTGGTACCTTAAGGTAAATTCTCTGGGATTATCGCCGTAGTTGTAATATACCCTAGGAAGCTACCCTATAGGAACTTCCATCGGGACGACATGGCCATCTCACCCAAAAATAGATTTTTCGCTTCGCTCAAAATCCGTTATATATACATATATATATGTATATATATACACATATATATGTATATATATACATATATATACATACATATATATGCATATATATATACATACATATATATGCATATATATATACATACATATATATGCATATATATATACATACATATATATGCATATATATACATACATATATATGCATATATATACATACATATATGCGCATATATATACATACATATATGCGCATATATATACATACATATATATGCATATATATACATACATATATATGCATATATATACATACATATATGCATATATATACATACATATATGCATATATATACATATATATGCATATATATACATATATATGCATATATACATACATATATATGCATATATACATACATATATATGCATATATACATACATATATATGCATATACATACATATGCATATATATACATACATATATATATATACATACATATATATGCATATATATACATACATATATATATACATACATATATATGCATATATATACATACATATATATGCATATATATACATACATATATATGCATATATATGCATATATATACATACATATATATGCATATATATGCATATATATACATACATATATATGCATATATATACATACATATATATGCATATATATACATACATATATATGCATATATATACATACATATATATGCATATATATACATACATATATATGCATATATATACATACATATATATGCATATATATACATACATATATATGCATATATATACATACATATATATGCATATATATACATACATATATATGCATATATATACATACATATATATGCATATATATACATACATATATATGCATATATATACATACATATATGCATATATATACATACATATATATACATACATATATGCATATATATACATACATATATGCATATATATACATACATATATGCATATACATACATATATGCATATATATACATACATATATGCATATACATACATATATGCATATATATACATACATATATGCATATACATACATATATGCATATATATACATACATATATGCATATACATACATATATATACATACATATATGCATATATATACATACATATATATACATATATATATATATATATATATATATATATATATATATATATATATACATATATATATATACATACATATATGCATATATATACATACATATACATACATACATGCATATATATACATACATATACATACATACATGCATATATATACATACATATACATACATACATGCATATATATACATACATATATATATATATATATATATATATATATATATATATATATATATATACACACATATGTATGTATATATATATATATATATATATATATATATATATATATATATATATATATAAACATATATGTATGTATATATACGTATATATATATATATATATATATATATATATATATATATATATTATATATATATATATATATATGTATGTATATATATATGTATATATATATATATATATATATATATATATATATATATATATATATATATATATATATATATATAAAATGTAAATATGTGCATATACACACAATATATAATATATTATATATAATACATATACATATACAGTATATATATATATATATATATATATATATATATATATATATATATATATATATATATATACATATACATATATATATATATATATATATATATATTATATATGTATTTATATAAATAATTCATATATATATATATATATATATATATATATATATATATATATATATATATATATATATATATATATATACACTGTACATTTATAAATAAATATATATAGATGAAATATATATGTTACGGTCATTTTGAGGAATTGGTCATTTCGCAAACTGCCCGGTCATTTTGGAAAATGACCAAAATATCTGTCAGTATGCAAAATGCCCAAATAATTGTGGTCATTCTGGAAAATGACCAGAAATTTGGTCATTTTGCAAAATGTCTATTAGTATCGTTGGTCATTTTGTAAAGTTACCCCAATAGCTGCTGGTCATTATGCAAAAATAAACAAATAGTAACTTAAAATTGATTAGGAAATTCTAAGTATTAATAAAGGTGTGTGTTTTATTTAGTCAACATTAAAAACTTGCATTACACATTACAAGTATATTAGAATATTGAAAGAACTAAAACTGAACTTTAAAATTATTTCAACAACTATCAAGATTAGCATTATCTGACTTGTTTGAACAAGAGTTTCTGCATTTACATCTGCTGTTGCACAATACTTCGTTTTTGAAGCATTTACAGCGTTTGCTCCAACATGACTGGGTGCAGCTACACTTCCTGATCCCCTGGCCATGTCCCATCGAGTCTGCAATAGCTACATCTCGCAGACTGACTTCGCGATCCTTCATTACCTCTTCGAGTGACAATTTTTTCAACACAAAGTGAACTGATTCCGACTGTACACCTGTTTAAGTAAACCATGTTTTGTCCCTAGTTTGTAAGTTCCGCCATCCATTGTCTCAGTTATAATTGCCTTTGGATTCGCAAACTCCGCTCGTCCACGGTCAACAAGTGGAATAGGAACCATGAGTGTCCCCTGCAAGGGCTGGCTTGAAACACTGTACTGATTTATCCTTCATATTTTTAGCTTGCTTCTCTTATTGCATTTTCGATTCCCTTCGTTCAGCCTGAATGCTACGATTTCTATTGCATAGGCGACAGAGCACAGGGTCATCAACATTGTCATTTACAGTTGAACAAAACTGACCAGAAGGATGACATGGAATGTTTTGACCACATGAGTTGCAATTTATGGCACAACTTTCAGCACTTCTCCCCTGTTCTACATCTTGATCTTCTTCATTAACTAAACAAAGTGCTTCTGCAAGCTGCTCCTCTGTCTCCATGCCTTCCATGGAGACATTTTTTTTTCTTTGGT
>NC_090750.1:36725799-36733299 GCF_036898095.1 Palaemon carinicauda | reverse complement strand
GGAAAGTAAATATATAGCATATACATAAATCCATTTTATGTAGAATTATAGTTGAAACCCAAATGACCATACCTGTATCCTACAGTAAATGTGGAAGACATGGCGCTCTGGAGGACTTCTTTCTTGTGTTGGAATCTCCGCAAGCAACTGCCGAGTGACGCCTTCTTCTAAGGCTTTAAAAATCGTAGTTAGGGCACCATAGTAAGTCACGATTTGAGTACACAAAACCACTAATCTTATAATGACCACAACGGATAAAAGGGATAACACGTTTCCAGAAGTGCTTCAGCCTGGTGACTGTGTCAAACGTCAGGGTGAATCTGCCCGTTCTGACGGTTTGTCACGTTAATGGTCACTATGACCATCCCTCAACTCCCAAGTATCCCTACACCCCCGCCCCCACTCTCAAACACACGCCTCCAACGGCTAACAACCCAAGTACTTTCGGCTAATTGAAACATCGTACATCGCGCAGTCACTTGTCTCCGGTCAAATCCTTTCTAAATAACATAGTTTATCACGTAATTACAATGAATAAACGATTAACTCTTCATCGCTACATAGTTATTCACTTGCTCTAAGCTTCTTTTGTTCTTCACACGATTATATTGCATGGCAGTAAATATTTGTATATTTATTAAGTTACCTTTCATTTTTTTTCTATATCGAGAAGAATGTTTGCATATGAAAAAGAAAAAAAAAAACACGAACTCATTAAAATCGTTAAAAACCTAAATACACCAGACTAATCGTAACAGCGAAAGTCTAATTTTCTAATAATGATAATATGGGGCTTCATTTTTAAACATGACATTTACCGAATGTCAAACGCAGATACGATAAAAAAAAAAATGAGGAAAAACACATTTGGTTTGTTTCTTCTTCAGCTGTACAGAAAATGGCTAATCAGCAGTCTTTCAAGATTGTCGGTGAACAGTCTATCAATGGAAAATATTTTACATTCTGCCATATTTCGAGTACTGTTTGCCTGTCTGGCCATCTACTGTTGACTCTCGTGTTAATTTATTGGATTACTTATTCCTGATCAGTTAGTTATTAATAGATTACACATACGATTTGTCATAATTCAGATCATCCAATGCAGCCATATCTTCCCAGACTGTACCATCCTGCCCATGGTACTAGATATGCAGTTAAACATAACAGTCACAGCCTCACAGGAACAATACTAAAGAGCATTCTAGAAGTTTTATTATTATTATTATTATTATTATTATTATTATTATTATTATTATTATTATTATTATTATTATTATTATTATTATCTTAATTTACTATAATTATAATCACCATCATCATCCTCATTATTATTATTATTATTATTATTATTATTATTATTATTATTATTAATATTATTATTATTAGTTGGTTGAATACAAAGATTGTCTCAGTAGCATTAATTTTATACTTTATCTTCTCAAAACCATCCTTACTGTCCTCCCTTTAGTTGAAGGGCTATTTTCCCTGTTGGAGCCCGTGGGCTTATAGCATCCTGCTTTTCCAACTAGGGTTATATCTTAGCAGGTATTAATAATAATGATGATGTCCTGGAGGGTATTTAACCTTGCATGGTGTATCGGCTCCTCAAGTTGACCATTTTTTTTTTCTTTCTATAATTTATGGGTTTGATCAATCACTTTATTTATATTTCTGTACATATTGTTTTTATATTTTTCTTGTTGATTTAGTTTTTAAGTATAATGTCTGCTTTTTATTACCATTAATTCTTATGCTGTCTGGAGACATCGAGGGAAATGCGGGACCAGTACGTCCTAGATTCCGTCAATGTCGTCTTCTGTATTGTAATATTCGTGGTCTTCATGCAAATATCCAAGACCGTACAGTTGCGTCCAGACAGTATGATATTCTTTTGTGCTCAGAAACTTTGGTTTCTAATATGGGGCACTCATCTGAGCTCCTTATAACTGGTTTTAAGAAGCCAATAATGTTGAAACGTGATGCCATCCCTAGAGCCAGGGGAATGGCGGTATATATTAGAACTGAGTACCCTGCATCTCATAAGTCCTGCTATGAATGTGGATGTCATGAGATTCAGGTAATAAAAGTTTGTGGCAGGCATAACAACTGTTATTTGTGTTCGATCTACCGGAATCCAGATATGGATGATTCTATCTTCGATTGTCTTCTTACCATTATGGCTAAGATACAAGGAGATGATAGAAAGGCCTCTTTTGTCTTTCTTGGTGATTTCAATGCTCACCATAGGGATTGGTTAAGTTCTGTTTCTCTTACCGATCCCCATGGCTTAAGAGCTTTAGACTTTGCCTCTGAATCAGATTGTGCGAAAATCATAAGTGAAGCTACTCAAAGGTCTTGTAACTGCTTGGACCTCGTATAAACTGGCTCCTCTGGCGTTATAACAAGTAAGGTTGGTTCTCCAGTTGGGACATCTGATCATGCCTTGATTTCCTTAATAGTGAAGACTGAGCAGCCTATCCCTGATGTATCTTACTCATGTAGGATTCATATGAAATCTCAAGCAGACTGGAATGGGATTTTGCATGATCTTTCGTGCTTGAATTTGTAACAATTGTATAGTAGTGTTGATCTTGTTGTCCCTTTGAAGAATCTAGTCAACAAAATTGATAGACGCATCCCTTCTCGTGTGCTAAGATACCGAGTGAAGGACAAACCACAGTTCAATGATGATTGTAGATGTGCTTATTTGGAGAAGCGGAAGGCTTATCATCTTTGGAAGGGTAACAGATCAGATTTGACCTGGAATAACTATATTCAGCTTAGAACTTTTGCTCAGAGAGTTTATGCTTCAACTGAAAAGGAATACAGTCTAACCACAAAAGAAATCCTTCCTGGTACAAACCAGGAATATAAGTGGTGGACTACACTTAAATCTGCACTCTTTGGTGTAGATGCAACAGTTCCTACTTTACTTAAACCAGATGACTCAGTCACTGTCCAAATGAAAAGCCAACTCTTTTGACTGATGTGTTTGACAGTAATCAGAGTAATGAGAAACTCAAACTTCCTCATTCCTGTTTTTCTGAGGCTGAACTAACTAGTTTAGCTTTTCGATCTCGTGAAATTAAAGCTCTGTTAATGGACCTTGATACTTAAGGAGATGTACCCCCAAATGGTATTTTTCATTTTTTTTTATGAAGACTACAGATTTCTTAACTCCGATGTTATCTGTAATTTTACGCAAGTTAGCAAAATGAGGAGCTTTTAGCACTTGTTGGAGAATTGGTAATGTTACTCCATTATGTATATATGTTTGTGGTAGCTCAAGCCCAACTGATTACCGCCAGATTTCCATAACTCTCATATTATCTAAAGTTTTTAATGTCTTTTGGGAAAATGTCTTAATGGGTTAGCTGAAGGTAATCATCTGTTCCTTGATTTGCAATTTGGTTTTCTTAAAGGACTTGGAGTATGTGATGCCCTTCTTACAATCTCAATGCTGTACAGAAATCCCTTGATTGTGGTCAGAAAGTTCGTATACTGGCTTTGATTTTAGTGTTTCTTTTGGCCGTATTAATCACGAGGCCCTTGTTTTAAAACTCAAACAATTGGGAATGGGTGAATAGATTCTTAGCATTATTATTGAATTTTTCAGTAATAGATCTCAAAGATTTGTTGTTTATGGGCACCATAGTGAGCATAGGAATTTGATATCTGGTGTTCCACAGGGTAGTGTTCTTAGCCCATTACTTTTCATAATACAGTATATATACATGAATTGTGGTTTGGCCTAGAAAACAAGCTTGTTGCATATGCAGATGATGTTACTCTCTTTGTATCAATTTCATCTCCTGAATGTATATCTGGGGTTGCGGAATCCCTTAAGAGATCTAACTAGAATTAGTGCATAGAGCAAATTATGGGGTATAAAGTTAAATCCTGACAAAACTCAAAGTATGATTGTAAGCAGATCAAGGACAGTGGCTCCTCAACATCCGGATCTACATATTTACTTTTCTTGTTAGAAATGAATATTCTCTTAATCATTATTAATAATAAACGATATGGGAGTCAATAACCTCCGATATCAGGATGCTAGAGAACTTCAAATCAGTCAATCAATCAATCAGAATTGATTATGTTTCTTTAACTTTGTTTGACTCTTAAAATATTAGGTGTGATTGTCAACAGCAAATTTACTTTTGAGAAACACATTAGGTATGGGTATTCTTCAATTGAGCAAAAAAAATTTGAGAAAGTCTTTCAAGATTTTCAGGGATCAATCTGTTCTGAAGAAGTGTTTTAATTCTTTCATTCTATGTTGTTTCGAGTATTGTTCTTCTGTCTGGTCTTCAGCTGCTGATTCTCATCTTAATTTGTTGGACAGGAACTTACGGTCTATTAAATTTCTTATTCCTGGTCTAGATATTACTATTTGTCACCGTCGTTCAATTAGTTCATTATGCATGTTGCATTAGATTTTTCATAATTCTGACCCTCTTTTACATACAGATCTTCCCGGACAGTTCCATCCTGTTCGTAATACTAGGCATACAATAAATTCTAATAGCCAAGCCTTCTCCATCATGAGGCTCAATACTACACAGTATTGTAGGAGTTTCATTTCAGCTGTGACCAAGTTGCGGAATGATCTCCCTAATCGGGTAGTTGAATCAGTAGAACTTCAAAAGCTCAAAGTTACAGCAAATATTTTGATGTTGAACAGTCTGATATAAGTCTTTTTATAGTCTATATATAAATTATATGCTTTAATGTTGTCAATGTATTTTTTAAGATATTTAATTTAAATTGTTCATTACTTCTTATATGGCTTATTTATTTCCTAGTTCCCTTTCATCGCTAGGCTAATTTTCCCTGTTGGAGCCATTGGGCCTAACGCATCTTGATTTTCAAACTAGGGTTATAGCTTGGCTAATAATAATAATAATAATAATAATAATAATAATAATAATAATAATAATAATGATAATAATAATAATGATAATAATAATAATAATAGCTCAGATGATTTTTCCGTATTATCGCATTCTGCCAGTAATAAGCAAAAGTCATCCTTTAGGTTTGGAAAGAGAAATTAGGGTAAGTCTAAGTCTATTGTTTAATACAAAATTCAATATTTAGGTAAAAAGAGCAGTCTGAGGAAGAGAGATGATACTCTCAATATGCGTTGGTATTAACTGTTTTTGTACATAAATTGTGCATTCTGTATTAAAACTACTACTAATACTACTACTATTATTACTACTACTACTACTACTACTACTACTAATAATAATAATAATAATAATAATAATAATAATAATAATAATAATAATGATAATAACCGTATTGGAAATGATAATATAAAACGTAATAATTTTAATAATAATGAAAATCATAATAGTAATGAAAAATAATAATAATAATAATTATAATAAAAGGGCAAAAATAAAAGATAATAATAATAATATAATTATTAAAGATTATGATAATAATAATAATAATAATAATAATAATAATAATAATAATAATAATAATAATAATAATAATAATAATAATAGTGATGATAATAATTTTAATTAAAATGATAATAATAATAATAATAATAATAGTTTTATTCATAATAATGTAAATAAAATAATAATAATAATAATAATAATAATAGACTTTAGACTTTATTTATTCTTACATATAAACTACCTATAAGAAGCCAATAAAGGAACTAAGTCCTGCTATGGCAAACATATTGGACAGAGCAAATATTTTAAAATACAATAAATAATACATTAACAATAAAATTATTTAAAAATTTAATAAATAATATATTATGTAAAATAAGCCAGTAAACTCTGTTTAAAGTAAATTAAAAATAAACCTTACTTCAATAATAGTTTTTCAATAAAAGAAAAGGTTTACTTAAAGAAATAAAGAATCTGAAATATAAAACTTAAAGTAATAAAGAATCTGGAATATAAAACATCACTATCGTAAGTACAATCACCTAGTTAAAGTTTTTATACATAGCGATTACTGCAAACTCATTTACTAAAAATATAAGAAAATATTATATAAAAATTATATCAAAGGAAACCTAATACTGAGAAACTACCATATGTTTATATTTCCTCTTCAAAGTTACAACAGCCTGAGGCTTTAAAAGATCATGAGGTAGTTCGTTTAACAGTCTGCACGTCTGAAACAAAGCAGACTGCTTCTCCACCTCCACCCTAACTGCCGGGAGATTGATCCTCACTCCCCGAGTACCGTACGAGTGTGAAGGCAACAGTGGGGCATAATACTCACTGAAAATGTCGGACTTTCTATAAAAAACATCGTGAATAAACTTCAAAAGGAAATATTTTGTACATGTCACTAGTTCTCATCAAAGGTACATTATTCTCGTCGTGCTTAACTTTTAGAATGTTCCTTAGTATTTTATTGAGAGCGGTTTTAATGTTATGGAGGTTTGTCTCAGGAACACCACCCCAAATGATAACATTTTATATTATTATAGGGTACACCAAGAAGTAATACATAGTCATAAGAGCCGACTGAGGCACAAGTGAGGAAAGTGGATAAAAAACACCTTGAATTTTGCTTAATTTCCTAAAAACTTCAGCTGATTGCAGAGTAAAACTTAACTTATAATCAATAACGATGCCCAAGTAACTGACACTGGAGACCCACTCAAGCTTAGTTCCGTTAAAATACATGTCTGGCAAGCTTTCAACATGCCTTGGTGTGAACAACATTAATTTAGTTTTTTCTACGTTAGGAATTAATCTATTATTCTGGAGCCAATTTGTGAGTTCAGCAATCAATATATTTAATTTGCTAATGCACAATTCAAGTGATTTTTCTCTGATATAAAAAAACTGCATCATCTGCAAATAGAACCTTCTTTGCAATCCTTATATCTACTATGTCGTTAATAAAAACATTGAATAGAAGGGGTCCTAAAACTGAACCCTGTGGTACCCCAAAATTTATAGGTCCAGTATCAGACACATGGCCATCAATACAAACATACTGCCTTCGGTTACTCAAGTATGACAAGAGGAAGGAGTTGACAATACCTCTAAATCCTCTTATTGATAACTTATGGAGAAGGATATTCCTATCCACAGTATCGAAAGCCTTCTTTAGATCCAAAAAAAAAGTGCTACTGTATACGACTTCTGGTTAAACGAGGGTAAAATATCACTTACAACCTTAAAAATGGCAGTAGTAGTGCTACATGCTTTTCTAAAACCGAACTGAAGGTTCGAAAGTACATTAAAACGATCAATGAATTTGACCATCCTCGAATGAGTTAGGAGTTCAAAAATTTTATTTATAGTAGTTAGAGTTGTAATGGGTCTATAATTTCTCATTTTGGTTACATCACCTGACTTAAACACTGGGATAACCCGACCAACCTTAAGGAGATCAGGGTACAAGCCTTGAGCAATGCTCAGATTATACAAGTGCGCAATGATAGGTCCAACAGTACCACGAACCAATAGGAGTAAACTGGGCTTAATATCATTTAAACTGTTC
>NC_090750.1:36470799-36718299 GCF_036898095.1 Palaemon carinicauda | reverse complement strand
GTAAATTATGATAATTTTGACACTATGAGATGTTGGTTGATAACTGTGTTGATAAAATAAGTTATGCAACTTTATTATACTTTATGCACCATGCCAAGAATATTAAGATTATGATAAACTCACCTGTTTTATTTAATGCCTCTCCAGTCATTTTCCATATCTTTTCTCTATGTAAATTACTTCTATACATCTTGTTTGCCATGTCAAAATTCTCCTCATACCCTTGAAAAAGTTCAATTAACCTCTCATACATGTTGTCAACAACAAACTAAGTTGTGAAGAATTTTCTTCACTCTTCTTCTTTCAATCGTATTTTTAACTCTCTTCTACTAATACTATAGCTATCCCTTAAACGTTCTCTCCTACATTCCATTTTCTTTAACGAAATATAGGGAGGACTATTCTAAACTAAAACTTGTTGACTGGCGCACTGCGTGCTCGTGACGTCACAGTGTAGATACGCACAACAGAGGGCCTTAGTGTAGCCACGGCGTATGTTGGTTTTTTCCTCAAAGTACGTGGTTCGAGATTAAATTGAATTGAGATTGAATTTTGATATAAATTTCAATACTGCTGAATTAATGCATCTTATATTTCTCAATACCAATTAAGGTTTGTTAATTTTAAGATGTATGCCCATCGCACCAGCCCATTGCTAATTCTCATTTTAACTATTAAATTTTAGCAAGCCAGAATAGGTAGGATTGTTGTACATATAAACTCCCTTAGAGCAGCAAGATTTCTCTAAAGTATTTAGTACAAAATCCTGCCTCCTCTGCACTCCTTGCAACAATACATTGCCCTGTCCTGTAGCCCCGATATGGCACCCCCAATGGATTACCGCGCGCATCATGACCGTCACTTGTTTGGCAAGGTAAAGCCAGGTGATCTCTTCGACCTTAGGCTTAGTGTCGGGCCGATTCGTCAAGAAGCCACCCTGGCCTACTGACCCGCCTGGTCAGTGAACCTGTGCACCTCTGGCTCACCACTTCTCCCAAAACGTGACTCACCAAGGAGTCCTGTGGCTGCCGGCTGGAGACAGTGAAGGAGTGGAACCAGGGAACCATATTACTACAAACAAGGATTCTTGGGGTGGGCCAGAAAAGAGTGCAAATTGCAACCAGGTCAACAGCTATCACGGGCAAAGGACTAATCTTCAAAGGAGTGCAGGTACTACAACAATGGCCATTTAGTTTTCCCCCATTTTTTCTTAGCTTAGACTAATTTTAACTTGCTTAGAATAACTGGCTTTTACACTATTCGGACTGTGTGCGGTGGGATTGTGTGTAAATCTTTTTCTTGGATATTAATTTCTGGTTTGAGACTAGCACAGTCTCTGGGTCACGTGGGCCACGTGTCCGACCCCATTTGGATTATTAATTATTTGCAGACCTCGTGTCTAACTAATCTTTTTTATTATTTTGAATTTCTTTTAATTTGCATTCCTTTTATGATTCTATTTTTGTGTTGTTAAGATGTCCGTTTTGTTTTGATGTAAAGTTGTAAAATAAATCGACATTAGGTTAATTAAACCTCCTTCGTATTTTTGCTCCCTCATTTATTTTAATGTGTGAATTGCATAGTTGATCACGAGACAAAATACCCAATATTTAAAGAGTAAACCTCAGTAAGTCTATAGGTGGTATCAGCGAGGAACTTTGCATTAATATATTTGCTTCGAAGGTAAAGATCCTTATCTTTAAACTTTCAAACTACTTTACATCACTGCTCCCATTTTGGATTTTGTCTAATTACATTAACACTGTTTTAAAATATTGTCTAGAAAATTCCCTCTGCAATTTTCATCACTCCATCTCTTTGGTTGACATATCAATTTTCATCCTTTAAAGCAAACATCATTTTGCATCCTGTTCCAAGTCATCTTTCCATTAACGATACTTTTTCCTTTCTTTAGTGTTTCCTCAATTTTTGATCCGATTGTATTTACGAAAGACCTGTGTTTTATCTATCTTGGAATTTACCCTCATTTCCCAATATTTTTTTCATTAAGTGTTTTGTCTTTTCTGATAGTTTTCCTTAGTCTAGTTTCCACCTATCTCTTCCGCTGATTCCTATACACTTTTTGTTGAATTACTAATAATTTCTTCTTTTTTTGCTTCCATTTCGCCATGTACCTAAAAGTAGCTATTTTGTACTGGTAAACTAAGCCATCAGATTTTTCTGTTCATTTCATTTCTAAAAATAATTTTTTTTTATTTCTTTCCTTAGATCTAGACAAATTTTACTTCCCATCAATCTATGGTTGCTTGACTTTAACCTGTTTAACGCTGTCACATCTTTATATCAACTTTTTCTCTGAGAATAAAATCTTTATTACAAGAGGGTTTATTTTTTCTTCTGAAAATAGATTTTTTTATCTCTTTCTTTAGATCTACACAATTTTACTTCTCGCCATTTTATGGTCGCTTGACGAACCTGTTTGACTCTGTCACATCTTTAACTAAATTAACTTATTCTCTGAGAATAATTTTTTTCATTTTTTTCTACATCCATGTCTATTTTTCATGTTTGTTTTTTATAAAATAATGGGTTTATTATTTTTATTTTCTCGGAAACTTCTACAAGCATTGATTCCTCTATCATTTTTGGCGTACCTCAATTGTGCCCACAGCTGAGTCCCCTCTTCTCTTTCTACCTACTTTATCATAGAAATCACCAAAAAAACAAATGCAAGTAGAGTTTTATGTTTTTTTAATGGATCCCCAGATTTTCATAAAGTTTCTCTTTTTTCATCTGTATTGGTCGTTGTTGGTACATATGTTTGAATGATCTTCAGTTTATACCTTTTATTTAGTATGATAATCAATGCTGCAATTCCGTTACGGATACTATGAAATTCTTATATGTTACCTGTACGATTTTTATCAGTTAGCAAACCCACTCCTTATTTTTATTCTTTAATGCCCTCAGAAGTAAAATATATGACCACCCTTTAACTCTATATAAGATTCCCCAGTTCTTTTGATTTCATGCAATCCTATTATATCCTGATTTATATCTTTCAGCTCTCCTAGCAACACTGAAAGATCTTCCTTAGCCAGGATACTGTACACTACGAGCTAGGCTCAGCATTTAAAGGTGGCATGTTTCAGTCCGTATGTATATATATATATATATATATATATATATATATATATATATATATATATATATATATATATGTAATAGTTAGAATAGTAATATTACATGTTTAAAACAAATGACGTAATATGTCATGTTGGTTGGAAGAGCTAACCCTGAGATTTGCTGTAGTCATTCAAATTATAAACAGGATGTATAATGCAACCCTCGGCAAATTGACATTCTTTCTTAACGTCAACACATTGTCTCCTCGTGTGAAAGTTTGTGACGTCACCGGATGCAGGTGTCTTCCGATTCCGTCACGTGGCTAAATTAAAGCAAGCATACGATATCTGTGATATCGATAATTTATTCAGTTCATATCTAAACTTCACCAGAATTGGTCATGTGGACCAACACAGCTTCCTCCAGTGATGGAGATGTTTAACTCTGTTGTTTATTAAAAATAAAACTCAAAAACCATTAAGATGTATTCAGTAAACCATTTAAATACATCTGAAAACAACTCATACTCAAATGTGTGCTTAAGACAGTAGCACACCAATAAATGGTGGCAGCGGTTAAACTCTAAGACAGCGATTAAACTCTAAGAATTAGAGAAATATCTTCAAGACTTCAAAATAAATAGCTGTAAAACCAGAGAAATATCTTCAAGACTTCAACATAAAAGCTGTAAAACCAGAGAATGATCTTCAAGACTTCAACATAAAAGCTGTAATACCTGATAAAGATCTTCAAGAACTCAAAACTATCTACAAGAATCTACAATTTTGACTAAGTCCAACGGAAAAGCTAACATCAACATATGTTAGTATACAACTTGAATCTTCAATCAACATCCTAGGAAACCCAAGGACTGGCGTTCAACAATTGCAAGACATATCCAGGAAGAACTACATTCAACAAGAAACTAGAACGAGACATCGCTAACAAAACATCAAGAGAGAGAGAGAGAGAGAGAGGACGTGTCGACTTCATTTATAAGCTAAGTACAGAGATTTTGTATTCATTTCAGTTTGGGCAGTGAAGTGTAGTTATCACAAGTCGTTAGTCAATTATTACTGGGGTGAGTGAATTCCTAAACTTTGTTATAAGAAACTCCGAATTCTCATTTAGAATTTTTCTTTCTTTGTGCTAGTTCCTTTTATTTTCGTAAACTCTTGGGGGGAAATGTTTTGGGATTAGTAACATTGTTGGGGGAATTTTATTATACATATGCGTTTACGCAGTGGGCGTCTGTACTCATATAGATATTTTAATAGGATTGAAAGGGGTCAAAGAGATAGAAAAAAAAAATACAGCAGTCATGGCTCCTCCTGTCAGCCCTACCCCTGGACCTAGTGGTGTAGGCCAGGCTAATCCTCCTCCAATTGTGACGCTTGTAAATGCCAGGTCAGCAATCCTTCCTTTTCAAGGTCGTGTCAACGGGTTCTTGCCACAAAATGTGGAGTCATGGATTTCATCCGTTGATGCCCATTTAAATGCCAAACAAATCGTAGATCCTTTTGTACAATTACAAGAAGCTAAAAGTTTTATAGATTTTTCTAAGGGGGATGCGAGTGCGTATTTAAGAGGTGTTTCATTTCAGGAAGCAGTTACTTGGGATGATTTCAAAGTTAGGTTACGCGGGATTTATGGGGGTGAGGAAGCTTTGGATGTAGTGTTAACGTTACGAAATACACTTAATCAAGCCACTATGAATCGGCTTAATGTTGTTGAGAGAGCAGCTCTCATAGCTGATAGGCTTAACGAATATCAGGACATTTTAGGTAATTCCACTTGGGTTACTAACGATAATATCTCCGTGAAAGATTTTTTACGATTAATGTATTTAACTTGCATGACACTTATGTTGCCTGAAGCTTTAGTGCGGTGCTTTGATAAGAAGTTAATGCCTGCAAGTACGGAATTGGATGTCTATAAACAGATAAAGAAACACATGTCCAAGTGTCCAGATCTCGATCCCGTGTTAACTCAAGTTTTTGCTAAGAATGAAACAAAACCACAAACAGTGAACGTAATTAACAATCCAGTAGCGGGAGTGACGTGTTACAACTGCAAACGTCAAGGTCACATAAGCGCAGACTGTAGAACGAAATTTTGTTCAGTTCACAACACAGCATCACATTCTTATAGTCAATGTTACGCGCGTAAGACACAACAATATCCTAGAAATACACAGTCAATTCCACAGTCAGTTCCATATGGAAATAAAAAGAAAAATCCTCATTTTAACAATAAGAAGAAACAACAAAATGTCAATGCAGTTCAGAGTCCGAAACAAACAAACACTTCTTCAAATATCGCTGAGCCTGGGCCGTCAAACCAGACCTCGCAAAGTCAGCCTAATTTTCAGAATGTGCAGAGCAAAGCAAATACCACATAGTTAACTCTAGAGGGGAAGAGAGTGATGTTGGGTCAAGGTCATTTATGTCAACATCAATAGTATTGAATAATCAATTTAATGTTTTATCAGATAATTGTGAGACAATAGATTTTCCTATGAAACACACGGCCGAATTAAGTAAAACAGTGCATGCTCCCGTAGATTTGCAACGAATTCATACAATAATAAGCCAAAATGAGTTACGGCCAACCTTATATGCTGTAAATTTAGAACACAAATCCTTTACGTTATTTTTTGACTCTGGTAGTCCACGTAATATTATGGATTTGAAGACGCATCATTTGTTGTTTTCGAACTTTCCGATTGAAAAATCAGGAATTAGACTTTCAGGTATAGGAAATAATGAATTAAACGTCATAGGCATAACTCATATTCAGTTCAGAGTCGGTAATCGCACGTTTGCCGATACATTTGTTGTTGTGAAAAACATTAATATGTATCCAGCTGTAATTATAGGATACCCATCTATGGGAAATCAAAACATTATCTTAGCTCCTGCAAAGCACGGCGTGTATATCAAAGGGAAATTCTATAAGTCTTCTAATACTTTAAAGTCAGTTTTGGATAAAAAGGAGACGACAAATGTAACCGTAACGTACGTTGAAGAACCAATAACTTGTCTCACTAATAAAGAAATAATATACGCGACACAGCAGAATTCTCGTTCACCCGTAATATCATCTTGCATGCAATATATCGAACCAAACATATCTTCGAATTTAATAGTGCAAATAAAGAAAACACTACCGGGATCGGAAATATTAATCCTTTCCGATACTTTGAAAACTAACGGATTGTCTGTCACACAAGCTATTTATACAGTAGGCTCACATCAGCAATGTAATATCGAAGTCTGTAATCATTTAAATAACACTTTAGTAATTCACAAAAAATCAACATATCTTGGATGTAGAAGTTTATAAACATCGTATTCTTACCGTTGCTGGAATCAATCACTCTCAATCAGTTGCGGATGAATCCCTTTTACGATCTATTAAAAATAAAATCAGTAAGGACATTCAAGACGAAGAAATTCAGCAGAAAATTTTTGAACTTTTAACTAAATATACAGATGTCTTTTCCACTACGGATGGATCCTTAGGAAAAACAGATGTGATCGAGCATCAAATAAGGTTAAAAGACAAGAAAAAAATTATATATGTACCCTCGTACAGACTCCCTATGAAATTCCAGAATGAAATAAATGATGAAGTAGGTAAAATGTTAGAGGAAGGAGTCATTAGAAAATCAAATAGCCCTTATAATTTTCCTTTAATAGTTGTACCGAAAAAAGATCGAACATGGCGTATCTGCGTCGACTTTCGTCGTCTAAACGAGGAAACGATCCCTGATCGATTCCCAGTGCCATGTACTGACGATATTTTGTCTTTGTTAGGTCAGAATAAATATTTTACCAGTTTGGACTTACTTAAAGGCTTTCATCAGATATCATTAGAAGAAGATAGTATCCCATACACAGCCTTCAGCACAGCCAGGGGACATTATGAATTTTTACGGATGCCTTTTGGTTTACGTTGTGCTCCTATAACATTTACAAGAATGATTAACATAGTGTTTGGAGACTTGTTAGGGGATATATTGCATGCCTATATGGATGATCTTGTAATCTTTTCCAACACCTTAGAAGAACATCTACGTAAGTTAGAACTAGTACTACAGAGGTTAAGACAACATAACTTAAGGGTAAAGATTAGTAAGTGTGAATTTTTCAAAAAAGAATTAATATATTTGGGTTTCATGGTGTCAAGCCAAGGTCTTAAAGTAGTCCATGATAAGGTGTCGGCTATACGTAATTTTCCCATACCTACTAATGTCAAGGGAATACAGCAATTTCTGGGTTGTAGTGGATATTACAGGCGTTTTATACGCAACTATTCAATAATAGCCGCTCCTTTAACTGATCTTACGAAGAAGGGCGTAGATTTCATATGGTCTGAGCAACATCAACAGGCGTTTAATACTTTGAAAGATGAACTGTGTAGTTCTCCTATCTTAAAATTTCCTGACTTCGGTAAGGAATTCTTCATTGCAACAGACGCCTCAGACTTAGGAGTAGGAGGGGTATTGCTTCAGCAATATGATAAACAGTTTTTCCCGATAGCTTTCTATTCTCGAAAATTGAGAACTTCCGAAAGTAAGTATGCAGTAATAGACAAGGAAGGACTAGCTATTGTTAATTCGCTAGTGCATTTTAAGTTCATAATTTACGGTTATCCCGTTAAGGTTCTTACTGACCATAAACCACTAACAGAGTTCTTTAAAGGCTTCAATCACAGCCCTAAACGAACTCGGTGGCATTTGATCATTCAAGATTTTGGCGCAAGAATCGGGTATTTACCTGGGAAAGCAAATATCATTGCGGATGCATTATCACGCAACCCCGTGTCATCTTGTACGGAGTCTTTAGCTGAATTAATAGATATATCAACATCCATGCCTATTGTAAAAACAATATCTGAACAAGAAGATTTAGGCTGGAGTGCTGAATTGTTACAGACTGAGCAAAGAAAAGATCAGAAAATAGAAACAATTATAAATGCTTTGAAAGGCAATCATAAAGAAAAAGAATATATAAAGTATAAGCAGCAGAATTATATAATCAAAGATAATATTCTGTGTAGGACTGTGACAAGGAAAACCCGCAATACACCACATGTAACTAACGACCAGGTAGTAGTACCAATCTCACTTATTTCCACTGTCCTGAATTGGTTGCATTCAAATCCATTACATGGACACCCTGGGTTCTCATTAATGTCACAGAAAGCCAAATCATTGTTTTATTGGCATACAATGCTTACAGATATAAAAAGACACATAGCTAATTGTCGCACATGTCAGGAAAACAAAGGGCATACGAAAACACCTGTCAGCCTAGGAGCTTATCCTGTTCCCAATCAACCCTTTGAAAGAATACATTTAGATTTGTTAACAGGATTTTACGAGTCAGACAGAGGAAATAAGCACCTCTTAGTAATTATAGATGCTTTAACTCGATATACAGAACTAATAGCGCTTAAAACTAAAACTGCGATTGAATGCGCTAGGAAGTTTTATGAGTGTTACGTTTGTAAACATGGAATTCCACACATGATAATCTCAGACTCGGGTGGTGAATTTAATAATCACTTTCTTACCTCATTGTGTGAATTCCTCAACATAAAGAAGATTAATACCATGATATATCACCCAGAGTCGAATGGGCTAGTGGAAAGAGCAAATAGGAAGATATTAAATATATTGAGGGTAACACTAGGGGGATCAGACCCCAACTGGGATATTGCAATACCGGCGGCACTGAGTACTCTGAATCATTCATATCATATATCAATTAAAATGTCACCGCATGAAGCATTGTATGGTACCCCAGTTAGAACACCTTTCCATGTATTAACGCCTACAACTAATCTATCAAATCCTTTAAAAGAATGTATAAATGCAAGTATAAGTCGATATGATATCCTTCGAAAGAATTTAGAAGAATCACAAATCATAATGAAAAGGAATCATGATAAAATAGCGAAACCAACTAAAACATATACCGTGGGTGATAACATCTATATTCAAATCAATGTCAGAAAAGGGCTCAACTATAAACTAACACCTAAGTTTGAAGGCCCATTTAACATTTTGGAAACATTAACGGCCAATAGGTTTAGAATTCAAAACGTAGCCCAACCCACGGATGAGAGAATAGTACCATTGTCTCACATAAGAAATTAAAAAGAAAAGAGAGGAAAAGAAGTGAGGAAAAATTTTATTTTGTGTGACTAAAAGTTTTCTTTTTAATACAGGAGTAATTACATATATTTTTTCTCGTTACAGGTTTCCAAGATGAATTTTTTGTTGTTGGGAGTGATATTGTTCGCTCAGACATTTTTCTCATATGGGATGAGTTCTAAGACTAAGAATATATATTTTAAATATGGCAATATAGTTGAAAGACAAGAAGACATTTTTATTACATCAACCAACGTAATTGTCGAAGTGCATATGCAAGCAATTTTTCTTCAAGAGAATGATGTCACTAGCTTAAGAACCGCCATTTCAAGGTTTTCTGCATCATTGGATGAGTTGCATAGGAGACATTTTCATTTGACTACTAAGAGTTTGCTTGGATCAACATTAAAAGTTGCAGAGATGCTATCTGATGACTTGAAAAATAAGACTGGCGAGACAGGATCTTTGGCTTATGACCTTTTGATATGGACTGTAGGACACGAACATAAAGAAAGACGGAATCCGTTCATTTATGCTGCATTAAGCATCTTTGGGTCTGTTGCAAGTTTAGGTTTAGGACTTTCCAATCGTCTTAAAATTAGTAATCAAAATAAGAAAATTGAGTTCTTGACTCATAAAGATGAATTGATTATGTCAGAACTAAGGGATCAGTTAGCTTCAATCAATAAAATTATGGATTTGTTAAATGAACATTCAGATAATATCGTTCAAATTATGGAAGTACAGGATTTGTTGGCAACATTAACGTATTATGATTCAAAGATAGATCACATACATAACAGAATTGCACATTTCATTGAGAAATCCAAGGATTATGTAGAAGCTATCACGTTAGCAACTAAAGGTGTATTGTCGCCCCATTTGTTGCCTATACGTTACTTAAAATTAGTTCTGGAGAACGGAAGGGATAAACTAGGCTATGTTCCTTTGTTAGACGAACATAGGTTAGAATTTTATTACAGCCTAATTACAGTAAACGTAGATAATAACAAGATTAGGATTACAATTCCCTTTGATTCTTCTGATGCCTGGCAATCTTACAGGATATCACCATTTCCGACTTTCATGACGAATCACTCAAATCCAGTAATATCCAGTTTGACAGGACACGTATTGATTTCCCCAGACAAGGAAACATATACGGTCATTAAAGACTTAAATCAATTAACTCACTGTTCAGATGCAATGGATAGAAAAATATGTACAGCTGACTCATTTGAATTCCGTAAAAACTTAATGGATTCATGCGAGTTAGGTATGGTGCTAGACGGTGCTCTCTCCCATACAAGTGAAAATTGTCTGGATAAGCTTTATCCCTTTGACAATAAAGAATTCAATTGCAGACTAAATAATGGCTCGTGGATACGATACGACAAGGACGGCTTCAATGTATCATGCCCTGACGGATCCACATCCTTCAACCACATCTTCGTCGCAGCAGATGGCTGTATCGGGACTTCCCCGAATTCCATGGTGACTGGCCTACGGACAATCATCAGAGAACGAGCCTACTTCGCGAACTTCACGTGGACCTCTACAATGCCAGCACTTCCTCTCCCTTACAACGGCCGTGTGGCAAAGCAGTTGATGAAACTTACCGAAAAGGACCACCTGTCACCGACTTATAAAGAGATTCTTCACCCCATAATACTGGCTAGTTTGTGTGTCACAGTGATGATATTTATCGCCGTGAACATCCTTGTTTGGCGTAGGTTACGGCACAGCAAGCAGCTACAAAGGAACGAGTTGCATAGCCCTGACAATACCCCCTACCTGATCCAGTTCAAAGCTGTATGAGTGGCCACCTCATTCGCTAAGGGAGTAATTTGTCGGGAAGATGTTTGTATGAAAAGCTGATTAGTACGCTAGTAATATGTAATTAAAGAAATTCTCTACGTTTGCATTGTTAAAAATACATTTAAAACAACATTTAAAAAATAAATAAAATAAAAAAGGATATAAATCATTTTTTTCTCTCGGCATCTAATAAAAATATATGAGCCGGAATGTTAAAAAAGAAAAGAGAAAAAAAAAAAATATATGATAAAATATATAACAGAATCTATGGTCATCTAATAAAATATATCAGCCCTATATATAAATATATATATATATGTACGAAACCGTGGTACGTGTACGTACCAGGAATTCGTGTTTGTGCACTAAAAATTGAGTATCTTGTTTCTGACAAAGGTAACAATTATTCTTTATCAAGTTACCGAATCATTTGTAAGTCAGAATTTATTTTGTTTTTTGGTACCATGTAATCATTTGCTTGCAATGTACCATATATATGATCTTGGTTTTATCATGCATTTTTCTTTTTGCTTTGGTAATATCTTTTTTGTATGCATTGTTGTTATTATTTTTTGATGTGCCTATTTTGGACATTCGTCCTCAGTTGATTATAGCTAAAGTTAAACAAAGAATAATACGTATGTCCAGTCACACCTAATAACCATGTTTCGGCTTGTTGTTAAATTTTTGTAAAAAAAAAATTGAGATAGCTGGCCGAGCTTATGTAATAGTTAGAATAGTAATATTACATGTTTAAAACAAATGACGTAATATGTCATGTTGGTTGGAAGAGCTAACCCTGAGATTTGCTGTAGTCATTCAAATTATAAACAGGATGTATAATGCAACCCTCGGCAAATTGACATTCTTTCTTAACGTCAACACATTGTCTCCTCGTGTGAAAGTTTGTGACGTCACCGGATGCAGGTGTCTTCCGATTCCGTCACGTGGCTAAATTAAAGCAAGCATACGATATCTGTGATATCGATAATTTATTCAGTTCATATCTAAACTTCACCAGAATTGGTCATGTGGACCAACACAGCTTCCTCCAGTGATGGAGATGTTTAACTCTGTTGTTTATTAAAAATAAAACTCAAAAACCATTAAGATGTATTCAGTAAACCATTTAAATACATCTGAAAACAACTCATACTCAAATGTGTGCTTAAGACAGTAGCACACCAATATATATATATATATATATATATATATATATATATATATATATATATATATATATATATATATATATATATATATATATATATATATATATATATATATATATATATATATATATAAAGAGAGAGAGAGAGAGAGAGAGAGAGAGAGAGAGAGAGAGAGAGAGAGAGAGAGAGAGAGAGAGAGAGAGAGAGAGAGAGAGAGAGGAATTTTTAAAAATCTTGATCATTTTATGACCAATGCAGTATTATCAAATCTATGGAGTACTTCTGTTTATGACGTTTTCATCTTCATACCTTATCACCATAGTTTAAAACCAAAAATCATCATCAGTGTGTTTTCGGTATTTTCAACAAGTAGGCGTACCGGTATTTTATGATAATCACTGTGTACAAATTGCAATTGGTCATACAAAAATCTTCCAAAAAATATGATTTTGTTGTGGTTACAATTTGCTGTCAAAGACCAGGAAATTATATCTAAAGCTGTTTACTAGTAAGTTTTCTGGGTCGGACTTTCCAAACTTTACTCCCTTCACCCCTAAACATGTTCCTACGCCCCTGTTATCTAATAATAATAATAATAATAATAATAATAATAATAATAATAATAATAATAATAATAATAATAATAATAATAATAATAACACAGTTCGACTGGAATATTAATATAAGATATGAGTGCATTTTATTAATGAAACCCCTATAATTTCTATAAAAGAAAAAAAAATGATAAAATGCATACTGCTGTTTAGTATACAGACTGGGGATAACATTTAGATATCGAAATCCTAATACAAATCCTTAAAATCCTTAAAACGAACTATAAAACGACATAGGACAAAGCGAAACATAAAGAAAACAATATGGGGTAGCCGTTATAAAGGCTGTTGGTTAACACAAGACAGTTGTATTTGTAAAATTGTACACACGAATGGCAGTTAAAGGACCTAGACTTCGCGCACTCTGATAAGTAGTTATTTACATCTATTCACTAAATACTGTATTCTCTACAGTGGATCCATCCAATTGAACACCTACATATTTCCAGGTAATACTCAAAATTTTATTTCATAATTGCTTATATAAGCTGATTCCGGAGGAAAAGTAATGTATGTTTTGACCAGGCTTAGGTTGTCGTGCGTGTAGTACCTACAAGTTAATATATTATATTTGGACTTTATATATTGTAAAGTGAAATGCCTGTGGCATGGGGCAGATAAAAACGAAACGTTGGAGAATTTTGGGCATTAAGTGGAAACGAGAATTTGATCATTTCTGTTATTATTACCCTATGAATTATGGTTATGAGTTCGAACTAAGTATTCCTTGGCGATTATTATAGTTTCGGCCAAGGCAGCATTTTCTAATAGGAAAAATCCAGTTTTCTGGGTGTAGGTATGATATTATTATTACTTGCGAAGCTACAACCCTAGTTGGAAAGCAGGATGCTATTAGCCCAGAGGTCCCAACAGGGAAAATAGCCAAGTGAGGAAAAGGAGGTTTTACCATACTTATGGTACTTATGGTCGGGGAAACCGTTCCTAGTAAAAACCAACATTTCTTCTTAGAAAAAGGCCTGTTTCCTTCGCAGATGATACTTATTTTTGTCGCGAATAAATGCTTAATGTAATATATATATCTATACACTGTTAATGGGGGATCCCCAGTGGGAACACGGGGTTTTGGGTGGCGAAAACATACAGGGGAAACGATATATAATGGTTCTACAAACCTTTTCTTCTCTATACTGTACATTATGTTTTTGGACGTATAATAAATTCATGGAAAACTGAACAAATTATATGTATCCTATACTAACGGTATATTTTTCATTCATTTGTAAGCATTTTACGGGTCGGTTGTATTTGCTCCCATTTGTTCGTATGTACATACCAGTGTTAGATCTTCTGCGTATAAACCCAGCCCTCCTTTATTTTTACCAATAGGATTACTGAACTTGTTTCCTTGTAACCCTTCCCCATTTTTCCCTACGTCGTTCAAGTATTTTTACCTGCGACATTCAAGTATTCTACCTGACCTAATACAACTGTACCCTTCCTTTTATGTAATACTCACAAGTACATATAACGTTTTATGCAAGAATTACTCATTTTCTTATTTAGTGGTTATTACCTGCAGAGGTTGAAGTCTCCCTTGCGCGCCGATGATTTTCTGTGCGCGCCAATAGTCTTGCGCGCACACGTCAATAGTCTTGCGCGCACACGTCAATAGTCTTCCGCGCGTGCGCGCCGACGATCCTCTTGGTAAGTGTAGAATAGACAATCTAGCTATGGTAAGCAGCTTTTCTAGAAGGACACTCCAAAATCAAACCATTGTTCTCTAGTCTTAGGCAGTGCCATAGTCTCTGTAACATGGTCTTCTACTGTCTTGGGTTAGAGTTCTCTTGCTTAAGGGTACACTCGGGCAAACTATTCTATCTTATTTCTCTTCCTCTTGTTTTGTTAAAGTTTTCATAGTTTATATAGTAAATATTTATTTAAATGTTATTGTTCTTAAAATATTTTTGGTTCCGTAACTGGAATACAAACCACGCTATTTGATAAGGGTATTACTTTCGGCGTAGCTGAAATGATGACCCATTAATTTTTAACAAGGGTTTACTACCCACACTGCTAGTTAGGGGTAGGGGAGGGTAGCTTGCTACCCCCCCTCTCACACACCTGTGCTTGAGCTCACTTTGCTCTCAGCTCGGATGGTGGTCGGATGTGTCCGCTCATCCTCGCCGTCATATTGGCAGCCATTTAATTGCTTTTTCTAGTCACTGTGTATGTGAAGTTGGCCTCTGCAACCATGCGCACCTGCCCTGGTTTTCTCGACCGTCCCTGTGGAACGTTCATATCGGCGGTCGAGACTGATCCTCACGCCCTTTGTCCTTCTTGTAGGGGCCAACAGTGTGATAGTGTCAACAAGTGTAGTGAGTGTAGGGAGTCGTCTGCCTCGCAGTGGGAGAGGTTTTCGCGACGATGGAAGAAGTCCAAACGGGATATTTCTCCTTCGAAGGTTGCTTCAAAGGTTGCTTCGAAGGGAGAAAAACCCAAGGCCTCTTCTTCCGTTGCCCAGACCTCCTCCGAAGCTCCCACTCGGTCGGTCTCTTTCGAGAGACTGTCGAGTAGTAGCGTAGACCGATTTATTGCTAACCAACCTCGGGTCTCGAGAGATGACGTTGCTTCCCTTAGTGAAGCAGCTCCACCTCTCTCCCCGGGGGAGGACATGTCACTAACCTCCCTTTTTCAGCATTGGTCCTCCTTGGGGCTTACAGGTTTGCCCTCCAAGGAGGTTTTGCTTAATTACATCTGATTGGGTGCTGCTGTCAAGCAGTCGTCGTCACCGTCAGAGGTTGATCCTCTGTCTCTAGTCGACGTTGGACGGTCAGAGGTATCCAATGCTGTTTCACCCATCTCCTCATCCACTCCAGACTCTACGGTAGCTGACTGCTTAGTTTCCCCTGTTCCTGATCATCCTACGAGGGGGAAACTAAGTCCATGGTTAGTCTTTCGTGCTAGTGTTTCTATCCCTCCGGGGAGTTCACTTACAGAGACTCCTCTTCGGAGGACTGCTGAAGGTCAGCTTGCTGATCCAACGGCCCCCAGAGGGCGCATTCGTCGGAAGGCTCGCCTTCCTCTTCGCCATAGAGGCCTTCCTTTACCTGAGGTGAGGAGGCGCCTCTTTGGTTCAACGTCTTCTATGCAGTCCCCTGCAGATACATTCTGAGGCTTTCTCCAAGGAATGTACTAGGAAAGCTATGGAAACCTTCCTTCTCTCACAAACTCGCACGATCGAGTTTCTGGTTCACCAAGTCTCGAACTTGTGGCCAAATACCATCCTGAAACGTCGGGAGGCAGTAGCTGAGAGATTCCATCGGAAGGTCCCTAGCGCCGAGATCAATAGGCTTAGACATTCCTCCATGGAGGGGTCTGTTCTTTTCGAGCCTGATGTGGAATATGCTGCTGAGAGGTGGAGGAAGTCTCATCAAGACTTCCCCCTTCATAGGGCTTCAACATCCAAGCCCTATAAGCCTCCAGCACCACAGCAGTCCCGTCCAGCCAAGACCACTACGACGACAACAGCAGCGGAGACTTTGTTGTCTAAGCCCTTTCCTGTCAAAGAAATGAAAGGCAAAAAGTCCTCCAGGGGAGGCAAAAATCCTAGAGGGAGCAGTCGAGGCCACAAACGCTAGGATAGGCAGTCCCCTTGCATTTCCACCAGTGGGGTGTTGCCTACAAAGTTGCTCAAACAGGTGGAAGCAACTCGGGGCCGATTCCTGAACAATCTCCGTGATCAGTTTAGGACATCGCGTCCCGTTCATAACATCTCTACCTCCCCTGATGACGAATTCAGTGTCATTGAACTCCCTTGCCATGGGATAGGCAAGGGGGCAAGCCCTTCGGGCAGAAGTCCAGACCCTGTTGAAGAAGGGCGCTCTCCAAGAGGTCCTCGACGGATCCCCAGGCTTCTTCAGTCGACACTTTCTTGTAAAGAAGGCGTCTGGAGGCTGGAGACCAGTCATCAACCTCTCAGCTCTGAATAAGTTTGTCAAACCAACTCCGTTCAGCATGGAGACGGCAGATACGGTCAACCTAGCTGTAAGACCGCAAGACTTCATGTGTACACTGGACCTAAAGGACGCGTACTTCCAGATCCCAGTCCATCTGTCTTCAAGGAAGTACAGTACTTAAGATTCAGCCTGGACAACAGAAAATACCAGTTCAAGGTGCTGTGCATTGGTCTTTCCACAGCACCACAAGTCTTCACCAGAGTGATCACCCTAGTATCATCTTGGACACACAGGATTGGCATCCATCTCCTCTGTTATCTGGACGACTGGTTAATCATAGCAGACTCGGTGTCAACCCTTCTTCAACACCGAGACAAACTTCTGAGACTTTGCCAAGTTCTTGGGATCATGGTAAATTTCGAAAAGTCTTCCCTGCTTCCCACTCAAAGTCTGGCATACTTAGGCATGATTATAGACACCACTCTCCACAAAGCCTTCCCATCAGATGACAGGATAGCAAGGCTGAGGAAGGTCGCAAGACCTTTTCTCAGACGAAAAGAACTTCCAGCCCAATCGTGGTTACGTCTCCTCGGTCACCTTTCATCGCTGGCCCGTCTAGTTCCCAATGGTCGCCTCAGGATGAGATCCCTCCAGTGGCGACTCAAGTCCCTGTGGAATCAACCTTACGACTTCCCAGACATCCGGATCCCCATGGGACCTGCGGAACTTATGGACCTCTAGTGGTGGGTGGCAGACGAGAACCTACGAAAGGGAGTGGATCTTCTCGTCCTCCCCCCAGATTTGATGCTGTTTTCAGACTCTTCAAAAAAAAGGGTGGGCGGCCCACGTGCTGCACCACACGACCTCAGGCCTCTGGTCAGAGTCAGAAAAGTACCTCCACATAAATCTCCTAGTGATGAAGGCCGTCTTTCCAGGCCTTCAACAGTTCCAACAGTACTTGGCAAGTCACTCTGTGGTGGTGATGAGTGACAACACCACAGTAGTGGCCTACATCAACAAACAAGGAGCTACTTTTTCGCAGCAACTATCCCATCTAGCAGTAGAGATACTGAGATGGGCCGAAATCCACTCGATACCACTATCGGCACGCTTCATTCTGGGCAAAAGGAATGTGCTCGCCAACAATCTTAGCAGAGCATCTCAGATAGTAAGTACAGAGTGGTCTTTGGATCATCTAGTAGCCAACAAAATCCTAACTTTGTGGGGTTCCCCGACTGTGGACCTCTTCGCAACGGCCCTGAACTTCAGGCTCCTGCTATACTGTTTCCCAGTCCTAGACCCCAAAGCTCTCTGGCAAGATGCTTTCCAACAACGGTGGGACAACATCGATGTTTACGCCTTTCCCCCGTTCCGTCTGATGAGGAGGGTACTCAACAAGACCAGAATATTGGTCAGTCTTTCAATGACCCTCATAGCTCCGCTATGGCATCACGCAGAATTGTTCCTGGACCTTCTGCAACTCCTAATGGAGCTGCCAAGAGAACTCCCTCTACGACACAATCTACTCAAACAACCGCACGGCAACATCTTCCACAAAGCCGTAGCTTCACTAGGACTTCACACCTGGAGACAAACCAGCATCTCCTCTCTGAGAGAGGATTTTCACAACAGGTTGCGATCAGGATGTCTGGACACCTGCGGAAGTCATCTACACCAGTCTACAAGGCAAAGTGGAAAGTCTTCTGTGGTTGGTGTCGTGGAAGGGGTATCTCTCCACTCGATGCCACTATTCCAGCAATAGCGGAGTTCCCCTTGTATTTGCGTGAAGAAATGCGCCTATCAGTCTCGGCAGTGAAAGGCTATCGCTCAGCCTTAAGCCTCGCCTTCAGGCTGAAAGGAATGGACATTTCTTCATCGCTAGAACTTTCTTTACTCATACGGGGTTATGAACTTACCTGCTCTCAGTTGAAAGTGAGACCTCCCCCATGGAATGTGGTTCGAGTTCTCAGGTGTCTTAAGAGACCTTCCTATGAACCATTACACCAGGCATCAGATCCCCACCTAACTTGGGAGACGATGTTCCTGCTAGCTTTGGCCTCGGCCAAGCGAGTCAGCGAACTTCATGGTCTCTCGTATGACATCACCATTCAAGGGGATGGGGGAGGTAACGTTCAGCTTCGTCCCTGAGTTTATTGCTAAGACTCAGAATCCGGGAGTAGTGGATCCTCAGATCGACTCCTTCCGGATTTCTAGTCTCCGTACTGTAACAGATGGCCCAGACCATCTCTTACTATGCCCAGTAAGGAGCTTGAGGCTGTACCTCAAGAGAACAGCCGCAGCCCGTCCTCGTGTGCCAGCACTATTCGTCAGCACAGGAAGGACTGAGAGGAGTGTCACCAAAAACACCATCTCTGCAGGGATTCGCAGGGTCATTGACCTGGCACTGAATCCAGACCCTCCTCTGTCACGTCACCCCAGAGCACATGATGTCAGGGGCATAGCTACGTCCCTGGCCTTCAAAAGAAATTATTCAGTGACGCAGGTTCTTCAAGCTCGGGTGTGGAAACGGCAGACAACGTTCACATCCCACTACTTGCAAGACATGACCCACAGGAGACTCGATACTTTCTCTATCTGTCCTGTGGTGGCTGCACAACAGCTTGTTTAAAACCTCAAGCTTCTTATTGGACAAGTAGCAGAAGGTTGAGGGGATTGTTACCCGGTTCTATTCTGCATGAATGAAAATGTTTGACCGGCCCTTATTCTTTTCATCATCCCCTCTCTTGGGGAAAGCAGCATCCTAGGTTCTCTGCATAGCTGACCTCAAACCACTGCAGGTAAACCATGCTCCCTTGTGTTCCTAGTATTAATATTAATACTGTTACGTCCCTATACCCTGACGAGGTGGTATTTGGAAAGTCCTAGTCTACAAGTTTCCATCTAGAGAACTTCAGAACAACTTTCTAGGATGAGTCACACTTCTTCATGCCTTCACACACAGCATGCATGGGCCGCAGACCTTGCATAGCAAGGTTCTAGCGAGCTGCAGGTGCTCCTTATTTCTTGAGTGCTAACACACTTAGATAAGGAGCCCCTGGACAAAGCCAAAAAGCCAGACTGGCTGGGACGTCCACCCTTCCTAATGGGTGAGTCACCTCTATTAAGTAGCGTGGTTTGTATTCCAGTTACGGAACAAATGACAAATTCGTAGATAATTTGTATTTTTCCTAACTATACAAACCTTAGCTATTTAACCAAAATTGCCCGCCAGCCCTATCCCCCTTGAAGTTCTACCTCCAAGCAAAGTGAGCTCAAGCACAGGTGTGGGAGGGGGGGGGGGGTTAGCAAGCTACCCTCCCCTACCCCCGCTAACTAGCAGCGTGGGTAGTAAACTCTCGTTAAAAATTAATGGCTCGCCATTTCACCTACGCCGAAAGTAATACCCCTATTAAATAACCAAGGTTTGTATGGTTAGGAAAAATACAAATTATCTACGAATTTGTCATATTTTTCCTTGATTCCTTTCCTCACTGGGCTATTTTCCGTGTTGGGAGTGCCTGGGCTTTTAGCATCCTGATTTTCCACCTAGGTTTGTAACTTGGCAAATAATAATAATATCTCCTATAAGTAAAGGACTCGAGTTTCTATAGTTAGGAAAAGTAGAAATTAAACTAAAGATTTTTTATAATAAAGGACTCGGCTTTATATAGTTAGGAAAAGTGCAAATTACTTTTGAATTTTTTTTATTCTAATTCTGACCTACACTTGTTTTCTATACTTTGTAACTATTCTCCATCATTATTTTCAGGTTGGGTTGATGTAAACTTTATAGTATGGAGAAGGTAAATGATAAAATGGAGGAATCTTGTGCTCGTCTAGATGCTGCTCTTGGCTCTCCTGGAGGTGGTATAATCCGTACTCCCAAAACATCAAGGAGATTTAATGTGACTAGGGGTAAGTAAATTAATTTTTTCCTACAAGAAAATGAACAATCATCCTTTATTAGGAGTATGAGGTCTTTTTAGGCAGAACTCGGCTATTAAAATTTATAACAAGATTTATTCCTACCCAAGAATATAAACGCTACGTTACATAGGAGGATTATACTGGCACAAGCTGTTATACGGCTATAAAAACTTTTAATGAGCTATCAAAAACCGTCTGGTTGTACTAGTGGTAGTGGGGAGAAGCATCCCCCCCTGCTCTCTCATCCCTTCTTCACTTTGATCTCAGCCATTTTTGAGGACAAACATTTCCTTCCACATATTACTAACTTTGGCTAATATTCAAACTTAACCTTTTTTCTTTCAGGTTGTAGTGTAACTGGTTGAGGGTGCAGCATGGGCATTGTCCAGGCAAGGAAGGCTGCTCCTGTATACCAGGAGGACACAGACTCGCACTGTCTTTGCCCTGCTTGCAGAGGGCACTCCTGTACTTAGGCTTCCCCTTGCCCAGAGTGTAGGGAGTGGCCATCCTCTCAGTGGCAGGAGGAGAAAGAAGCAGCCTAAAAGGGATTCTACACCTTTTTTTCTCATTCCTGGTACCTTCCTGTCGATCGACCTCCTCCAGGAAAAGTTGATTAGGAGTGATGTCCGGTCAACCTGCAGGCCAGGCTGCTTCTCCCTCCTCCCCTAGTGAGGCAGAGGAAGCAGTTTCCCAAGGAGAGACCTTGTCTCGAAAGGCCTTTTGTCATCTGTCGCTATCCTTAGGACTCACGGGTCCATCCTCTTGATCGGTTTCGTGCCCTCTGAACCTTCATCCTCCGTGGTTCCTCTCCCACCTTATGTTTTGTTGGGAGGTACTCGTCAGAGTTCCCCTTAGCACTCTCTCCCTCCAGGGTTGGTGTGCACGCTGACCTTGCTCAGGAGGAGGAAGACCCTGGTCTTCCTTCATCTTCCATGCTCTCCAACCCTTGGAGGTTCGGCAGGCACCCTCGCAAGAGCGAGAGGTGGACCTCGCAAGGGAGTTCTACTTCCCTAGCAGCTTGGAAGCAACAGCCCGACTTGTTGCCTGTCTCCCTTAGCTGAATACCTTCCAATTTACATGACTCCCATATTATCTAAAGTTTTTAATGTCTTTTGGCAAAACATCTAAATAGGTTTGTTGAAGTTAATTATCTGTTCCTTAGTTTGCAATTTGGCTTTCATAAAGATTTTGGAACATATGATACCCTTTTTAAAATCTCCAATGCTGTACAGAAATCCCTTTATTGTGGTTAGGAAATGTGTATGGTTGTCCTTGATTTTAGTGCTGCGTTTGACCGTGTTAATTATGAGCGCCTTTTTTCAAACTCAAGCAGTAGGGAGTGGGTGGGTCTTTTCTTAGTATCATTATTGAATTTTTAAATAATGGCTCCCTAAGAGTAGTTTTTGATGGGCACCATAGTGAGTACAGTATAGAAATGTGATATCTGGTGTTCCCTAGGGTAGTGTTCTTGGTCCCTTACTTTTCATCCTACAGTATATACACAACATGTAGTTTGACCTAGAAAACAAGTTCGTTTCATATGGATATGGTGCTACTCTCTTTGCATTAAGTTCATCTCCTGAAATTTTAGATGTGATTCTTGACAGCAGATTTACCTTTGAGATCACATTAGGTCTGTCTCTTCTTCAATTGCTCAAAAAATTGGCTTATTGAGATCTTTTCAAGATTTTTGGTGATCAATGTATTCTGAAGTAGTTTTAATTCTTTCATTCTACCTTGCTTCGAGTATTGTTCTCCTGTCTGGTCTTCAGCTGGTGCATCTCATCTTAATTTGTTGGACAGGAACTTATGGTCTATTAAATTTTTTAATCATCATTCTCATCATCATCTCCTCCTATGCCTACAGACACCAAAGGGCTTCCGTTAGATTTTACCAGTCGTCTTAATCTTGAGCTTTTAATTCAATACTTCGCCATTCACCATCTTCTACTTTGCGCTTCATGGTCCTCAGCCATGTAGGCCTGGGTCTTCCAACTCTTCTAGTCCCTTGCAGAGCTCAGCTGAAGGTTTGGTGAACTAATCTCTCTTGGGGAGTATGAAGAGCATGCCAAACCATCTCCATCAATCCCTCATCATGATATCATCAACATATGGCACTCGAGCTTTGGCTCCTCCTCCGGGGAAGGACAAGTCTAATGCCCATCGTTCGCCGTCGCCCCATTCCCCTCCCTGCAAGTGCAGAACATCGCGTTCGTCGGGGAATGCGGAAAAGGGGAGCCGGCATGGTTTCAAAATTCCTAAACTTCCTGCCCCTCAGAAGCAGTCCACAGCGCTGAAGGAGACAACAGCGTAGCGACCTTCATCATCCTCATCTGCAGTCAATACTCTGTTGCGGTGGTCCTCTTCGTTCTTCGAAGGGGAACTGTCAGACAGCAACCATTGTTTAGAGCCTTGGTTAGAGCATTATCCCAAGCTTTCTCTTCGGGCTAGCCATCCTCCCGCCCTGCGTAAACACCCAGGGTCCCCCTAGCAGAGTCTTCCTCTGCGCTTCCAAGGCAAAGATCCATGGCTCCGTCTCCCCTGAAGAGGAAGAGAGGAGTTCCTGATAAAGTATCATCTATCAGGGTCAAGCTGATGCCTACTAGACCTTCTAAGAGAAAGTCTAAGCGTGCTGGATCAACCCCCTCGATCTCCTGTCTCACTCGTCACCTCAGTCAGAAGTCCACAGCAGGGAAGAGTCCCTGCCAGACTCGCTCCGATCCTCCATTAGCAAGGAAGTCACGCATGATGGCAATACAGCAGCATAGAAACCCACAGAGGAATCCATCCTTCCCCCGACGGGTGGCCAGCAGAAAGTTCTTATATCATGGCCTTCTGCTCTGGTGACCTTTTTTGTGAAAAAGGCGTATGGAGGCTGGAGACCAGTCATCGACCTCTCAGCTCTGAACAGGTATGTCAAACAAACTTCGTTCAGCATGCAGACGGCAGACACGGTCAGACAAGTGGTAAGACCACAGGACATCATGTGCACACTGGACCTAAAGGACGCATTCTTCCAGATTCCAATTCATCCGACATTGAGGAAGTATCTCAAATTCAGTCTAGATAACAAGAAATACCAGTTCAAGGTGCTATGCTTCGGTCTTTACACAGCACCTCAAGTCTTCACGAGAGTATTCGCTCTTGTGTTGTCTTGGGCTCACAGGATCAGCATCCGTGTCCTACGCTATCTGGACGACTGGCTGATCCTAGCAGACTCTGTGGCAACCCTTCTTTAGCACCGAGACAAGCCTCTGAGGCTTTGTCAAGATCTGAGGATCATGGTAAACCTCAAGAAGTCATCCCTACTTCCCTCTCAATGACTGGTATACCTAGGATTGATTTTAGACACCAACCTTCACAAAGCCTTCCCTTCAGATGACAGGATAATGAGGCTGAGGAAGGTCACAAGACCTTTTCCCAGATGAGAAGAGCTCCCAGCCTAGAGGTGGCTACTTTTCCTCGGGCACCTATCATCTCTGGCCCGTCTAGTTCCTAACAGTCGCTTCAGGATTTGATCTCTACAGTAGTGGCTGAAGTCCAACTGGAATAGGGTCTTTGATTCCCCGGACAATCTGATCCACATGGGACCAAAGGAACAGACGGACCTCGAGTGGTGGGTGGCAGATGAGAATCTGCTAAAGGGTGTCGACCTTCTCGTCCTCCTCCCAGACTTTTTGCTCTTCATAGATGTATCAAAAGAAGGGTGTGGGCCTACATGCGGCACCACACGACCTCAGGCCTATGGTCAGAGTTCGAAAAGTACCAGTACATTAATCTCTTGGAGATGAGGGCTGCCTTCCTGGCCCTTCAACAGTTCCATCAGTTCCTAGTGGCCCACTCAGTGATGGTGATGAAAAGCAACACTACAATCGTGACTTACATCAACAAGCAAGGCGGTACTTGGGGGGAAATCCATTTGGTAACACTATCAGCTCACTTCATTCCTGGCAAAAATAATGTGCTCGCAGACAACTTGAGCAGAGCGACTCATATAGTGGGTTCCAAATGGTCTTTGGATCATTTAGTAGCCAACAAAGTCCTGACTTTGTGGGGCTCTCTAACGGTGGTTCTGTTCGCAGTGGCCCTGAACTAAAGGCTCCCGTTATACTGCTCCCCAGTCCTGAACTACGAGGCTCTCTAGCAAGATGCATTCCAACAATGGTGGGACAAGATCAACGTTTATGCGGTCCCCCCCCCTTTTGTCTGAAGAGAAGAGTGCTCAACAAGACCAGAACATCGATCAATCTCTCAATGACCTTCATAGCTCCGCTATGGCATCACGCACAGTGGTTCCCAGACCTTCTGCAACTCCTGATGGAGCTTCCAAGAGAACTTCCTCCTCAACATGATCTATTGAGACAACCACACGCCATCATCTTCCACAAAGTTGTAGCTTCGCTTCAACTTCATGCCTGGTGACTATCCAGCATCTCCTCTTTCAGAGAGGCTTTTGTCTGGACATCTGCGAAAGTCATCAGCTGTATTCTACCAGGCGTAGTAGAATGTCTTCTGTGGTTGGTGTCATGGAAGGGGTATCTCTCCACTATTTCAATAATAACTGAGTTCTTCGTATAGGCTATATGCGAGAGGAAATGCTCCCTCAATCTCGGCAGTAAAAGTCTACCGCTCAGCCTTGATTCTTGCCTTTAAACAGAAAGGAGTGGACATTTCCTCTTCGCTGGAACTTTCATTCCTAATACGGAGTTATGATCTTATATATCCTCAGTCAGAAGTGAGACCTACTCCTTGGATTGTGGTTCGGGTTCTTCGGTCCCTTAAAGGAGCTCCCTTTGAACCATTACGCCAGGCAGCAGATCGCCACCTCACATGGAAGCAGATGTTCCAATTCGTTTTGGCTTCGTCCAAGAGAGTCGGCGAACTTCATGGTCTCTCGTATGATATCGCCCATTCAAGGGGATGGGGAGAGGTAAGCTTCAGCTTTGTTCCGGAGTTCGTAGCTAAGACTCAAAATCCCGGGGGGTAGCGGATCCGAGATTCGACTCCCTCCGGATACAAGTCTTCGTTCTGTAACCAATGACCCAGACCATCTGTTACTATGCCCAGTAAGGAGTTAATGCTCTACCTCAAGAGAACAGCAGCAGCTCCTCACAGGTACCTTCACTTTTTGTCAGCACAGGGAGGATCACTTAAAACGTAATTTCAGCATGAATTCTTAAGGTCACTGACCGAGCACTGAATCCAGTTCCTCCTCCAATACATTGACATAAACCTCATGACGTCATAGGCATCGCTGTCTCTGGCTTTCAAGCGTAACTACTCTCTGGCATAGGTTCTACAAGTGTGTGTGTAGAAACGTTAAACGACGTTTACCACCCACAACCTGCAATACGTGACCCACAGGAGACTCGATACGTTCTTTATCGGTCCTTTGGTGGCTGTACAACTGCTGGTTTAATACCTCAAGTTCCTTAGTGGACAAGTACCAGAAGGTTGAGAGCACTGATTACCCGGTTTAAGTGTGAGTGAATAAAAAGGAATGACAGGCTCTTTTCTTTTCTTCATCCTCCCCTCTCTTGGGGAAATTAGCATCCAGGGGCCTCTGCACAGCTGACCTCAAACCAATGCAGGTAAACCATTATTCTCTTGTGTATCCTAGTATTGTGTCAATACTGTTGCATCCTCATGGTGAGGTGTTATTGGGGATTTCTTGGTGACTTCAAATGACTCCTGTGTCTCAGAAGTAATCTTACCGTGACAGTCTCATTGCTTGTATCTCTACACACACAGCTTGCGTAGGCCGCAGATCTTGCATAGCAAGGTTAGCAATGTTACGGTTTCCTTCTTTTGGTGCCAACACACACACAAAAGAGGAATCCCAGAGTAAAGCCAAAAAGCCAGTTGTTTCGTAACTGGAATACAAACCATGCTATTTAACAGGGGTATTACTTTCGGCGTAGCTGAAATGACGAGCCATTAATTTTTAATGAGGGTTTACTACCCACACCGCTAGTTAGCGGGGGTAGGGGGGTAGCAAGCTTGAGCTCACTTTGCTCTCGGCTCGGATGGTGGTCGGATGTGTCCGCTCTCATCCTCGCCGTCATATTGGTAGTCATTTAATTGCTTTTGTTCTTTTCTTTTTCTAGTTTCTGTATATGTGAAGTTGGCCTCTGCGAACATGTGCACCTGTCCTGGGTTTCCCGATCGCCCCTGTGGAACATTCATGTCGGCGGTTGAGACTGATCCTCACGCCCTTGTTCTTCTTGTAGGGGCCAGCGGTGTGATAGTAACAACAAGTGTAGGGAGTGGTCTGCCTCGCAGTGGGAGAGGTTTTCGCGACGACGGAAGAAGTCCAAATGGTGTAGTAGTTTGCGGATTGTGGCCAGAGGTAGCACCTGAACTGCCTAGTATCCGAATGCCGACCACAACCTGACGTTCACTACACAACAAATATACAATGGTGGAATACCCAAAAATCTAGGTAACAGGTCAAGAGAATGGAGCACTGGGCACCACCCTTTGATTTATACTGGGCAAGGGAACCCAGCTAGAACCTGACTTCCCCCTTTGCTTCGCTTGCCTTTAGTTTGCTGATTATAAGTAAAAGTATAAGAACATTAGGTGAAAGGGAATATTATAATTCAAAAACTAAGAAAAAAACAGTGGCAGAGAACGGGAGCACATTGATGTAAGGAACTGGAATGAAATGCTGTATTCATAAAAACAAGCAAAAAAATATTTTTTTATGAATAGAACTTACCTTGCAGTTATATATATATATATATATATATATATATATATATATATATATATATATATATATATATATATATATATATATATATATATATATATATATATATATATACGTATATAGCTAATTATCTCTAACTTCCGCAGAATTTTTCTAAACGCGGCAACCGCCTTGTGGTGGTTGCGTGGTTAGGGGTACACCCGTAACAGGGTGGTAGGAGGAATCATTCCCGTGTACTGAATTTCAGTTCATCTCTGCCGGGCGGATCGCTTTCCCTGTTTTTGCTGTACCAGTCTGCTATTTGGTGAAGTACACTGATTTCGGGTTTTGGCAATCGTGATTTTGTTATTTCTTTGCTTTTTTGCTGTTATCATTATGAGTGATAAAATTCAATTCCGTGTCTGTGCGAAAGAAGAATGTAAGGTTAGACTACCGAAAATGGCGGTAGACCCTCACACCGTGTGTTTGATTTGTAGGGGTTTTGAATGTGCCCTTAATAATAGGTGCGGGGAATGTAAGGTTTTGTATGAAAAGGATTGGTTGATTATGAAGCGATATGTGCGTAAACTAGAGCTCGATAGAGTTAGGAGAGCTTCTAGTTCTAAATGTAAATCTGTTAGTGGAAAGGAAGACGAACTTAGTGTATATTTATCCTTTGAACCTATAATTAATTCCTCTTTGGAAGTTGATCCTTCCCTTGAGTTAGTAACTCCTGCCCCTTCTACAGGATCCGTATCTGCGGATGACCCTCGGTACACTAGGATGGCTGCCGAGTTGAAGGCCATTAAAGAACTACATGCGGCCTTTAAAGGTAAGAATAGTGAAAGTGCAGTGGAGGTGGCGACTGACCGAACCTGTCATTACCCTAGGCCTAGACCTCTACCAAGCTCCCAGCACCAAGGGAGAAGGTACGTCGACAACCCAAAGGGGGTGAGAGGTACGTATCCTCGGTCAGCCGTCACCTCAGACAGTCCTGTTGCCGATTCCCCGGCTGATCTTGACCGTCATGGAAAAGACGTGTCGGATGTGTTAATTTCTTCTCCAAATTCTCCTAGACGTAAATGGAAGTTTGAAGCGTCAAGACTTACGAAGAGGAGATGGAACCGCGACGAACTGTCTCGTTCTTTCTCTCCCGGTTCTAGCAGCTATGAACCTGATCCATCGGAGGACGATTTCGACTCCGTGCCTGTGAAAAGGACGAAGCCTAAGCCCACAAGTCACGATATTATAGCGGAACCTCCCCCTTTTACGAGTGTTTTTCGTCAGCCCTCTCCTTCGGGACCGCAAAACCCAGCAGAAGTTGCTAAATCCTTTATGTGTGTCATGCAGGAACAACTTTTTACGTTAGTGCAAGCATTTAGCCGCCCTCACGCCCAGTCTGGTAGACGTAAAGATGACTCTTTGCCTATTAAGAAGTCAACTTCTAAGAGGGAACGGAGTTCTTCTCCTAAGGAAACCTTTCTCTCTTTGTTGAAGACACGACACTGTTCTGCTTCCTCTACTGCTCGACGCCAGGACGATATCTCCTCTCTCTCTCGGCTCCAGGACGGTGACGGTGTGCTTATGCAAGGCGATACCTCTTCTCAATACCGGGACAATACTTCTTCTCGATACCGGGACGATACTTCTTCTCGATACCAGGACGATACTGCCTCTCGTACTCGATGCCAGGATGATACTGCCCCTCGTTCTCGATGCCAGGACGATACTGCCCCGCGTTCTCAATGCCAGGACGATACCACTTCTCGTTCACGACGCCAGGACGATACCGTTTCTCGTTCACTACGCCAGGATGATTCCTCCTCTCGTTCACAATGCCAGGACGATACCGCCTCTCGTTCATGACGCTCTACGATTCCTCCTCTCGTTCACGATGCCAGGACGATACCGCCTCTCGCTCACGATGCCAGGACGATACCGCCTCTCGTTCTCGACGCCAGGACGACTCTGCCTCTCGCTGTAGGCGCCAGGACAATACCAGCCTGCTTCCTCAGGACGATGCTGCCTCTCGTTCCAAGGACTCTTCTAGCGCTCGGCGCCAAGACGCAAACCTTCTTTTGCGGGATGATTCCTTTGATTTGCCGTTATCTGATTCTAAGGAGCCTTCTTCTCGTTTGAAGGATGTTGCAGATGTGGATCAGGACCTCGGGGAGGTCTCTGATGACATTGATAAACCTGCTGACGCTGCCAGAGATTACAAAGTTCTCTCTCGTTCCCTTCTTGAACTTTTTGGAGAGGAATTCTAACCTGCTGCCCCGCAATCTCCTCAATCCCAATTTAACAGAAAGAAGGCCAAAAAACAGTCGGCCATCATCAAAATGAAGCTGTCGATTTCCGCGAAGAAAGCTCTTGCGAAGATTGATGACTGGATGAAGGAACGGAGACAAGCAGTTAAGACTTCCTTCTCTTTTCCACCAGCTCGTCTTGCTTCTAAAGCTGGTATGTGGTATGAAACTGGGGAACCTTTGGGTCTGGAGTGCCTTCCTCCTCCAAGGGTGACTTCTCTGGCATAGTGGACTCAGCTAGAAGGCATGCTCTCAACTCAGCCAAGGTCATGTGGTCGATGTCGGAGCTGGATCAGCTCGTCAAAGGTATTTATAGAGCCTTTGAGGTTTTTAGTTTTCTAGACTGGTCGCTAGGGACTCTGGCAAGGAAGACTGACCAGATGGAAGGAACTCGAGACCTAACCAGTATTATGTCCTGTATGGACAAGGCCCTCAGAGATGGGGCGAATGAGTTGGCTTCGCTGTTCTCAGCTGGAATCCTAGAGAAGAGGGCCCTGCGTTGCTCTTTTACTTCAAGGTCTGTTACCATTGCGCAGAAGTCTCAGCTTCTTTACGCCCCCCTGTCTCAACATCTTTTTCCCGAGACCCTGGTGAGAGACATTACACTTTCGCTGGCCCAAAAAGCCACCCAAGACCTTTTATCTCGTTCAGCTCGTAAGCCCTTGGCAACCACTCCTTCTTCTTCGAAACGGGAGGAAAAGAAATTCCAGCAGCCCTTTCGGGGCAGGACTACCTCAAGACCAGATTTTAGAGGGAGAAGGCAAGAGTCAGGACCAAGATCAAACAGAGGTTCGTTCAGAGCTCGCTCCAGAAAATGAAGTTCGTCTCCTCCAGGCAGTGGGCGCAAGACTGTCAGGTTTTTGGCAGTCTTGGAAGAGGAGAGGGGCGAACACCTGGTCCCTCTCAGTCATCAAGGAAGGATACAAGATCCCCTTCCTGAAGAAACCTCCTCTCGCAGATGCTCCTCTGGCCTTAGTAGCCCAGTACTCAGATCTGGGGAAATAGAAGGCCCTTCTAGAGCTAGTCGACCAAATGCTGGACAAGGGAGCGATAGAAACGGTTCGGGATCTATCCTCCCCAGGCTTGTACAATCGCCTGTTTCTAGTGCCCAAGAACTCGGGCGGATGGAGACCCGTCTTGGATGTCAGTTCTCTGAATGTCTTTGTGGAGAAAACTAAGTTCTCCATGGAGACGACTCAGTCTGTGCTGGCATCAGTACGTCCAGGGGACTGGATGGTGTCCCTCGATTTGCAGGACGCGTATTTCCACGTCCCCATCCATCCGACTTCAAGGAAGTACCTGAGATTTGTAATGCAGGACAAGTGCTTCCAATTCAGAGCGCTTTGCTTCGGTCTCAGCTCGGCTCCTCAAATCTTCACCAGGATAATGGTGAATGTGTCAGGCTGGCTGCATCAAGAGGGAATAAGGATATCCTTCTATCTGGACAATTGGCTGATTCGTTCACGATCGAAGGAGAAATGTCTGGAGGATTTACGAAAGACTTTAATGATGGCTCAAGATCTAGGCCTGGTCATCAACAGGGAGAAGTCTCAGATCAAGCCGAATCAGACTATTCTCTATTTGGGGATAGTTCTGAATTCAGTTCTTTTTCGGGCTTCTCCCTCACAGGAAAGACAGACCAAGTGTCTCGAAAAAGTCCGAAGTTTCCTGGACAAGAAGAGGTGCTCAGCGAAGGAGTGGATGAGTTTGCTGGGAACTCCCTCCTCCCTCGAGCAGTTTGTCTCACTGGGGAGACTCCATCTAAGGCCGCTACAGCACTTTCTTTCGAAAACATGGAACAGAAAGACGCAGGAAGACTCCTTTTCCTTCCTCATTCCAGTAGAAGTCAAGAATCTTCTGAAGTGGTGGCTGGATCCAGCCTTGTCGGGGGAAGGGATCTCCTTACACAAGAAGAATCCAGACCTAGTGTTGTTTTCAGACGCATTGGAGTCAGGTTGGGGGCAACACTAGGAAGCAAGGAGGTCTCAGGGTCTTGGGAAGGAAATCAGTTGGAATGGCATATCAACAACAAGGAGCTGTTGGCCATTTTTCTGGGGCTAAAGGCCTTCAAAGACTCGGTGTCTGGGAAGATTGTGGAGGTTAACTCAGACAACACCACAGCTCTTGCGTACATTAGAAAGCAAGGGGGGACTCACTCTCTGTCTCTGTTCGAAACAGCAAAGGAGCTCCTTCTTTGGGGGAAGGAGAACAAGGTAGATCTGCTGACGAGGTTTGTACAGGGACAGAGGAATGTGAGGGTGGATATGCTCTGCAGGAAAGGGCAGGTCCTTCCCACAGAATGGACCCTCAACCAACAGGTCTGTCAGAGTCTCTGGAGGCTGTGGGAGAGACCCCTAATCGACCTTTTCGCCTCCAACTTGACCAAGAGGATCCCCAACTATTGCTCCCTGGTTCCGGACAAGGAGGCAATAGCAGTGGACACTTTTTTGATGGATTGGACAGGGATGGACACATATGCCTTCCCCCCGTTCAAGATCATCAGTCTGGTAGTCAGGAAATTCGCTCTCCTTTATTCGGGGTGAATGATCCTGGTAGCTCCTTTCTGGCCGACGAGGGAATGGTTCACGGAGGTGTTGGACATGTTTATGGACTTTCCAAGAAGCCTTCCTTTAAGTCTAAAGCTGCTCAGACAACCCCACTTCGAGAGGTATCATCAAAACCCCCTCGCTCTCAATCTGACTGCCTTCAAACTATCGAGAAGCTCGTCAGATCGAGAGGATTTTCAGCGCAAGCTGCAAAAGCTATCGCCAGAGCAAGGAGGGTCTCCTCTCAGAGGGTCTACCAGTCCAAGTGGGAGACTTTTAGAGCTTGGTGTAGGAAGCACAAGGTTTCCTCATCCACTACCTCTGTGAGCCAGATTGCTGACTTTTTGTTGTGGTCTACCAGTCCAAGTGGGAGACTTTTAGAGCTTGGTGTAGGAAGCACAAGGTTTCCTCATCCACTACCTCTGTGAGCCAGATTTCTGATTTTTTGTTTTACCTCAGGCAGGATGCTAAGCTGGCTGTGTCCACAATCAAAGGGTACAAAAGTATGCTCGCTTCAGTCTGTCGGCATAGAGGCTTGGACGTTTCTCACGATAAGGACTTACATGACCTCGTGAAGTCTTTTGAGACAACCAAACAGGTCCAGTTAAAGCCCCCTTCTTGGAACCTTGATGTAGTTCTTAAATTTCTGTGCACCAAGAGATTTGAGCCCATCTCACAAGTTTCTCTTAGGGAGGTTACGAAGAAAACCCTCTTCCTTTTGGCCTTAGCAACAGCTAAAATGAGTCAGTGAAGTCCATGCAATTGAAAAGCAGGTAGGCTTCAATCTGAATGGGGCAGTTTGTGCCTTAAGAAGAGATTTCCTTGCCAAGAACGAGAACCCTTCAAAGCCCTGGCCAAGGACCTTTGAGGTTCCTAACTTGACTAACCTATTGGGTGAAGAGCAAGAGAGGCTCCTCTGTCCAGTACAAGCCCTCAAGGCCTACTTGTCTCACACTAAAAATGTGAGAGGCTCTTCTAGCTCCTTGTGGTGTTCAGTGAAAGATCCTCAGAAGCCCCTTTCTAAGAATGCTTTGTCTTTTTTCCTGAGGGAAGTTATAAGAAAAGTGCATCTCTTGTGTGAGGAGGAACACTTCGGCCTTTTAAAAGTGCAGGCTCACGAAGTGAGAGCCATTGCGACCTCGCTTGCTTACCGCAAGAACATGTCGGTCAGACAAATTATGGATGCGACGTTCTGGAGGAGCAACTCTGTGTTCGCCTCTCATTACCTCAAGAGAGGTGAGAGTGGATTATGAGAAATGCTATACCTTGGGCCCATACGTAGCTACGGCTTCTGTATTAGGCAAAGGAGTTACTGCCTCCCCTCAACCTTAGCTTTGTATACCTGTGTGTGGGTTGGTGTTTTTAATGGTTGTCTGAGGACATCGACTTATGTACAGTCACCTCAGTCTAGTTAGATAATTGATATCTACTTTGCAAAGGTTAGGTGGTTGGTTTTGGTAAGGTTGCAGTTTTTAATATTTGGGCAATAGGTAGTCCTGAAGTCTAGTCAGATTGTTGGTCTCACCCCGTTGACAGACTCGATTGAGTGTTTTCAGCACTGCAGGTCACATCCTGGCTGACACTCCTAAGGGAAAGCGACTCAAGAGGCAGGAACCTTGTCAGCTACCTTAGCAGGTGAGGGTGTTTTTTATCCTATAACTTTTGGTTGTTTCCCCAACGATGTTTACTGTCTATCACCCTCCTCCAAGTGTGTTAATCAGCTATACAGTGGTATCTCTACATACGAATTTAATTCGTTCCACAACCGACTTCAGATGTAGAAAATGTTCGGATGTAGAAACGAATTTTCCCATAAGAATACATGGTAACTCATTTAATTCGTTCCTCAGCCTAAAAACCCATAAGAAATCCTTAATAAATGGCTACACATAATTACACATAACAATAACATAACTGCATAATATGAAAGAAGCATGTAAAAAAGATAATTATAACCCTGGAAAGGTATGATGGGTCGTTTGCGACCCCTACAGCATTTTCAAAACCTGTTTTTTCCCCATAAATCATCAGCTGTCTCGAATATGGAAGTGATTGACCTGCAAGGGGTGACTAGTCTACATGCCATTGTCTGCTTTAGGACTGATTTTCGTCTAACTTCCCTCCTTCCCCGTTTTTTTACCCCCCCAGGGGTCGACCTCGACCCTGAATACCTTTATAGGGGTAAGTGATCAAACAGCAAAGTTATTACATAATTATAAATTATCGAACAGTGTTGTTACTTGTTTGGTTCTCTATAGTTGGAAAGTGTGGGTGGATGGTGTGTCTACCACTTGCATGACATTGGTTTTGGCTTAGATGCCATGTATTGCCATGAGGTCCATTTTCCCTCAAATGCTAATTTCTGATTTTTCAATATTTAACTTAGCCGGTGATTATAATAGCTGCAACTCTGTTGCCCGACAGACAACTCTAAGGTAAAAACTCGCCAGCGATCGCTACACAGGTTGCGGGTGTGCCCAACAGCGCCATCTGTCGTCCAGATACCCAGTACTCAATGTAAACAAAGACTCAATTTTCTCTCTGTCGTGCTATCGACAAGACGTACTTACTCGCTGTTGCTAAACTGGAGTTTTTTTCACAACTAATTGGTGAAGTACATTATTCTAGTTTTGAGCTTTCCCTGTGCAGGGTTTCTCTTCACACAAATCCTTGAACTCTTTTTGATAACGGATTCTTTGTTGATGACTTTTTGATAGTTTTTTTAATCCCCCTTTGACCAATTCAAAATGGCTGACCCTTCACAAGTCCCAAAATTTAGGAAGTGCAATGCTAGGGACTGTTCAAGGCGTCTTCCGAAGGCTTCTATCGACCCTCACACTGTTTGTTCCAATTGTCGGGATAAAATCTGTCAATTGGAAGATCGGTGTGAGGAGTGCGTTGGGCTTTCGGAATTCGATTTTATCGAATTCCAAAAGTATACACGTAGGCTAGAGAGAGATAGAGTTAGGAGAAGTTCCTCCCGTTCTATTGATTTTTCCTCTCCTCATGCCCCACAACCTATTCCTTCCCCTGTAGTGGTTGCTCCTAATCCCCCTCATGGCACTCAGGAACCTTCGATGGCTGATATGATGCTTGCCATCCAAGCTCTGGGTGAGAGAGTTGAGTCCCTTGCTAGTGACCGTAATCAGCTCATGGCGGATGTGAAGGAGCTGAAGTGCAAAAGTGCAGTGGGAAGTGATAAAGTGCCGAGTGTTAGTGTTGTGGATAGTGTTGCGCTTGAGGGTTCGTCTGTTCGTGCCTGTCGTCCTCCTAGTCCGGGACCTCTTGCAAGCTCCCAAGTCCAGGGGAGAAGCAATGTCATACGACAAATGGGTTCGAGAGGCTTTAATCAGCGAACAGACGTTCCCTCCGTGGTATCGGGCGTATCTACCCAAGATCGCCCCTGCCTAACTAAGACGAGAGAGCCCATTTATACCTCGTCTTCGGAAGGTGTTTTTCGCAAGAAACCCTGGACCAAGGTCTCACGACCGTTAAAGCGCAAGTCGGTCCCTTCCGCACAAGTCCAACGGCCCAGTTGTAGCCACTGGGTCAGTTCGGACTCGCTGCCGTCATCCGATGACTGCTCACCGCCTAAGAGAGGCAAAGCGGTACCGCTTCAGACAGTTACACCGTCTGTCGCCGCACCTGCTCCTGTAGACCCTAAGTGGTCTCTACTGCAAGACATGCAGTCTAAACTAACGTCTCTTATGCAGGACTTCCGTGCGGAGAAGGTTGCTGCCGCTCCATCTAGTGCAGCTCCTTGCCTACAACCGCCCACACGATCGGTTGTGCGTCCTGTGGACGCTGAGGTAACCTTCTCACGCACACCAGTTGAGAGAGTTCCGCCACCCATGCGTTCCAGTGTGATCTGCCAGCCGCATGTTGACGTTCAGCGACGCACGGAGGTCTCCGTTGACGTTCGTGAGGTTCAACAACCGTCAGAGTTGTTTTGTTTTGACGCGGTGCGTCAACCTCCGCAACCCAGTGTGGTTGCCACTGCTCACCCACATCAGTCCAGACAGTCTGGAGTAGACGCTGTGCGTCCCCGCGCTGCTATGGTTGTTGCCAGCTCACAAACTGGGCAGCAGTTCCATGACGTTGCGTCCGGCTCAGTCACGCATGCACCCGTGCGACCGGACTCAGCTAACCAGCCGTTACCCACTCCGTTGTCGTTCCCTCATCAGTTATCGGATGAGGGACTTTCTGATGATGATGTTGCTGCACACGTAGATGAACCGCATTCAGAACTGGACGAGCCTAAGTCTACGCAACCCTCTTTGGACTTTAGGAAAGTTTTGGCCCTTTTCAAAGAGATGTTTCCGGACCAGTTTGTTTCTGTGGCTCCGCGTTCTCCTCCGTCAGAGTTTGTGTTAGGCATGCCCTCAACCACTCCTGCCTTTACTAGACTCGTCCTCGCACGCTCGTCCAAGAGAGCTTTGCGGGTGATAGGAGAATGGCTGCAGTCCAAGAAGAGTTTAGGGAAGACAGCTTTTACGTTTCCCCCTGCTAGACTCTCTTCTAGATCGAGCGTCTGGTATGCCACGGGAGAAGTTCTCGGCTTGGGAGTTCCTGCCTCTGCCCAGGGCGACTTCTCAAGTCTTGTAGACTCTCCCCGCCGCCTTGCCATGAGACGCTCAAAGATATGTTGGTCATCTTCGGACCTGGACCACCTTTTGAAAGGTATCTTTAGAGCCTTCGAAGTTTTTAACTTCTTAGACTGGTGTCTAGGAGCTCTAAGCAGAAAGATCTCTCCGACAGAGAAGGAGACTTCCTTGCTCATTATGTCCTGCATAGACAAGGCCGTACGTGATGGTTCTAATGAGCTTGCTGCATCATTTGTGTCCGGAGTCCTTAAGAAGCGTGAAAACCTATGCTCATTCCTTTCAGCTGGAGTTACACCATGCCAGAGATCCGAACTTCTGTTTGCTCCTCTTTCCAAGTGCCTTTTTCCAGAAGACCTGATTAAGGAAATTGCCGCTTCTTTGATACAGAAGGACACTCACGATCTTGTTGCGTCCTCAGCTGGCAAAGCCACCCCTTTGCCTACCTTGTCAGCTAGACCAAGGATGGACACGCCAGCGTTCCGTTTTATTCCGCCCTTTCGTGGCAGAGCCTCCAGCAGAGGAGGTGCTCGTGCCGAAGGGAAACGAGGAAAGAAGAAAGGAACCAAGTCCTTTAAGGGCAGAGTCTGACTGCCAGCTTCTTCAGACAGCAGTGGGAGCCAAACTCAAGAACTTCTGGCAGACCTGGGAAAAGAGAGGCGCAGATGCACAATCTGTGAAGCTGCTCAGAGAGGGGTACAAGATCCCGTTTGTACGGAAACTCCCTCTAGCAACGTCTCCCATCGATCTCTCTCCCAGGTACAGAGAGGAAGACAAGAGACGAGCCTTGAAACAGGAAGTGTCTCTTTTACTAGAGAAGGGAGCGGTGGTCAAAGTCTCGGACCATCAAACCCCGGGATTCTACAACCGCCTCTTCTTGGTGTCAAAGAAGACAGGAGGGTGGAGGCCGGTGCTAGACGTCAGTGCTCTGAATGTCTTTGTCACAAAGCAGACGTTCTCCATGGAGACCACGAAGTCGGTTCTGGTAGCGGTCAGAAGGGAAGACTGGATGGTCTCTTTAGACCTAAGGGACGCCTACTTCCACGTCCCCATCCACCCGGACTCCCAACCTTTTCTGAGATTCGTTTTCGAAAAGGTTGTCTACCAGTTTCAAGCCCTGTGCTTTGGCCTAAGCACAGCTCCTCTTGTGTTTACGAGGCTGATGAGGAATGTAGCCAAATTCCTTCATTTAGCGGACATCCGAGCCTCCCTCTATTTGGATGACTGGCTTCTCAGAGCTTCTTCCAGTCGTCGCTGTCTGAAGGATCTAAAGTGGACTCTAGATCTGACCAAGGAATTGGGTCTCCTTGTCAATATGGAAAAGTCACAAGTGGTCCCATCCCAAACTATTGTGTATTTAGGGATGGAGATTCACAGTCTAGCTTTTCGGGCTTTTCCGTCGACCCCAGAACAAGCCAAGCCCAGTTATGCATCCAGAACATGCTGAAGAAGGAACGATGTTCAGTCAGGAAGTGGATGAGTCTGATAGGGACGCTATCATCCCTGGAACAGTTTGTGTCGTTAGGAAGACTACACCTCCGTCCTCTTCAATACCACCTAGCATTTCACTGGAAAAAGGACAAGACGCTAGAAGCGGTCTCGATCCCCATTTCCGAGAAGATGAAGTCTTGCCTGACGTGGTGGAAGGACAGTATCAGCCTCAGAGAGGGTCTGCCCCTGGCTGTTCAGACTCCCAACCACGTTCTCTTCTCGGACGCATCGGACGTAGGCTGGGGCGCGACATTAGACGGTTGGGAATGTTCGGGATTATGGAACTCGAGTCAAAGGATAATGCATATCAACTGCAAGGAGCTACTGGCAGTACATCTGGCCTTGAAAAGCTTCAGGTCTCTCCTTCAAGGCAAAGTGGTAGAAGTGAACTCGGACAACACCACTGCCTTGGCGTACATCTCCAAGCAAGGAGGGACCCACTCACTGACGTTGTACGAGATCGCAAGGGACCTGCTCATCTGGTCAAAAGGTCAAAACATATCACTAGTTACGAGGTTCATCCAAGGCAACTTGAATGTCATGGCAGATTGTCTCAGTCGGAAGGGACAAGTAATTCCAACAGAATGGACCCTCCACAAGGATGTATGCAAGAGACTTTGGGCCACTTGGGGCCAACCAACCTAGATCTCTTTGCAACCTCGATGACCAAGAGGCTCCCAATATATTTCTCACCAATCCCGGACCCAGCAGCAATTCATATAGATGCCTTTCTCCTAGATTGGTCGCATCTAGATCTATACGCATTCCCACCGTTCAAGATTGTCAACAAGGTACTGCAGAAGTTCGCCTCTCACGAAGGGACAAGGTTGACGTTAGTTGCTCCCCTCTGGCCCGCGAGAGAATGGTTCACCGAGGTACTTCGATGGCTAGTAGACGTTCCCAGAAGTCTTCCTCTAAGGGTGGACCTTCTACGTCAGCCACACGTAAAGAAGGTACACCAAAGCCTCCACGCTCTTCGTCTGACTGCCTTCAGACTATCGAAAGACTCTCGAGAGCTAGAGGCTTTTCGAAGGAGGCAGCCAGTGCGATTACTAGAGCAAGGAGATCATCCACCCTTAGAGTCTACCAATCTAAGTGGGAAGTCTTCCGAAACTGGTGCAAGTCAGTATCTGTATCCTCGACCAGTACCTCTGTAACTCAAATAGCTGACTTCCTCTTATACCTGAGGAAAGAACGATCACTTTCAGCTCCCACTATCAAGGGTTACAGAAGCATGTTGGCATCAGTCTTCCGTCACAGAGGCTTAGATCTTTCCAACAATAAAGATCTACAGGACCTCCTTAAGTCTTTTGAGACCACGAAGGAGCGTCGTTTGGTTACGCCTGGTTGGAATTTAGACGTGGTACTAAGATTCCTTATGTCAGACAGGTTCGAGCCGCTACAATCAGCCTCCCTGAAAGATCTCACCTTAAAGACTCTTCCTGGTATGCTTAGCCACAGCTAAAAGAGTCAGTGAGATTCATGCCTTCAGCAAGAACATCGGATTTTCGTCAGAAAAGGCTACATGTTCACTACAACTTGGTTTTCTAGCCAAAAACGAGCTGCCTTCTCGACCTTGGCCGAAATCGTTCGATATTCCCAGCTTATCGAATATGGTAGGCAATGAACTAGAAAGAGTCTTATGCCCTGTGAGAGCTCTTAAGTTCTATTTAAAACGAACTAAACCTTTACGAGGCCTTTCTGAAGCTTTATGGTGTTCAGTTAAGAAACCATCTTTGCCTATGTCAAAGAATGCTTTATCCTATTTTATCAGACTGTTAATACGAGAAGCTCATTCCCATCTGAGTGAGGAAGACCAAGCTTTGCTGAAGGTAAGGACACACGAAGTTAGAGCTGTCGCAACTTCCGTGGCCTTTAAACAAAATAGATCTCTGCGAAGTATAATGGACGCAACCTATTGGAGAAGCAAGTCAGTGTTCGCGTCTTTTTATCTTAAGGATGTCCAGTCTCTTTACGAGAACTGCTACACACTGGGACCATTCGTAGCAGCGAGTGCAGTAGTGGGTGAGGGCTCAACCACTACAATTCCCTAATTCCATAACCTTTTAATCTTTCTCTTGAAATGTTTTTAATGTTGTTTTTTTGGGTTGTCCGGAAGGCTAAGAAGCCTTTCGCATCCTGGTTGATTTGGCTGGTGGTCAAAGTCTTTTCTTGAGAGCGCCTAGATTAGGGGTTTTGATGAGGTCCTGTTGTATGGGTTGCAACCCTTGATACTTCAGATCCTAGGGGTCGATCAGCATCCTAAGAGGATCGCGAGGCTCCGTAAGGAAGACGTACTGAAAAAGGCAGAGTAATTGTTCAAGTCGACTTCCTTACCAGGTACCTATTTATTTTGTTTTTGTTATTTTGATAACTTCTAAAATGAAATAAAAACTCTTAGCTCATAATAATGTAAACATATATTGCTGGTCTCTACCCACCCCCCTGGGTGTGAATCAGCTATTATAATCACCGGCTAAGTTAAATATTGAAAAATGTTATTTTGATAATAAAATAAATTTTTGAATATACTTACCCGGTGATTATAAATTAAAGGACCCTCCCTTCCTCCCCAATAGAGACGCAGTGGAACGAGGAGAAAATTGAGTCTTTGTTTACATTGAGTACTGGGTATCTGGACGACAGATGGCGCTGTTGGGCACACCCGCAACCTGTGTAGCGATCGCTGGCGAGTTTTTACCTTAGAGTTGTCTGTCGGGCAACAGAGTTGCAGCTATTATAATCACCGGGTAAGTATATTCAAAAATTTATTTTATTATCAAAATAACATTTTTTGGGGTTTTTTGCAAATTTGATTTTTTTTCTATTTGTTTTGAATTTATCTTCAATAATGGCCAGCAGACAGTATTCCCACGGCATGGATGTCATCAACACACTTCTAATGGAGTTGAAAAAAGAGATGTTGATGATAATATGGAGCTTGCAACCCCATTCTTCATTCCAAGTGGTAGATTGGGCTGTAAGAGTTGTTGCGGTCTGCGGCCATTTTGTTGACATACCCGAAAGGTAAGTTGGCATATATCTATATATTCTTGTTCTGTATAAAATTTGTGATATTTTGGTATAATTTAATGCATAAATATCATATTTTATAGGAGATACAATGATTTTCATAAGAAATTTACATTGTGAACTAGGCCGTCAAAAAATGACCTTTAGATTTCGCCCCTGTTATAACAGTAAATTACATCTTGGTGCACATTTTATTATGTATTTCTGTTCTAGGATAATATGAGTTTATTCTATAAAAAAATTAGCCTCTTCCTATTTCATTTGGGTACCCAAAAAAATTCATGAAATTTGGACAAATTTTTTTGGCCAAAAAAATTTACCCTTTTTTTCTCATTTCAGATCTTGACTTCTATGGGTCCAACTCATTTCCAGCAATTACACGCTGTTGCTTTGCCATCTAAGAAGGTGTCCCTAAAGGGATTTATGTGTATATGTATATTTCTATTTTTTGTGAATATTTACGTCGTCTTTTTTTTTGTATACTTAAATTTTTAATATATTTCCAATAAATAGTTATTTTGTAGATGGGTATCATTTATATTTTCAGTAATTTTTAGCATTCTTTGAAGTATTTTTAGCAAGTCAAACAATACAGATTGATGCATAACTAAATTTTTCCTGAATTTTTTTCGGAGTCGGGGTCGTTCACGACCGAGTATACCCTTAAAGGGGTGTCTGAGTAGCATACCTATCCAGGGAAAAAAGATAATTATAAAGAAATAATAAATAAAAAATGTGTTTTATTGCCACTTTACCTTAGAGACAGGCCAACGCAGGTGTAGGATTTGCTACGCCAGGAGGAGACGGACGATCGGCGAGAAGGTAGACATGGTGTTAACATGTTCTTTAAATAAATACTCACTCTCTCTCTCTCTCTCTCTCTCTCTCTCTCTCTCTCTCTCTCTCTCTCTCTCTCTCTTTTCTTCACTGTTAGTGTTAGAGACGTCTTAATTTTTTCTGAGAGAGAGAGAGAGAGAGAGAGAGTGAGAAAGAGAGAGATTAAATAAAAATGAGAGATTAAACAAAAATGAGAGATTAAACAAAAATGTGTTGTGTACAGATGATTTTTAACAGCGTTAATGAGTTGAAAGACAGTTAAATGTAACTAAAAAAAGAATCTGAATTCCTTTATTAACTAAAACAAATATTGATACAAACACACTCGTGTGCGTATGCGCAAACACACACACACGCACGAGGAGACATGATCGGCGAGGAGGTAGAGATGGTGACTGCGATAACATACCGTAACTTACACTACGGAAATTTTAATCTAACTTAGCTTATTTATTTATTTTTTTTTTTTTTTATATTTCATATTTTTTACATTTTTTTTTCTTTTTATTTTTTTATTTTCATCACTTTCAGTGACGAGTTACGGTATGTTATCACAGTCACCATCTCTACCTCCTCCCCGACCGTCTCTCTTACTGCGTAGCAATTCTTGCACCTGTGTGTATGTGTTTGTGCATACGCACACGAGTGTGTTTGTATCAATATTTGTTTTAGTTAATAAAGGAATTCAGATTAGCTGTTATTACTTTCTTAGTTACATTTAATTGTTTTTCAACTCGTTGACGCTGTTAAAAATCATATGTACTCTAAACACATTTTTGTTTAATCTCTCTCTCTCTCTCTCTCTCTCTCTCTCTCTCTCTCTCTCGGAAAAAAAAATAATAGATGTATCTAACACTATAACAGCGAAGAAGAACGAGAGAGAGAGAGAGAGAGAGAGAGAGAGAGAGATTTTAATTAAAGAACATGTTAATGCTATGTTTAGAGAGAAACAGAAAAAGATAGAAGTCTTATTTAAAAGAGCTTGTTAATGCTATCTTGGTTTTCTTTGCTTCACTTTTTTCTTTCTTTCTGTTCATCACGCTGGCCCTTCTCACAAATGATCGTTGCCAACAATCTCTTTGTCCTTTATCCCTATCAACAAAAGGCATTCTATCTCTTCCAGGGTATTGCTACGATGTCTTGTAATAATGGTGATCCCCTTCGATGGTTATTTGCTTTAATGGCTGCCTTCAGCTTGATGATCCTCGAGATCATAGGCCTATTCCGGCCATATTGTTTAGCCTTACAGTATCACTCACATGCACACTGCTCTCATGTTTTTCTATAATTTCTTGCTTCAATTCTAATGAAAGAATTGCCTTCTTCCTGTACTGAAACTTAGCTTCTTAGGCACCCTGATTATAGGTAAAATCAAAAAGGAAATGTGAGAAAAGGAAGAAAATAAGCATTGTTAATAACAGACCAAACAGAGGAGAACCACACGATACACACAAGAACAGAGAACTGAGCACTCGACGCTCAATGGCGTAATGTTTACTTCGTATGTTGGACCAACACTTCGGATGTTGAGACAGAAATTTGGTTGAATTTTACTTCGTATGTTGGAAAATTCGTATGTTGGGACATTCGTATGTAGAGGTACCACTGTATATATATAACTGCCAGGTAAGTTCTATTCATAAAAATGGAGTTTTTATGATAAAACAAAGTTTTATGAATACTTACCTGGCAGTTATATATATATTCAAAGGCCCACCCACCTCTTCTCAGGAGACAGGTCGGGCATAGATGAACTGAAGTTCAGTACACGGGAATGATTCCTCCTACCACCCTGTTACGAGTGTACCACCTAACCACGCAACCACCACAAGGCGGTTGCCGCGTTTAGAAAAATTCTGCCGAAGTTAGAGATGATTAGCTATATATATAACTGCCAGGTAAGTATTGATAAAACTTTGTTTTATCATAAAGATTTCATTTTTAAACATCTGGCTTACCCGGTAGTTATATAATACAGTATAGCTTTAGTCCCTGACGTCCCGGCAGAATTTCAAAATTCGTGGCAATTGCAGATTGGGTAGCCAGGTGCGCCCTCTAGCGAGGTACCTGGAACCATTCCAGTGCTTCCTCAGATATTCCCTGCCGCCATCACCGGCGACATCGTTGGTTATTTCAATCGTTGTTAACCTGAATTTTTAAATATTAAACTTAGCCGGTGAATATATATATAGCTTACGTCTCCGATGGTCGACAAATTCCAAAAACTCGCGAGCGATCGCCATGAAGGCTGCCGGGTGTGCCCACTAGCGCCGACTATCGGCCAGATACCGCATATACTTCTCCATAAGTTCAGTTCTTCTCTGTCGGTGGTAGTGACAGCATTGGTTCCGCTCGCGCTTAACCTCAAGTTTCTACTGATTGGTGAAGTACTTGTTCATGGTTATATGGCTTTCGCCGTGTTGGATTATTCTCAAACAATACGATCTTCAAAAGAAATTTTTTTGAAAGGAGAGAAATTTTTTTTTTTTTGTTTAACCCTTGCTTTTTTTTTTTTATCTCTCTCTGGATTTTCCATAGATAAAGATGGCCGACTCTTCCCTCAGTGTACGGAAGTGTGTTAAAGGCTTTTAGTAATTATTTTATCACTTTATAAATTATTGTTGATATTTATAGATTTACCTCTATATATTTTATATCTCACCCGCCTTTATTAGGCCTCTTCGATTCGCTTTCCATTTATACTAAACACCGAGATAAATTTTATATTTTTGTTTATAAGCGACCTTTGCCTATTCTTTGTAGGCGGTCCTGACTTGGAAAACGAAGTTAAACAACGTTGAGCCCATTCAACTTTTATATTTATTTAGATTGATGAGATGAATATTTTTAGAAAATATTTTAAGAAATTTATTCTTTGAATAGTTTTCGTGCTGTTTTCAAAGATGAACTAACGTTTGGTTTATTTATGCTACGCAGTTTGCACTCTATCGTTACGATAGAGAAAGAGAGAATCACGGTTTCACTTTGCAGAAACAGTAAATCAATTTTGACGTTTTGTTCATTCTTCTTACAAACTGAAGTTTTTTAAATATTAATTAAAAGGAACATGTTAATTTTCAATTTCTTAGTCCTTTTAGTATTTTCCTTTAGTCAAATAACCTTTTATTGATGAAGAGTGAGTGAGCCATTCTCTTGTGAGTGACAAGAGAGAGAGAGAGAGAGAGAGAGAGAAAACGATCCGATCTTTATTCTCGTCCCAAGTCTCTATACAAGGGGTTTGGGAGTGAGTAACCTTGTTCTTCTCGATTCAGATATTTACTCTCGTCCCAAGTCTCTGTACGGGTAGAGAGAGAGAGAGAGAGGATAAAACGTTCTAGTTTTTATTCTCATCCCAAGGCACTGTACGGTGAGAGATTGAAAACGTTGTCCTTAGTGAACTAGTTTTAGTCTCCTCCCCAGTCACTGATCTTTTTATCTTTATATATTTCCGTTTTATTCGATATACAGTATATGTATATGTTTATTAATTTTTGCATGAGTGTTTCATTTTGTACCAATGAGCTTACATTATACGACATATTTCGCAATTCTAACCTTTTGATTTAAGGGAGAATTGCGTGCTTCAGGTAGAAATCAGCTTTATTCATGTCTTATGTGAAATTATTAAAAAATGTGATATCAGTGAAGAAAGTGCGAAAAACATGTTCAGTGTTGCTGAGGGTTCATTTGTTCATGCTTGTCACTTGCCTAGTCCGAGACCTCTTTCAGGCTCCCCTACCCCAGGGAGAAGGAATGTCGTAGGACCTAAGGGAGTGAGAGGTGTAAACCAACGAACAGACGTTCCCTCAAAGGTATCAGACGTTGCTCTTCAAGCACGTCCTTACCATAAGACAGGAGAGATGAAGTTCTCCTCGTCTTTCGATGATTCGTCTCTTTAAAGAACCATGGCGTAAGGTTTCGAGACGGTTAAAACGTAAATTAATTCCTTCAGAACAAGATCAGCGTCCTAGCTGTAGTCATCATGAGAGTCCCGTTCATAGCGATGACGTTCATGTACAGACGTTTCCGACGTCACGATCTATTCCGAGTGCGGTTGATCCGAAGTTAAGTGTTTTGCAATACAGTATATGCTGTTAAAGCTTTCTTCTTTTATGAAAGCTTTCGATCCTGTTCCTGTGCGAAAGGATCCTTTGCTTGCTGTACGTCACGGTTCTGGGATACGTGATTCAGGTCTTCAACCTTCTAAACGAGATTTGTTACGTCACGCTGACGTTATCCCTAGTGTCAGCTTTGCTGTTAAACGAGATGCGGAGCATAAATCTCGAAGTCAGTTAAGTCGAGTCATAACTTTGATCAGCAGTCACTGCAGTTCCTCCGAGACTTTGAACGTCAGCCACCGCAGTCACAGCGTGACGTTGAGCTGCAGACACAGCAGACACGACGTGACGTTGAGCTCCAGACACAGCAGACACGACGTGACGTTGAGCTGCAGACACCGCAGACACGACGTGACGTTGAGTGGTAGACACCGTAGACACGACGTGACGTCGAGGGTCAGTCACCGTAGTCACGATATAGCATCGAACAGCAGTCATGCTGTTACTACGTGACGTTTGAACGTCAGTCAATTCTGTCACGACGTGTATTAGAATAACATTCTCTGCAGTCACAACATGACATCGACCCTCCAACTTCAACTTCTGTTCATATACAAGTTGATGCAGCCTGTCAGGCTTTTCATTCACGTCATTCTGAATATAAATCTCCTTCTCGCAAGACTTTAGATTTATCAGATGATGTGCCTTCTGAAGAAGTTGATGACCCCCTTTCAACTACTGTACCTTTGGGGATTCATTCAGAAGAGGAGTAACCTAGGGTTGTCCAACAATCCCTTGTTTTTAAAATTATGAATTTCTTTAGGGAAATTTTGTCCTACTCATTTTGTAACGGCTGCTCCACGTTCTCCGCCGTCTGAGTTTACTCTTGGCATGACTTTCTTCGACTCCTACATAAACGAAGTCAGTTCTCTCTCGTTCTTCCAAGAGAGCCATGCTCTTACTGGGAGACTGGTTGGAATCCTGGAGAAGTTTAGGAAAGTCTGCTTTTGCTTTTCCTCCTTCTTAATTAGCTTCTCGCTCGAGCGTCTGGTGTGACACAGGAGAAGTTCTCGGCTTGGGAGTACCTGCCTCTGCCCAGGGAGACTTCTTAAGCCTAGTGGACTCTCCTCGTCGTCTAGTTATGAGACGCTCCAAGATTTTATGGTCTTCTTCAGAGCTAGACCATCTCCTGAAAGGAGTTTTTCGAGTGTTTGAAGTAGTTAATTTTTTGGATTGGTCCCTGGTGCCTTAAGTAAGAAGGTCTCTCCAGCTGACAATGTATTGCTGTACAAATTATGTCATGCATGAACAAGGCCATAAGGGATGGCTCCAATGAACTGGCAGCCACGTTCACTGCAGGAGTACTTAAGATGTAAGTGCACTCAATGTGTTCATTGTCAAGACAAAGTTCACGATGAAGACTACCAAATCTGTTTTGGCAGCAGTAAGGGAAGGCGACTGGATGGTCTCTCTCGGCCTTCAGGATGCATACTTCCACATCCCGATTCATCCAAACTTTCAACAATATCTGAGGTTTGTGGACGGGAAAGTAGTGTACCAATTTCGAGCACTGTGCTTCGGCCTCAGTCCTGCTCCTCTTGTTTTTACAAGGCTCATGCAAAATGTAGCAAGCTTTCTACATTTTTCAGGGATCAGAGCCTCCCTTTGTTTTGACGACTGGCTAATCAGGGCGTCGTCATTAAATCTCGGTCTGGAGAACCTCAAATGGACATTAGACCTAACCAAGGAGCTAGGTCTCATAGTGAACGTAGAGAAGTCGTAACTTACAGTACTCCATCCCAGACTATTCTTTATTTGGCGATGGAGATACAGTGTCGAATTTTTCGGGCCTTTTCGTCTTCCACAAGAATGGAACAAGCTCTGTTAAAAGTCCGTCACTTGCAAGAGAAAAACAGTTGCTCTGTAAGTGTTTGAACGAGCCTCGTGGGAACTCTTTCATCGCTGGAGTAGTTTATCTCTCTGGGGAGACTCAACCTTTGCCCTCTCCAATTTCACCTAAACCATTGGAACAAGGAGAAGGGCTTAGAGAGTATCTCTTTCCCAATCTCCAACTCAGTCTAGACATGGTGGGACAGCAACATCAGACTTCGAAAAGGTCTTTCTCTTGCGATCAAGAACCCAAACCATGTGTTGTATTCAGATGCATCGGATTTGGGTTAGGGAGCGCCACTGAACAGTCTGGAATGCTCGGGTCTTTGGTCCACGGATCAGAAGGAACTCCATTTAAGGCAAGTAACATCTCTCTTTTGATGAGATTAGTGCAAGGAGAAATGAATGTCTTAGCGGACTGCCTCAGCAGAAGAGGACAAGTCATCTCCATGGAGTGGATGTTGCACAAGACTGTGTGCGAGAAGCTATGGATGACATGGGGTCAACCCACCATAGATCTTTTTGCGACTTCACTGACAAAGAGGCTCTCGACTTACTGCTCTCCAGTTCCAGATCCAGAGGCAGCCCACATAGACGCTTTCCTGCTGGACTGATCTCACCTAGACATCTATGCCTTCCCACCATTCAAGATCCTAGACAAGGTTCTTCAGAAGTTCGCCTCTCACGAAGGGACCAGATTGACGTTGGTTGCTCCCCTCTGGCCCGCGAGTGAGTGGTTCACAGAGGTGCTTCTATGGCTATTAGACATTCCAAGAAGTCTACCGTTGCGGATGTATCTCCTGCGTCAGCCTCACGTAAAGAGATTTCATCAAAGCCTCCCCGCGCTTCGTCTAACTGCCTTCAGACTATCGAAAGACTCTCTAGAGCTCGAGGGTTTTCAAAGGAGGCAGCTAGAGCGATCGCGAGGGCTAGAAGATCCTCTATCATCAGGATTTATCAATCTAAATGGGAGGTATTTAGAGACTGGTGCAAGTCCTCCTCTATTTCCTCTTCCAGTACCTCTGTAGCGCAGATTGCAGATTTTCTGCTTTATCTGAGAAATGGTCGCTCCCTTTCTGCATCTACCATTAAAGGCTACAGAAGCATGTTAGCTTCTGTTTTCAGGCATAGAAATTAGGATCTATCTAATAACAAAGATCTTCAAGACCTTCTTAAGTCTTTCGAGACTTCCAAGGAGCGTCATATTTCTACTCCTGCTTGGAACTTGGACGTGGTCCTTCAGTTCCTTATGTCAGACAGGTTTGAACCGTTAAGTTCGCCCTCCCTGAAGGATCTTACCCTCAAGACACTTTTCTTGGTGAGCTTGGCTTCTGCAAGAAGGGTTAGTGAGATACATGCTTTTAGCAAGAATATCGGCTTCTCCGCTAATAAAGCAGTATGCTCTCTTCAGCTTGGTTTTTTGGCCATAAATGAACTTCCGTCTCGTCCATGGCCTAAATCGTTTGAACTTCCCAGTCTATCTGAGATTGTTGGGAATGAAATTAAAAGAGTGCAGTCTGCTAAGACATTCATTTCTCCTTGCACATATCTCATCAAAAGAGAGATATTACTTGCCTTAAATGGAGTTCCTTCTGATCCGTGGACCAAAGACCGGAGCATTCCAGACTGTCCAGTGGCGCTCCCCAACCCAAATCCGATGCATCTGAATACAACACATGGTTTGGGTTCTTGATCGCAAGAGAAAGACCTTCTCAAAGTCTGACGTTGCTATTCCACCAAGTCAGACATGTCTAGACTGAGTTGGAGTTGGGATAGAGCTCTTAGTTTTATTTATCTAGAACTAAACTGCTGTGAGGTTTTTTCAGAGGCCTTATGGTGCTCCGTTAAAAAGCCCTCTTTGCCTATGTGGAAGAATGCGTTGTCTTATTTTCTTAGACTATTGATTAGAGAGGCACACTCTCATTTAAGTGAGAAGGATCATAATTTGCTTAAAGTTAAGGCTCATGAAGTTAGAGCGGTAGCAACTTCAGTAGCATTTAAACAAAATAGATCCCTGAGAAGTATTATGGACGCGACCTTTTGGAGAAGCAAGTCGGTGTTCGCTTCATATTACTTGAAAGATGTCCAGACTCTTTATGAGGACTGCTACACGTTGGGACCATTCGTAGCAGCGAGTGCAGTAGTGGCTGAAGGTTCTACTACTACATTCCCTTAATCCCAATATCCTTTTAATCTACTCTTGAAATTTTTAATATTGCTTTGGGTTGTACGGGAGACTAAGAAGTCTTTCGCAATCTTTTGATTTGGTGGGTGGTCAAAATATTGTTTCTTGAGAGCGCCCAGATTAAGGGTATTGATGAGGTCCTGTTGTAGGGGTGTTCACCCTGATTATAACAGCTCCTAGAAGTCTTTCAGCATCCTGAGAGGATCGCTGGGCTTCATAAGGATAGCGGACTAATGAGTCAGAGTATTCATCAGAGTCAGCTTCCTTATCAAGTACCTGTACTTAAGTTTGTTTTTTGAATATGTGTCAAAAACTCTTGAGCATATACGCCTTTATTGTTTTAATACTGGTCTCTACCCACCACCATGGGTGTGAATCAGCTATATATATATTCACCGGCTAAGTTTGATATTTAAAAATTATATTTTCAATTTAAAATAAATTTTTGAATACTGTATACTTACCCGGTGAATATATACTGTATAATTAAAGGCCCTCCCTTCCTCCCCGATAGAGACCCTACGGACTGAGAAGAACTGAACTTATGGAGAAGTATATGCGGTATCTGGCCGATAGTCGGCGCTGGTGGGCACACCCGGCAGCTTTCATGGCGATCGCTCGCGAGTTTTTGGAATCTGTCGACCGTCGGAGACGTAAGCTATATATATATTCACCGGGTAAGTATATTCAAAAATTTATTTTAAATTGAAAATATAATTTTTGCAGTTATCTTGGTGATGTACTACTAAATTGGTTATTGGCTTTCGCTTGTTTGGATTTTCTTTCGGGTTTTCTTGATCCTTTATTGATTTTTTATTATTTTGACCCTTGCTCGTTTGATCTCTCTTCTAAAATATTCAAAATGTCTGACCCTTCTTCTTATAGATAGTGTTTGAAAGGTTGTAAGACCTGGCTTCCTAAAGCCTCTATTGATCCCCACTCCATTTGTGTAAAATGTAGGGGTAAAGTATGTGAGTGGGGGGATCGGTGTGATGAATGTATTTTGTTGTCTGAGAGTGAGTGGTTGGAATTTGACCGCTACACTCGTAAACTTCAGAGAGATAGAATTAGACGAAGTTCTTCTCGTTCTAGAGAATATTCCTCTTCCCGTGTCAATGAACCTAATCCTTCCCCTGTAGTGGTAGTTTCAGTTCCCACTACTGTTACCGCTGAGGAACCTACGCTAAAGGACATGATGGTTGCTATTCAAGCCCTTTGCGCTAGGATTGAATCGCTTGCTGCGGACAGAAACCAATTATTGTCTGATGTTGATCAATTAAAAAGTGCCAGTGTAAGTGTGGAAAGTGCAGTTAATGTGTTTAGTGCAGTGGAGGGTGCGTCTGCTCAGACCTGTCGTTCACCTAGCCTTAGACCTCTTCCAAGCTCCCCAACCCCTGGGAGAAGGAATATCGATCGGCGAAAGGGAACGAGAGGCGTTATCGCCCGAGCAGATGTCCCGCTTCTCAGGACGCTCACCCTCACCGCGGGAAAGGTAAGGTTAAAGTGTTTACTTCATCTTCGGATGACGCAGCGCCCAGTCGGGGCTGGCGTCAAGCTTCCAGACCTCTGAAGAGGAAGATTTACTCGGTCGATCAGCGTCGCGCCATGTCGCCGCAAGCTCCTAGTCGTAGTCATTGGAGCAGTCCGGAGCGTTTTCCTTCTTCCGAAGAAGGTTCTCCTGCTAAGAGTCCTGTAAGGATGTCGGATTCGGACAAGTGTCCAGCCCAGCCTGTTGCAGATCAATTTCCTGTGTCTGGCATGACTTCGGTCCATGCTCCGCTGCCACCATCAGACTGGTTGTCGTCCTCTGGACACTGCGCATTCCGCGAGTGACGGAGAAGGCGAGTTTGTGGTAGAAGTAACCTCTCCTGCTTTGCCATAAGAAGTTGACCCTAATTTGAGTATGCTGCAAGATATGCAGCAGAAACTCTCTTCTCTCATGCAAACATATCAACCTGCGGACAACAAGAGAGTGGCTCGCCAAGATCCCGAGCGTCGGGAAGCTTCACAACTTGATGCTAAGCGTCGTAAGGTGGTTAGTCAAGAGGCTCTTGACGACAGACAGCTTTCCAAGCGTCAAACAATTAAACACGATGCCAAACGACATGATAAAGTTTCTGTTAAACGTCGAGAGACTGATCCGTATGACACTGAACGTCAAACGACCAGATGTGACGCCGAGCGTCAAGCGGCCAGACGTGACGTCTATCGGTAAGCAGCTAAACGTGACGCCGAGCGTCAAGCAAGACGTGACGTCGAACGTCAAGTAGAACGTGACGCCAAGCGTCAAGCAGTCAAATTTGACGCCGACTTAGTTCCGATCGTAATGATCGAGAGCTGCTGCTTTCTGAGCGTCGAGCGTTGGGTCAACGTGACGCCAGACGTGATGACCCTGCGCCTCTTGATGACAGAAGTCAGGCCTGTAATGAGTTGCCTCTAGTTATTCAAGACGTCTCTACTTCAGTTAGAGTTTTATCGGAGGAAGAGATCGATGATCACCTTTCCCCGGCTGAGCTGTTAGAGGAATTCTCAGAAGGAGAAGAGCCTAAGACCCTTCATCATTCGGTTGATCTTAGAGAATTATGAAAGTTTTTTACGGAAGAGTTTCCAGATCATTTTGTTCCTGTTGCTCCGCGTTCACCATCTTCGGAGTTTACACTAGGGAAGGCAGCGAAGGAGTCTTTTCACCAAGTTGGTTCTTTCTCGATCATCGAAGAGAGCTTTAAGAATGTTGGGAGACTGGATGCAGTCCAAAAAATACCAGGATAAGACGGCCTTCTCCTTTCCTCCAGGTAGATCAGCCTCCAAGTCAAGCGTGTTGTACGAGACGGGAGAAGTTCTCGGCTTGGGAGTTAATGCCTCTGCCCATGGAGACTTTTCAAGTCTAGTAGACTCTCCTCGTCGGACGGCCATGAGAAGGACCAAGATTCTCTGGTCTACTTCTGAACTCGATCATCTTCTCAAAGGCGTCTTCAGAGCCTTCGAGGTTTTCAATTTTCTGGATTAGACTGGGAGCCTTGGGGAAGAAAGTTTCGACCTTAAAGGATGTTGACACTGATAGTAATATCCACATCATGTCATGTATGGATAAAGCCATTAGAGACGGTTCTAATGAGTTGGCAGCCCTATTCTCGGCTGGAGTTCTTAAGAAAAGAGCACAAATGTGATCTTTTCTGTCCATGGGAGTTACACCCTTTCAGAAGTCTGAGTTGCTGTTCGCACCTTTTGCTCCCTCTCTTTTTCCTCAGGAGCTGGTGAGAGAGGTTGCTTCCGCTTTGACCCAGAAGGCCACGCAAGATTTAGTCTCAAAGACAGCAAGGAAGGTCCTACCAACTTCCTTCACTAGCAGCAAACTGAAAGAAGCTCCATTCCCTCAGTTTTTGCAGCCTTTTCGAGGGAAGTCCGTCAGTAGGGGTAGTTTCAGACCCGACGGAAGGAGAGCAAGGAGGAGAGGATCCAGACCTGGGCGAAGCAGAGTCTGACTGCTTTCGCCTTTAGACAGCAGTAGGAGCCAGACTGAACAACTTCTTGCGAGCTTGGGAGAAGAGGGGAGCAGACCCTTGGTCCGTTCTTTTACTGAAGGAGAGATACAAAATTCCTTTCATAACGAAACCTCCTTTGGTTTTAGCTCCGACAGATCTCTCTCCTAGATACAGAGAGGAGTCAAAGAGGCAGGCTATGCATCTCCAAATGTCTTTCAACTGATAGCAGGACTTCAGGGAAGTCAGCCATGCTGCCTTCTCCCACGCGCCAGCCTTCTCCCTGCGCACGCTCGTCAATCCTCTCCAATGGATGCGCGCCAACATTCTCCCGCACGCCCCACATGAATCCACTGCGCGCCCGCGCACTAAGGAACTTTCTCCTGCGCACGCGCGCCCTACGGCCAGCACTGATGTGCGCAAACACTCTCTCCCGCGCTCCTTGGGATAATCCTGCGCGTCCGCGCTCCTTGGGATAATCCTGCGTGCCCGCGCTCCTTGGGATAATCCTGCGCGCCCGCGCTCCTTGGGATAATCCTGCGTGCCCGCGCTCCTTGGGATAATCCTGCGCGCCCGCGCTCCTTGGGATAATCCTGCGCGCCCGCGCTCCTTGGGATAATCCTGCGCGCCCGCACGCGTGGGAGACTGGTGGCGCGCATGCGGGCCCCGATGTTCTCCCTCGCATGAGCGCCATTATTCTCCCCCGCGTGAGCATCAATATCCTCCCGCGGGCGAGACTACACACCCCAATGAACGATGTACGGCAAGGTCGCCATCGCCTAATTCCCCTCCCTGCAAGCGCATGCCACTGCGCATTGTGGGAGAAGTGAAACTTCCAGAGGGGTCCAGGATCCCAAAGCTACCACAGGCGAACCCACCAATGATAGTGACTCCTCAGGGATCCTTCAATCCCTTTCCCTTCGAAGGGTATGTCTGACAGCGCATCTGTCAGCCAACAGCCCTGGTTCGGTCCCCTGATCAGAGCCGTAACTCTGGCTTTCTAGCCTGTCTTCTCTGAATTGGGCCACAGAACCATGGCTTCTACCCCTTTGAAGAGGAAAAGAGGAGTTCCAGACGCGGTCACTTCCCAAGGGCGTAACTGACTCCACACACACCTTTGAGACAGGTTCCTTCTATTCCTCAGACTCCATCTCCTTCTCTTTCAGACGATTATTTCCTGTCTCCAAGGGAATCATGCGAGGAGAGATTTTCCCCCATCTCACCAATGGAGGAAACCTCTCTTCGCACCGAGGGGTCTACTCAGTCGGGGATTGGAAGGAACATGCCACCCTCGTCAATGTTGGAGTCTTATATCCTTCCCAGGAAGGAATCTAAAGACTGCAAAACATTGCCTAAGTCCTCTACTAGGACTAGGATGGAGCCAACTAGCCACTAAGGGAATGTCCGCGACTCTCCCCAAGAAGAGCCTTCGAGGATAGAAGGAGACTTCACTGCAAGTCCTACAGCAGGAGGAGACCTGCAATAGTCAGAACATGCGTTTTGGCAAGTTCTGACTTTAATGAAGGCTCTTAATGGGTTTTCCGACCCAGAGATCCCACCTCGAGAGGGCAAAGACACGGTCTTAGACCGTCTTTGGTACTCAAAAACCCTTTAAGACCAGTGCAGCCCTGCCCTGGTCTCAAGGGGTAGAGTACCAGGGACAAGATCTCACAACAGCTCTCTGAGATGTCCTCCTCCAACCGTTCCGGTACCACCAACAAGCTCCTCCAACCTCCTTGTGTACAGCAGAGGAGGTACTTTGAGATGCTAGAGGAGCCTTGTCTAGCTCTTCCACTTCACCTATCCCTGGAAGAGCTAACCAGGTGAGTCCCTCTTGAGAGACTCTCCAACCGGCAGGTCTCATTCTTGGCCGCCGAGATCCTCAACCAGGAGAAAGTTGCGAAGTGTGCTATGGAAGCCACTTTGTGGCTCGATATCTGGTTGGGGACCTTAGGTATCCTGATACGTTCTGAGGATTTCTCCAAGGAACGTACCAGGAAAGCTATGGAAGCTTTCCTTCTCTCAGGTACTCGCACGATTGAGTTTCTGGTCCACCAAGTCTCGAACTTGTGGGCAAATACCATCCTGAAACGTCGGGAGGCAGTAGCTGAGAGATTCCATCAGAAGATCCCTAGCGCCGAGATCAATAGGCTCAGACATTCCACCTTAGAGGGATCTGTCCTGTTCGAGCCTAAGGATGTGGAACATGCTGCTGAGAGGTGGAGGAAGTCTCATCAAGACTCCTTCCTTCATAGGGCTTTAACATCAAGCCCTATAAGCCTTCAGCACCACAGCAGTCCCGTCAGTCAAGACCACTACGACGACAACAGCAGCGAAGACTTTGGTGTCTAAGCCCTTTCCTGTCAAAGAAAGGAAAGGCAAAAAGTCCTCCAGGGGAGGCAAAAATCCTAGAGGGAGCAGCGGAAGCCGCAAACGCTAGGATAGGCAGTCCCCCTGCATTTCCACCAGTGGGGGGATGCCTACAAAGTTGCTCAAACAGGTGGAAGCAACTCGGGGCTGACTCCTAGACAATGTCCGTGATCAGTCTAGGATATCGTGTCCCGTTCATAACATCTGTACCTCCCCTGACGACGAATCCGGTGTCATTGATCTCCCTTGCCATGGGATCGGAAAGGGGGCAAGCCCTTTGGGCAGAAGTCTAGACCCTGTTGAAGAAGGGCGCTTTCCAAGAGGTCCTCAACGGATCCCCAGGCTTCTTCAGTTGACTCTTTCTTTTAAAGAAGGCGTCTGGAGGCTGGAGACTAGTCATCGACCTCTCAGCTCTGAACAAGTTTGTCAAACAAACTCCTTTCAGTATGGAGACGGCAGACACGGTCAGACTAGCAATAAGACCGCAAGACTTCATGCGCACACTGGACCTAAAGGACGCGTACTTCCAGATCCAAGTCCATCCGTCTTCAAGGAAGTACTGTACTTGAGATTCAGCCTAGACAACAGAATGTACCAGTTCAAGGTGCTGTGCTTCAGTCTTTCCACAGCACCACAAGTCTACACCAGCGTGTTCTCCCTAGTATCATCTTGGGCACACAGGATTGGCATCCCTCTCCTCCATTATCTGGACGACTGGTTAATCCTAGCAGACTCGGTGTCAACCCTTCTTCAGCAACGAGACTTTGCCAAGATCTGAGGATCATGGTAAATCTCGAGTAGTCTTCCCTGCTTCCTACTCAAAGACTGGTGTACTTAGGCATGATTATAGACACCACCCTCCACAAAGCCTTCCCATCAGACGACAGGATAGTAAGGCTGAGGAAGATCACAAGACTTTCTCAGACGAGAAGAACTTCCAGCCCAATCGTGGTTACGTCACCTTTCATCGCTGGCCCGTCTAGTTCCCAATGGTCGCCTCAGGATCAGATCCCTCCAGTGGCAACTCAAGTGCCGGTGGAATCAAGTGTACGACTCCCCGGACATCCAGATCCCCATGTGACCTGTGGAACTGATGGATCTCCAGCGGTGGGTGGCAGACGAGAACCTACGAAAGGGAGTGGATCTTCTCGTCCTCCCCCCGATTTGATGCTGTTTTTCGGACGCTTCAAAAAATGGGTGGTGGGCCCACGTGCTGCACCACACAACCTCAGGCCTCTGGTCAGAGTCAGAAAAGTACCTCCACATAAATCTCGTAGAGATGAAGGCTGTCTTTCTAGCTTTTCAACAGTTCCAACAGTATCTGACGTGTCGCTCTGTGGTGGTGATGAGCGACAACACCACAGTAGTGGCCTACATCAACAAACAAGGAGGTACTTTTTCGCAGCAACTATCCCATCTAGCAGTAGAGATACTGAGATGGGCCGAAATCCACTCGATACCACTATCGGCACGCTTCATTCCAGGCAAGAGGGATGTGCTCGCCGACAACCTGAGCAGAGCATCTCAGATAGTGAGTACCGAGTGGTCTTTGGATCATCTAGTTGCCAACAGAGTCCTAACTTTGTGGGGTTCTCCGACTGGACCTCTTGGCAACAGCATTGAAATTCATGCTCCTGATGTACTGTTCCCCAGTTCCAGACCCTAAGGCTCTCTGGCAAGATGCTTTCCAATAACGGTGGGTCAACATCGACGTTTACGCCTTTCTCCCATTCTGTCTGATGAGGAGGGTACTCAACAAAACCAGAACATCGGTCAATCTATCAATGACCCTCATAGGGCCGCTATGGCATCACCCAGAATGGTTCCTGGACCTTCTGCAACTCCTAACGGAGCCCCCATGAGAACTCCCTCCAAGACTCGATCTACACAAAGAACCACATTATTATTATTATTTTTATTATTATTATTATTATTATTATTATTATTATTATTACTTGCTAAGCTACAACCCTAGTTGGAAAAGCAAGATGCTATAAGCCCAGGGGCCCCAACAGGGAAAATAGGCCAGTGAGGAAAGGAAACCAGAAAAAAATAATATTTGTTCTAACACGGAGTACTTACCTTGAACTACTTTCTTAGGAGTATCTGGGATCTCCTCCCATCCGACTAGAGTTTTGTGTATTTTGCCCTATACCCGTTTTCTATGAGGGATAACCTCAGGCGGTGTGATACACGCCCTGAGGCTAACCCCGGGTCAGAGAGCATGCTTGCTCAGGTCTCGACCTCCAGTAAGTTCTCTGGTCGCGTCGCGATATCATCTCGCCGCTCTCCTTAATCCCAGTGTGACTCTTTGTGTCTCACGCGGTTCCCACGTGGTTCCTTTGTGCTCTTCCCTTTGCTTTCCCTGTGCATTCTTGTGTCTCGTGGTGCTTCCTACTGCGTCATGGAGCATCCCCGCCGTTGTCCTGGGCCTATGGCCGGTAAATCTTGTGGTGCGTTCCTGTCGAAACCTGAAGTAGACCTGCACTCCTTGTGTTCGTCGTGTAGGGGCAGTGTGTGTTCCCCTACCGCCACGTGTCCAGAGTGCGTGTCCTCGAACGAGGTGCAGTGGGTGCGTTACGGCACCAAGAAGAAGAAGGCGACGAAGAAGTCACCTAAGAAGCCGAGCATCTCTTCTCCCCTTGCTTCGCCGGGCGTGTCGTCGGACCGAGCTTCCCTGCCACCCTCCCCTACCTAGAGTAGGGGACGAGGTAAGTCCGTTGTGGGGAAGAGGCCCGTGGCCCTTCCCCAGGAGTCTGATCTGCAGGATAGTGGGGTTGTGGCGTCTTTCCATGCAAGTGAGGGGCCTGAGGGAGGGACGGGAGTGTGTGGGGGGGACGGAGTCCTGGTGCAAGCAGGGCACGTCTCCTCTGATGACCCTATGTGGGGGAAATATGTTCCTAACTCTTCTCCAGCCTCCTGGGCTTGTTTTTCAGGAACACCTGCAGCCGAGGGTCCTGCCGAGAAAGAACACTCGTTGCCATCAGACCCCCTTGCGTGGGTACCCCCGAAGACGCCCTTCAGGTTCCCGCTGAGAATGGAAGAAGGCTTCAGTACCTGGTCCCCCGCTGAAGAGCGTCCACGCTCCCCTCCAGCTCCATCTGCTATGTTTCCGGACGTCTTCTTGGAGGCCCTCTCGTCCATCGAGCGTCGAGGGAACCCTCCTACGTCATCGCGTGAGTCGGGCCCACCTAAACGAGTCTACAAGTTGTCAGGCTTTTCAGTCGAGGCGTTTTCCTGCTCCTCGGAGAATGAAGCCCGGAGGAAACTCAGAAGACATTGGGAGAAGTCCCGCAGGAGACACTCCCGATCTAGCTCCCGCTCCAGGTCTCGCCAAGGGAGTAGGCGTTCCGGATCTCTCAGAAGAAAATGGAGAAGAAGTGGCTCCCGGGACGAAGAGTGGATAGTCATCCCTCGCAGCAGACTCTTGGAGTTGGCAGCAGTTCCGGGCTCTTCAAGTTGGCGCCCTAGAGCCCATTCTCCGGAGAGATACTCGTCCGGTGGCAGATTCGACCGACGGAGGGAGTCGTCATTCCAGGTCCCAGCAGACAGGCATAAGTCTGCAAAGGTTCCGACTCCATCCGCCCAGTGGAGAGAGTCTCCCCTTCGGTCTCGCAGCCGCGTCCTGACTTCCAAGGCGTCCTTGAGCTGTCAGGATCGTGAGATACGGCTCCCCTTGTCGAGCAGACCCGCAGATACATGGACCTCCGTGAGGAAGGATAGACCGAGGACGGAGGCCTCCGTCTCGATGGCTATGCCCGTCCTTCGGCCAGAACCCCAGGAGATGGAGAGGACCAAGGCCTTGTCTCCTTCTCGTACGAAGACCTCCGACGGAGGAGCCCCGTCTCAAGCATCAGTACGTCCTACGGAGGAGCTGGATGACCAAGGGGAGGGTTCAGCAGCGGAGGTGTCAGCCTATCAAAGGGTGATAGGGCTTATTCGGAGACACCACAGGCTGGACGAGCCCGAGTCCTCCTCCGAGGAATTCTGGCAGTCCAGTCTCAACAGACTTGTGGATGCCCCCGTCCAGCAGAGACCCTCCCTAGCACTACCGTTAGCCAGGGATGTGAAGCTAGGTAGAGCCCACGTGGACAAGATTGTGGCCAACCACGCCGAGGCTCCCAAGAACCAGAGTTCCTCCAAACTGCTCCAGGGCCTGAAGTCGCAGAGCAAGTTTTACCTCCCGGAGGGCCACCTTGCAGGCGCCTGTACACTGGAGCCGGCACTCGGCGTTTTAGGCCAGGGAGCGGCGGAAGAGAGGGCCTCTACAGCACCAATCTGCTTTTCTCCATCAGAAGCCACCATGATGGAGGAAATAGCGAAGGACCTCGTGAATGTCTCCTCGTGGCTGGATTGGTGGGCCTCCACCCTAGTGGGCGTCCAGGCCTCGTACGACCTCACGGTTCCAGAGAATCAGGCCTTACTCAAGGAGCTGATTAGCTCGGGAGGTAAGGCCCTGAAGTTTCTGTCGTACCAGTTCCTAGCGCAGACCGCCAACTGTGTCCTACGGAGGAGGGACACGGTCCTCAACAAGATCACTAGACGGCTTCCTGACAGAGAAGCGAGGTCCCCGAGAAGCCTAACCCTGTGGGACGACTCAATTTTCCCCCTGAAGGCAGCTGAGGAGTCAATTGAAAGGGTCAGGAAACTCAAGGATCCGGGCGATTCCAGACCCCCTCCAGTGAGGAGACCTGCACACAGAAGGTCTACCTCTGATGTTCCTCTTCCTCCTTGGGCTTCACCTAGCCAGCCCAGGAGAGACACCCCTACTACGGCCTGGTCACAGTCCTCTCAGCCCTCCTGGAGTGGAGCAGCCTCAGCTCAATCATCCTATAGGCCTTCCTACGCAGCGGCCAGAAGAGGGTGTTCAGATCGCGCCTCTTGGAGGAGATAGTGAGGGAGGCCCCCTACTCCTGCCGAAGCCTCAGGTGGGGGGATGCCTCAAACACTCTTGGCAAGCATGGAAAGACCACGGAGCAGACCCGTGGACCATGGCAGTCCTGAAGGAAGGGTACAGGTTACCCTTCCTAGCAGAGCATCCACCTCTGATACCAGATCAGCGGGCAGAGTGGCTAGTCCCCAAGGACCCCTTGAAAAAGACAGCCCTGCAGGAGGAAGTCTCAGTGATGCTGGCGAAAGGAGCGATAGAACCAGTCAAGGACCCAGGTCCGGGGTTTGACAGCAGGCTTTTCCTGGTGGAGAAAGCGACAGGGGGCTGGAGAGACCGGTCATAGACCTCTCAGCCCTCAATAAGTTTGTGTGCAAGACCGACTTCAAGATGGACACTCCGAAGTCGGTCTTAGCGTCCTTGAGGGAAGTGGACTTCATGATGTCAGTAGATCTCATGGGTGCCTACTTCCAAATTCCAGTTCACCCCTCCAGCAGGAAGTACCTACAGGTAAAATGGGGTACCCAAACGTTGCAGTTCAAGACCCTCTGCTTCGAACTGTCCATAGCCCCTCAGGTCTTCCCGAGGGTCTTCACGACGGTCTCCACCTGGGCACACGAACAAGGCATTCGCCTGATTCGGTACCTGGACAACTGGTTGTTACTTTCAGCCTCAGAGGAAGTACTGAGGGAACAAGGCACAAAGCTTCTGCGGTTCTTCAACGTCCTGGGTATCATCATCAACCTGAAGAAGTCCCAGTTGATACCCTCCACCAGGATGACCTACCTCGGAATGGTCCTAGATTCCCGGTTGGCGAGAGCCTTCCCCTCCGCGGAGAGACTACACAACTTAGACCAGGTCCTCCGTACCTTCCTGTCGGGCCAGCACAGGAGAGCGAAGGACTGACAGAGGCTGATAGGCCACCTTGTGTCATTAGAGAAACTGGTCCCCCATGGCAGGCTGAAGCTCAGGGAGGTCCAGTGGAATCTGAAGGAGAGCTGGAACCAGAGGGACTCCCCCCACAAGGTGATTCCGGTTTTCCTGTAGACAAAGGAGGTCCTAGAGTGGTGGTGCGGCAGGTCGAACACCCTCAAGGGAATGCCCTTCGCAGCCGACCCTCCGGAGATGCTCCTGTTCACGGACGCATCAAAGGAGGGGTGGGGTGCCCATCTCCTCGGAAGATCAGCAAGAGGGAGATGAACGGACGAGGAGAAGGCCCAGCACATAAACGTGCTAGAGATGGGGGCAGTGCGAAGGGCGTGCCTGGAGTTCGCCCATCTACTCCGGGGGAACACTGTGGCTCTGATATGCGACAACGCCACGGTGGTGGCCTACATAAAGAAACAAGGAGGACTAAGATCGAAGGAGTTGTGCATCCTCACGTTGGAACTTCTGGAATGGGCCAAAGTAGAACAGATCAGAATCTCACCAAGGTTCATTCCGGGAAAAAGAAACGCCCTAGCCAACGGCCTCAGCAGGATGGGACAAGTAGTGGGATCCGAATGGTCCCTGCACCCAGAAGTAGCAAAAACCATCATTCAAAAATGGGGATCGCCGGTGATGGACCTCTTCGCAACGAGGTTGAACGCACAGCTCCCCGTGTTTTGTTCTCTTGTGCCAGACCCAAGAGCGGCGTTCGAGGACGCCTGCCAGCACCCTTGGGACAACCTCGACGTTTACGCCTTCCCCCCCCTTCGGGATGCTCAGATAGGCCCTCAACAGAGTAAGGAGGGCAGACAACCTATGGATGACTTTGGTAGCGCCCTGGTGGCTGGAGAGAGAATGGTTCGTGGATCTAAAAGAACTGGCACAACTTCCACCTTGGCCCCTTCCGGACAGGCCAGACCTTCTCCGGCAACCACATTTTCAAAGGTTCCACGAGAACCCTCGGTCCCTCCGCCTTCACGCGTGGAGGTTATCGAGCATCTCCTGAGGAAAGAAGGCTATTCGTCGGGGACGGCAGCGAGGATGTCAGGCTACCTGAGGTGATCATCGGCAGCGGTCTACCCGGCAAAGTGGGCCACCTTTACTAAATGGTGCGCCTCTAAGAACATCAAGCCCCTGGTCGTCATGTCCATCCCGGCCATCAAGGGAGTACGAGCTGCTCTGGGCCAAGTCTTCCTCCTGAAGGGCATCGACCTGGGAACCTCCAGACATCTCTCGATGCTCATTAAGAGTTTCGAGCAATCGTGTCCCCGCAAGCCGTTAGGGTGCCACAGTGGGACGTGGCCAGGGTCCTGAAGATGTTGTCAGAACCTCCCTTTGAACCCCTAAAGGACATTGTGGATAAGGATCTCACCCTCAAGACAGTTTTCCCATTGGCATATGCTTAGGCTAAACGAGTGGGGGAGATCCATGGATTGTCCTACGAAGTCGCTCACTCAAAGGGTTGGCGGGAGGTCACCTTCAGGTTCGTGCCATCCTTCGTAGCGAAGACCCAGAATCCGGCCGTGTTGGATCCCAGGTTTGAGGGGTTCTCAGTACCTGCAATCCCTCGCTCAGACAATTTGAGGGACTTGCGTCTGTGTCCTGTCAGGGCAGTAAGGAAATACTTAGAGAGGACAGCCAGACTTTGGCCCGAGATCAAAAGTCTTTGTCTCCACAGGCCTAGTGAAGAAGTCAGTCTTGAAGAACACTATCTCCTTCTGGCTGTGGCAGGTGATTATCAGGGCCTACGGTAAGGCAGATATCCTCCTGCTGGGAAAACCCAGACCCCACGACATTAGGGGTCTTAGTACTACGTTAGCTTTTGAGAAGAATATGGCAGTGGGCCAGATCCTGAGAGCAGGCACCTGGGCTAACCAGTCTACCTTCACTGCTCACTATTTGAAAGACTATTCAAGAAAATCCCTGGACGGGTTCTCGATATGTACCGTCATTTCCGCGCTCCAAATGGTTTAAAGGTGTAGCCCCAGTGATAACCGCGGGTAGTAAGTACAAGAGACACAGGTTTGTTCCTTAAACCCCCTTTCTCTTCCTCCCCCAATTTCCGCTTCAAATGGTCTCAGATAGGATTCTGAGCCGGCTACAAGTACCCCTACTTTGGAAGGACATGTCTCCTAGGATTTCTTGCAGAGGTGAGTTACTTAGACACTAAGATGAGTTTTTTGTGTAGTTTCCTCTTTTCTTGCTTTTCTTTGGGGTCAACAGGACCTAGCCTCATATCTAGGTCTTTGGATATATTTCAGCATGGTCTCAGAAGTTTAAAAGGCCACTCCCACCTCCTAAAGTATAAGTCTCCTAAGAAAATAGTTCGAGGAATGTACTCCGTGTTGGAACAAATCACAAATTTTAAGTAATTTGTATTTTTCCTAACAGTACTTACCTCAAACTACTTTCGGGTATTGGCCCGGCCTGCCTTCCCCGAGTGCCTTCTGGAATTCTTAGAGACCTAAGCTACGAAGAACTTACTGGAGGTTGAGACCTGAGCAAGCATGCTCTCTGACCCGGGGTTAGCCTCAGGGCGTGTATCACTCCGCCTGAGGTTATCCCTCATAGAAAATGGGTTAAGGGTAAACTACACAAAACTCTGGTCGGATGGTTGGAGATCCCAGATACTCCTAAGAAAGTAGTTCGAGGTAAGTACTGTTAGGAAAAATTGCTTAAAATTTGTGATATTTTAAGAAAAATTATATTTAAATAAATATTTCCTATATAAACTATGAAAACTTTAACAAATAAAAGGAAGAGAAACGAGATAGAATAGCGAGCCCGAGTGTTCCCTCTAGCAAGAGAACTCTAACCCAAGATGGAAGACCATGGTACAGAGGTTATGGCACTACCCAAGACTAGAGAACAATGGTTTGATTTTGGAGTGTCGTTCTCCTAGAAGAGCTGCTTACCATAGCTAAAGAGTCTCTTCTACCCTTACCCAGAGGAAAGTAGCCACTGGACAATTACAGTACATAAGTTAACCCATTGGGTGAAGAAGAATTGTTTGGTTATCTCAGTTTTTTTAGGTTAATGAGGACAGAGGAGAATATGTAAAGAATAGGCCAGACTATTCGGTGTATGTGTAGGCCGAGGGAAAGAATCGTAACCAGAGAGAAGGATCCAATGCAGTACTGTCTGGCCAGTCAATGGACCCCATAACTCTCTAGCGGTAGTATCTCGACGGGTGGCTGGTGCCCTGGCCAACCTACTACCAACATCTTCCACAAAGCCGTAGGTTCACTACGCCTTGACGCCTGGTGACTATCCAGCATCTCCTCTCTGATAGAGGATTTTCGCAACAGGTTGCAATCAGGATGTCTGGACTCCTGCGTAAGTCATCAGCAGCCGTCAACCAGGCAAAGTGGAAAGTCTTCTGTGATTGGTGTCGTGGAAGTGGTATCTCTCCACTCGATGCCACTATTCCAGCAATAGCGCAGTTCCTCGTGTATTTGCATGAAGAAATGCGCCTATCAGTCTTTTCAGTGAAAGGCTATCGCTCAGCTTCAAGCCTCGCCTTCAGGCTGAAAGGAATGGACATTTCTTCATCGCTAGGACTTTCTCTACTCATATGGAGTTATGAACTTACCTGCCCTCAGTCGGAAGTGAGACCCCGTGGAACGTGGTTCGAGTTCTCAGGTCCCTTAAGAGATCTCCCTGTGAACCATTACGTCAGGCATCAGATCGCCACCTAACCTGGAAGACGGTGTTCCTGCTAGCTTTGGCCTCGGCCAAGCGAGTCAGCGAACTTCATGGTCTCTCGTATGACATCGCCCATTCAAGGGGATGGGGTGAGCTAACGTTCAGCTTTGTCCCTGAGTTTATTGCTAAGACTCAGAATCCGGGAGTAGCGGATCCTCGATTCGACTCCTTCCGAATTTTTAGTCTCCGTACTGTAACAGATGGCCCAGACCATCTCTTACTATGCCCAGTAAGGAGCTTGAGGTTGTACCTCAAAAGAACAGCCGCAGCCCGTCCTCGTGTGCTAGCACTATTCGTCAGCACAGGAAGGACTGAGAGGAGGGTCACCAAGAACACCATCTCTGCATGGATTCGCAGGGTCATTGACCTGGCACTGAATCCAGACCCTCCTCCAACACGTCGCCCCAGAGCACATGATGTCGGGCATAGCTATGTTCTTCGCCTTCAAAAGAAATTTTTCAGCGACGCAGGTTCTTCAAGCTGGGATGTGAAAACGGCAAACAACGTTCACATCCCACTACCTGCAAGTCGTGACCCACAGGAGACTCGATACTTTATCTATCTGTCCTGTGGTGGCTGCACAACAGCTGGTTTAAAACCTGAAGCTCCTTATTGGACAAGTAGCAGAAGATTGAGGGCATTGTTACCCGGTTTTAGTCTGCATGAATGAAAAGGTTTGGCTGGCCCTTATTCTTTTCTTCATCATCCCCTCTCTTGGGGAAAGCAGCATCCTAGGTTCTCTGCATAGCTGAGCTCAAACCACTGCAGGTAAACCATGCTCCCTTGTGTTCCTAGTATTAATATTAATACTGTTACGTCCCCATACCCTGACGAGGTGGTATTGGCAAAGTCCTAGTCTACAAGTTGCCATCTAAAGAACTACAGAACAACTTTCTAGGACGAGTCACATTTCTTCATACCTTCACACACACAGCTTGCGTAATCCGCAGACCGTAGCAAGGTTTTAACGAGGTGTAGGGACTCTATTTCTTGAGTGCTTACACACTCAAATAAGAAGTCCTTGGGTAAAGCCAAAAGCCAGACTGGCTGGGACGTCCACCCTTCCTAATGGGTGAGTCACCGCTATTAAATAGCGTCATTTGTATTCCAGTTACGGAACAAATGACATTCGTAGATAATTTATATTTTTCCTAACTATACAAGTATTAGCTATTTAACCAAACTTGCCCACCAGCCCTATCTCCCTTGAAGTCCTACCTCCAAGCAAAGTGAGCTCAAGCACAGTTGTGTGAGAGGGGGCGGGGGGAGCACGCTACCTTCCCCTACCCCCGCTAACTAGCGGTGTGGGTAGTAAACCCTCGTTGAAAATTAATGGCTCGTCATTTCAGTTACGCCGAAAGTAATACCCCTATTAAATAGCTAAGGTTAGTATAGTTAGGAAAAATACAAATTATCTATGAATTTGTCATATATGCAGGGTTGTCCACCCTCCTAATGGGTGAGTCGTATCCCTATAAATAGGATATGTTTGTATTCCAGTTATGGAACAAATGACAAATTTGGAAATAATTAGTATTTTTCCTAACGATACAAACCTTTAGCTATTTATACAGACTTGCCCGCCAACCCAGGCCCCCTTTTAGTCTTACCAACAAGGAAAGTGAAGCAGTCTGAGGTCTGTGAGTGAGAGAGGTATTGCTACCCCCATCCCCCAGCGGGATGGGTGGTTAACCTTCAATAAATTCTAATGGCTCGTCCTTTCAGCTTCGCCGAATGTAATACCCCTATAAATAGCTAAAGGCTTATATCGTTATGTAAAATACAAATTATTTCCAAATTTGTCATTTTATTGTAGATTTTTTGCCTATTATATTTACTATATATTTTTATTTATTTGTTATCTGATATAAACAATATTTTTCTCCTGAATTTAAGAGCTGAGCATGACTCATTGGGCTGGTAAATCTCCTCCCTTTTTAAAGACCACAATATAAGTTAAGTTTGTCATGTATACAAGTTGGTCATGTATACAAGTTCTCTCTCTCTCTCTCTCTCTCTCTCTCTCTCTCTCTCTCTCTCTCTCTCTCTCTCTCTCTCTCTCTCTCTCTCTCTCTCTCTCTCTCTCTCTCTCTCTCTCTTTCTCATTTAAACTTTTGAGTGATACTCTCTTTTGTTACAGGTTTGAAGTCTGAAGATGATATTGGTGCATTGTTAGACAGATCCATTGGTATTGTGGGGTCTCCACATGTGACTACTTCAAACACAACTCAGATGGGTAAGGTTTGCTTAAGTAGCACTCAGATTTTCTTTGGGTCAATTAACATTTTGTAGATCACATAGGGTTGATAAACCAATGTTTGGTGAAATTAAAGTAATGTTGGACAAGTTCTTGAAGGGAAGAAAAATAATTTTGATGGGTTCTTTTTAAACATACCCCTAATGTATTTTAGTTCAAATATTTCTTCACCTCTAGCTCATTTCATTTGAAGTTAGTTTTGTGATGTAAGATTTTTAGTACATTGTCAAAATACTGGCTGCTGTATGTTAATAATATTCATCTTATAGGACTCAGTTACACAGAGAGTCCTAGTATGATGAGGGAAGATGTTACTGCACCTTTCCATACTACGCTTCTGGGAGATATGACAACAGATCTTACTAGTGCTGCTCTGTTGTCCGAAGATGATCCTGGTATTCGTGCCACACAGGTAAGAGAACTATGAAATAGAATTTAATCTTTTGTTCCGATGTTGAGACTACAAGGGGACCTAGCTAGAACCTCAAATTTCCATATTATCTTTTCTTGGGTTCCCCGTCTCTCTCCGCAGTGCTATGCACACTTGAGACGACTCCATTAAATCTTGGAAATAATACGGGGTCGGATTCTAGATCTGTATTTATCTTCATTTTAACAAGTAAGTACTTCTTTGTCTAGAAAATTGTGCAGATTAGTTCATCAAGGCAGCAAATGAAAATTTTTATATGTTGATTCATGCGTTCTCCACATACGTTACAAAGCGTTATGAATAAGGAGACCTGGCAATATTAAAGAAAAGCTTTAAATGCGTAATACTCTAGGGTGTTCATTGGTAATGTAATAAGCTATCCTATTGCTAGTGGGTCTCGTTAATTTGGTACTGTTAGATATTTTTTTTTTTTTTTAAATCAATTTTTGTTATTATTTTCTCTTGAAGATATAGTGGTATGCAACATTTTTCTATGCAGTGTTGCAATTAGTTAAAAAGACATTCATGCTCAGTTCCAGACATTATTTTGTAACAATGGTTTAAAAAAAACTGAAACTTTCAACTTGATAAAATAACAAGAGATTGAAAATTAAGGAAAAACAAATACAATACTTTTAACTGACATAAATTAGTTGAGAATACTAATTCATAGTTGTTCCGTAACTGGAATACAAACCACGCTATTTATTAGGGCTATTACTTTTGGCGTAGCTGAAATGAGGAGCCAATAAAGTTTAGCGAGGGTTAACTACCCACACCGCTAGTTAGCAGGTGGTATGGGGGAGTAGCTTGCTACTGCTCCCACTCACACACCTGTGATTTAGCTCACTTTACTTTTGGCTCGGATGGTGAACTGACGTTGCCGCTCTTCATCCTTCGCCTTTATTGGACTGCCATTAATCTGTTTTTGCTTTTTATTTGTTCTATTGTGTTTGTGTGTTGACCTCAGCAAGCATGCGCACCTGCCCTGGACTCACAGGCCGGCCCTGCGGAACTTTTATGGCGGCGGTGGGGACCGATCCCCACGCCCTTTATCCCACCTGCAGAGGACAACGGTGTGATTGTAACAATAAGTGTAGTGATATTAGGGAGTGGTCTGCCTCCCAGTGGGAGAGATTTGGGAGACGGTGGAAGAAGAAGTCTAAGCAGGATATTTCCCCTTCGAAGGCTCCTTTGAAGGGGGAAAAACCCAAGGCCTCTTCTTCCATCTTCCGACCCTCCTCCGAAGCTCCTACTCATTCGGTCTCTTCCGATAGACCCTCGAGTAGTAGCGTAGACCAATTTAATATCAGCCAACCCTGGACCTTGAGAGATGGTGTTGCTTCCCGTAGCGAAGCGGCCCCACCTCTCCCCCCGGGTGAGGCCTTGTCAATAACTTCCCTGTTTCAGGTTTGGTCGTTTTTAGGGCTCCCAGGTCTGCCCTCCAAGGACTCATTGCTGCAAATCATCCGCCGGGTTGTGTGTGCATCAGTCATCGTCGCCGTCGGAGGTAGATCCTCTGGCCCATGTCGACTTTGTGGTGTCAGAGGTGTCGCCTATGTTCTCGACCGACTCGCCTGCTCCTCCATACTCTCCAGCTGTTGCTGCTGACTTAGTTTCCCCCGTTCCTGATCATCCTTCGAGGGGGAAACTAAGTCAAACGTCTGTCTCTCCTGCGAGTGTTTCTTTCCCTAGGGGGAGTTCACACATAGAGATTCCTCTTCAGAGTACTGCTGCGGCTCACGGTCAGCTTGCTGATTCAACAGGCCCTAGAGGGCGTCTTCGCAGTAAAGCTTGCCCTCCGTTTCGCCTTAGAGGTCTCTCTTCACCATCGGTGAAAAGGCGCCTCTTCGGCTCTTCTGCTTCGACATCGCAGCCGTCACTCGCAAAGGAGTCTCCGCTACAGTCGTCTTTTGACCCTCGACTTTCGACCTCTCTGCAGATTGTTCGCGATCTCCATTGGCGGATGTTCGCCCTTCCAAAGGGCACATCCCGGTTCCTGATCTACGTGCCAACCAACCTGCCGACCTTCTATCGGCGTTCCTGTTCCCGGTAAAGCCTCTTGAGGTCTTACCAAAGTGCGCAGCTGTGCGCCATCGCCCTTCAGCTCGCCAACCTCCTGCAGTGCTCCGGCGCTCACCAACAGCCTGTCAGCGCTCTACAACGCTTCGGCGCGCTCCTTCACCTGCTCGCCCTCAGTGCCTACCAGCGTGCCAACGATCTCCGCCGCTACCGAGCCCACTGAAACTGCGCACAAATGCGTAATTCTGGTCTCGGGCTCGCCAACCTAGACGGCAGCTTTAACCTGTGCCTACGCGCCAACGATCTCCCACACGCCAGCGCTTTCCTAGGCGCCAGCCCTCTCCTGCGCACCAGCACTCTCCTGCGAGCTAGCACACTCCTGCGAGCTAGCACACTCCTGCACGCCAGCGCTCTCCTGCTCGCCAGATCTCTCACACGCACCAGGTCACTCGCCCATGCGCGCGCACCAACGTTTGGCCGCCTGAGTGTGCCAACACTCGCCAGCTCTCGGCCGCGCGCCACCACTCGCCCGCGAGTCAGCGCTGACCAGCACGGGCACAGAAACTGCACTCGGTTAGGTCACCATCGCCTGACTCCCCTCCACCCAAACGCCTTCCAGCGCCCCCATCGGGAAAAGGGGAACAGGCTTCTGCAGAGGGGTTCAGGATCCCAAAACTGCCTTCTAAGGCGGACCTACCTACAATGGAAACTCCTCGTAGGGAACCTTTGGTCCCTCTCTCTTCAGGGGATCTGTCTGATAGTGTATCGGTCAGTCAGCAGCCATGGTTCAGTGCCTTAGTCAGAGCTATAGCACAGGCCGTCAATCTTGCCCAGTCTGGCCGCTCATCGGAGCAGCCTGTAGCTCCAGACTCTCAGCACAGACCCATGGCTGCTTCTACCCCCCCTGAAGAGGAAAAGAGGAGTCTCTGACGTGGTCACTTCCTCGAGGGTATAACTGACTCCGGTCAGGCCATCAAGGCTAGTTCCTCCTGTATCTTCCCCCGGGATACTCTCCCACCTCACCTTTGCCAAGGGAGTCGCGCGAGGAAAGGACCTCCTCCATTCCACCGTCGGAGGAAGCCTCCCCTCACGCAGATAGTTTCCTACCTTCATCGTAGATCAGGAAGGACACGACATCTAGGCTTTCGATGTTGGAGTCCTACCTCCTTCCTTAGAAGGAGCCCAAAGATTCCTAGACCTTGCCAGAGTCCTCCACGAGGACTACCAAGATGGAGGCAGCCAGGCACTCGAGAGATGTCCGCGACCCACCCTGGGAAGAGCTCTCGGGGTTGGAAGATGGAGACTTCACTGCAAGTCTGACATCGGAAGGAGAGCAAAAAGAGTCAGAACATGCATTCGGGCAGGTCCTGACTCCTATAAGGGTTCTCATTGGGTTTACCAACCCAGAGATACCCCCTTGGGAGGACAAGGACTTGGTCTTAGACCATGTCTTCGGCACCCAGAAGCCCTCAAAGACCAGTGCAGCCCTGTCTTGTTCTCAAGAGTTGAAGGGTGCCAGGGCTAAGATCGCCCTACAGCTCTCCGAGTATGCCTCCTCCCATCGTTCAGGCTCTACCAGCAAGCTCCTCTACTCCTCGTGTCCAACAGAGGAGGTACTTCGAGATCCTGGAGGAGCCTAGTCCAGCTCTCCCTCTCCACCATTCCTTGGAAGAGCTCACTAAGAGGGTCTCTCTAGGGAGACTCTCCAGCCGGCAGGTCTCTTTCTCGGCGACCGAGATGCATAATCAGGAAAATTTCACGAAGTATGCTAAGCAGGCTACTTCGTGGCTTGACATCTGGTTAGGGACCTTTGGAATCCTGGTAAGAACTGAGGATTTCTCCAAGGAACGTACCAGGAAGGCAGTGGAGACTTTCCTTCTCTCGGGCACATGCACGATTGAGTTTCTTGCCCACCAAGATTTGAACTTTTGGACAAATATCATCTTGAAATGTCGAGACACAGTGTCTGAGAGATTCCATCAACAAATCCCTAACATCGAGATGGCTAGGCTCAGACATTCCTCTCTAGAGGGAGCCCACCTGTTTGAGCCTAAGGACGTGGAACATGCTGCTGAGAGATGGATCAAGTCCCATCAGGACTCCCTCCTCCATAGGCTTTTACATCCAAGCCCTATAAACCACCAGCTCTTCAGCAGTCCCGTCCAACCAAGACAGCAACGAAGACAATGGTGTCTAAGAAGCCCTTTCCTGCCAAGGACAAGAAAGGCACTGAGTCCTCCAGGGGAGGGAAAAATCCTAGAGGGAGCAGCTGAGGCTGCAAGCGCTAGGATAGGCACTCCCCCTGCTTGTCCACCAGTGGGGGCATGCCGACAAAGTTGCTCGGATAGGTGGAAGCAACTCGGGGCCGAAACCTGGACAATCTCCGTGATTCATCTAGGATATCGCGTCCCGTTCATCACATCTCTCCCTCTCCTGACCAGGAATCCAGTGTCAATAGACTCCTTTGCCATGGGATCAGCAAAGGGGCTGGCCCTTCGGGCATAAGTCCAGACCCTGTTGAAGAAGGGCGCTCTCCAGGAGGTCCTCGACGGGTCCCCAGGCTTCTTCAGTCGACTCTTTCTTGTAAGAAAGGCGTCTGGAGGCTGGAGACCAGTCATCGACCTCTCAGCCCTGAACAAGTTTGCCAAGCAAACTCCGTTCAGCATGGACACAGCAGACATGGTCAGACTAATAGTAAGACCACAGGACTTCATGTGTACACTGAACCTAAAGGACTCTCATCCCAGTCCACCCGTTTTCAAGGAAGTACATAAGATTCAGCCTAGACAACAGGAAATACCAGTTCAAGGTGCTGTGCTTCAGTCTTTCCACAGCACCTCAAGTTTCACCAGAATGTTTGCCCTAGTGTCATCTTGGGCACACAGGTTGGCATCCATCTCCTCCGCTATCTGGACGACTGGCTATCCTAGCAGACTCTGTGTCAACCCTTCTTCAACACCGAGACAAACTTCTGAGACTTTGCCAAGATCTGGGGATCGTGGTAAATCTCCAGAAGTCATCCCTGCTTCCTGCACAGAGACTGGTATACCTAGGCACGATAATAGACACCAATCTCCACAAAGCCTTACCGTCAGACGACAAAATAGCAAGGCTGAGGAAGGTCGCAAGACCCTTCCTCACGAGAAGAACTCCCAGCCCAGACGTGGTTATGTCTCCTTGGTCACCTTTCATCACTGGCCTGTCGAGTTCCCAATGATCGCCTCAGGATGAGATCCCTCCAGTGGTGACTCAAGTCCCGGTGGAATCAGACTCTCGATTCCCCGGACATCCGGATCCCCATGGGATCAGCGGAGCTTACGGACCTCGAGTGGTGGGTGGCAGACAAGAATCTCTGAAAGGGAGTGGATCTTCTCGTCCATCCCCCGGATTTGATGCTGTTCTCAGACGCTTCAAAAAAAGGGTGGGGGCCCACATGCTGCACCACACGACCTCAGGCCTCTGGTCAGAGTCAGGAGAGTATCTCCACATAAATCTCCTAGAGATGAAGGCCATCTTTCTGGCCCTTCAACAGTTCCAACAGTTCCTGGTGGGCCACTCAGTGGTGGTGATGAGCGACAACACCACACTAGTGGCTTACATCAACAAGCAAGGAGGTACTTTTTCGTAGCACCTATCCCATCTAGCAGTAGAGATACTGAGATGGGCCAAAATCCAATCGATACCACTATCGGCACGCTTCATTCCCGGCTAAAGGAATGTGCTCGCTGACAACTTGAGCAGAGCATCTCAGATAGTGAGTACCGAATGGTCTTTGGATCATCTACTGTAGAAGCCAACAAAGTCCTGAATTTGTGGGGTTCTCCGACAGTGGACCTCTTCGCAACGGCCCTGAACTACTGGCTCCCGTTGTATTGTTCCCCAGTCCCAGACCCCAAGGCTCTCTGTCAAGATGCTTTCCAACAACAGTGGGACAACATCGACGTTTACGCCTTTCCCCTGTTCTGTCTGATGAGGAGGGTACTCAACAAGGCCAGAATTTCAGTCAACCTTTCAATGACCCTCCTAACTCTGCTATGGTATCACGCAGAGTGGTTTCCGGACCTTCTGCAACTCCTAACGGAGCCCCCATGAGAACTCCCTCCACGACACGATCTACTCAAGAAGAGATGAAACAGGACATCAAACAGACGAAGAGGGAGGTACGAGAAGGGAGATGCCCTGGAACTTCCAGGGGCTCTACTAAACCCCTTAAAGTATCAGACCTCCCTCACTGCTCCGAAACCAACCCGTGGAGGTATACGGAGCACATGCCCATGATGAATGGGAAGCTTCTCATCTCCGAGAAGTTGGGGGCCAAGCCACTTGAAGATCTTGAATTCTGGCAAGGCTTTTCAGCCTACCCAGATTGTAATGTGAGACTGCGAGATGAACCTGCATCCCGCGAGGAGACGGTACCAAAGGAAGTCATTGTCTTCGAACATGACAAGGCACAGACCATCCTTACCAAGACTCTGAAAGGAGCCGGATACACCAACTCCAAAGTCTTGGCACTGAGCAAGAGGCATCCAACCTTTATTGCTCCTTCCTCCAGAGCTTTCCCCTTTTTTGGAGAAAGCCCTCGACTGTGTCATTAAAGCAGTTGAAGAGGGCAAACCCTGCCCAATCCTAAAGGAATGTAAGCCATTATCTTTAGCTATGCCTACTTGCGAGGAGAAGTGGAAAGTGGTACATCTAACCTCCTCCGTCTCGAAGTTGAATCCGGAGATAGCAGGCCATTCAACAAGAACCTTCCAAAGTTGCCAGATCATCTCTTGAGAAGGGAACAGGAGACAAAAGAGAGTTGCCATCTCCCTGTTTCTTCAGAACTGCTTGGAAATGTGTGCAGGCCTACGTAACACCCCAGACGTGTACATGGTCTTAGCCAAGTCTCACATGGGTACCCTTGTGAAGGACTTGTATGCTTTTGTCATGTCAAGGAGGACCTGTAGAGAGCACGTGTTCGCTGCAGCAACGGTGGAACACGAACCCAGAAAACTGATTTCATCATGTATCTGGGGCAAAGACCTTTTCCCACAGGAAGTGGTCCAAGAAATCATTGCCAAAGCCACCACGGAGAATAAGAACCTTCTCCAAAAGTGGGGCATGTCTTCAAAGAGGAAGTCTTCCTCAAACGGAGGTCCCCAGCCTAAGAACAAGAAGGCATGAAGACCACGTAGACCTGCACAACTTCTGGCCGTGACCATGGCCACGATGCCTCAAATGGTAGCCCAGCCTCAAACCACCTTCCAGATGGTCCCTCAACAGCTGGTAGCGCAGTCACCTGTTTTTAACCCAGGCTTTGAGAGGCACTCGACCACCTTTCGGCCCTACAAAGGTAGAGGCTCAAAAAGTGGTTCCTCCGGAAACCCCCCCAATGGGTAGAGGAGGATGCGGTCATGGAAACAAGTTGCTTAGAGGTTCCAGGTAGGGGGCAGACTTTTTCACTTTCGGGATCGTTGGACCTTCGATCCCTGGGTCCACAGCCTAATCTCAAATGGACTCGGGTGGAAATGGAACGAAATTCCACCCCCTTTTCCAGAATTCTTCCAACACTCCACTCCCTTGTTGGAAGAATATACCTCAGAACTCTTGAACAAGAAGATAATAAGGAAAGCGAAGTCCATCAAGTTCCAGGGAAGGCTGTTTTGTGTTCCCAAGAAAGACTCAGACGAACTCAGAGTCATTTTAGACTTGGTTTCCACTCAACAAGTTTATCGAGAACAACAAGTTCCGGATGCTTACCTTGCAACACATAAGGACCCTTCTACCCAAAGGGGCATACACAGTCTCAATAGACCTGGCAGATGCTTACTGGTACCTACCAGTCAGTCGCCCCCTCTCCTCCTACCTAGGATTCAAGCTACAGAAGACAAAATTTGTCTTCAAAGCGATGCCCTCTGGACTAAACATAGCCCCAAGGATATTCACAAAGCTAGCAGATACAATCGTCCAGCAACTACGCTCCGAGGGAGTTCAAGTAGTAGCATATCTAGACGATTGGCTGGTGTGGGCAGCATCCAAGACTACTTGTCTGCAAGCGGCCGGAAAGGTGATCCAGTTCCTGGAGCACCTGGGCTTCAAGATCAATCGCAAGAAGTCTTGCCTCGCCTTTCTCCAGCTCAGAAGTTCCAATGGTTAGGAATCCAATGGAACTTACAGTCACACCACCTCTCCATGCCATTCAAGAAAAGGAGAGAGATAGCGGGAGCCGTCAAGAGACTAATCCGATACAAGAGGATATCAAGACGCCAACAGGAAAGAGTATTGGGCTCTTTCCAGTTTGCACCAGTGACAGACCCGGTGCTAAAAGCCCGGCTAAAGGATGCGTCAGGAGTCTAGAGAGGATATGCATCAAACGCTCGAAGAGATCAACTAAGGTTGATCCCGACCCAATTGCGCACGCTATTAAGGCCGTGGTCAACAGCCAGGAGCCTAGCCCAGATAATTCCACTGCAACCATCACAACCATCAGTGGTGATACACATGGACGGCTCCCTGGAAGGATGGGGAGGCCATTCTCACGAAAGCCGATAGAGACAGAATGGTCCCTAGACGCAGACTCCTTCTCCTTCATCTCGGAAAAAGTCCCGGAACTGCGGATCGACCTCTTCGCGACGAGCGACAACAAGAAACTACCTCGGATTTACCTATTTCCACCAACCAATCTCCTGCTAAAAGTGGCCTCCAAATGTCCCAAAAGCAATTGGTTCTCTCTACATTAGTTCTAGAATTGAAACTGAAGCTGTTTCCTCTGCCGAACCCAGTTTTATCCCAACTGGTTCAGAAGTCGACTGTTTACGCTTCATCCTCGAGAACCAACAACCTACATCTCATGATTTTGTCACTCTAGCAGCGAATAAAAAGTTTGAGATCTCGAAGGACAAAGTCGACTTTATTAAAGAGTACAAGTCAAGTTCAAATCATCTTGGAAGAAATGAGTGTCCTTTGTGAAAACAAGGAAACCAATAGAAATATCGATAGATTTCTGTCTTTCTTTCTTCATCCACCTACATGAACAAGGCCTGGCTTCCACTATGGTAACCGCGTGTAAGTCGGCTTTGACTAGACCTCTTCTGTACGCCTTTGAGGTGGACCTCACAAGTGAAATCTTCAATAAGATACCAAAAACATGTGCTAGACTCAAGCCGGCAACCCCTCCAAATTCCATCACATGGTCGTTGGACAAAGTCTTGCACTATACTTCGAATCTGAACAAAGAGGATTGCACCCTAAAGGATGTAACACAGAAAGTCATCTTTCTGTTCGCAATAGCCTCAAGGGCTAGAGTTAGTGAAATAGTGGCCTTATCCAGAAACGAAGGCCGTATTCAGTTCTTAGACACAGGAGAACTGATTCTTTTCCCTGATCCTGCCTTTCTTGCCAAGAACGAGCTGCCCACCGAGAGGTGGGGTCCTTGGAGAATCTGCCCACTGAAGGAAGATGTCTCTCTATGCCCAGTAGTGTGTCTCAAGGTCTATCTTCGAAGAACTTCGGACTTCAAAGAGGGACAGCTCTTCCGAGGCGACTAAGACAACTGAGAGCGAAGCTCACCTACTTTATTCGCAGAGCGGATCCTGACAGCACACCCGCAGGTCACGATCCGCGGAAAGTTGCTTCTTTGTTGAATTTCTTTCAACACATGGACTTTGAGAGGCTCCGCTCATATACGGGGTGGAAATCATCCACTGTCTTCTATAAATATTATGCGAAGCAAGTACATGAAATAAAACACTTTGTGGTGGCGGCGGGTAGTGTCATAAAACCCGTCGTCTAGTGCTGCGATGAACAGTGGACTGTTTTGGGACTTAACAGTGCATCGGGTGAATAGGTATTAATACCTTCTAGTACAAATCATTACTATGAATAATGGACTTATCTATACAGGTGCAGAGTCTAACCAATAACACCAGTGCCGTGTGAATATTTGAACACAGTGTTGATGCATATCAACATCTGAGTGAAACTAGACATATTTGGTTTCACATTCACTTTGAGTGGCATTAAATTAATAATGAATTCATATATGTACCGTATATTTCCGCGTATAAGACGACCCTATATTCCAAAATTTAACCATCAAAAATGAGGGGTCGTCTTATACTACCGTTATAAAAATCACACCTTGAATTCTATGTCAGGTTTATCAGTAGGCTAGCCTAGGTTGAGGTGCAATAACCACCGACACACATGAAATGATTTACATTAATATATAAATGTATAATGAAATTAATAAAACCATTTTTACCGTATATATTATTGGCATATCTACAAAAATGGGATAAATGATAAATTCGAGGATTAATTCCAACTTTTAACCATACGCGCACAGCTGAGAAAATGTAAACATCGAGTATTGGTTGCGTTGTTAGCAACTTTTTCTCTCGCCAACCTTTCAGTAATTTTAATGCCAGTGTTAATTACGATAGTAATAACATAGGATATCATATTTATTTGTTTAAAAATTATTATTTTTAGCTATAACTAACAATTTTGGATTACAAACGGTACAATCTTTATTTCTCAATAGAAATTACAGTACATAACAGTATTGCATTTAAAACTTAAAAATTTGTAAAACTATTTCCAATCAATATTAAACATCAAACCTGCGACATGTATAAATCTAACACCACTAAAACTCCTCACAGTTATCACTGTCTGTTTCGAAAAGCTGTTCGAACATATCACGGTATTTATCATATACGCCATCATCGTAAGGATTCCAGTCCGGTTCCGGTGAGTCGACTTTGGCTTCGTTGTCACATTCGTACAATAAATCGTCTTCACTGCCATCCATGTCATTTGAGATCCCGTATTTTAAACATTATTTCATGACACTTTCCACCTTTACATTATCCTATGCTTTTATAACAAACTCGCAAAGAACATAAAAGAAGAAGAAGAAAGAGGAGAAACAGGCATTTCGTACGTGAGCAGCTGATGAGCGTAAACAAAACAACGCAGGCTAGGTGACGTGTGTTCTAGGAAAACAATAAAGGATTTGTTTTGTTATTTCATTTACTTTTAATTTATAAGGATACAGTAAGTAATATCATCAACCTTACATAATCTATATTTCATAAGATATCTGGTGTTGCAAAAGCTAGCCTAGGCTATACACAGATGGTTTTATGATTCAACAGTCGTCTTATACTACCGATATGAGATAAATTCATAAAAATTTGCTCAAATTTTGTACCTCGTCTTATACGGAGGTCGCCTTATACGTGGAAATATACGGTATATTCTTCCCTTACAGGTCAGAAATATATATAACCATGATGTTTATCTATGCAAGGTTAGATTTCGACTTTGTTATATCTACATTTTATAATTTATTTACTTATAAAAACAAATAGAAAATGTAGCTGTGTCTTATTTTATCCTCAGTTGATAGAAATAAAAGCAATCCAGAGTTTTATTCTATTCCTATAATTAGAACCTTGAATAAGTACAGATGTCCAAAGCATGAAAAGGTAACCTCTAGAAAGTTTCCCTTTTGTTCTTACGAATATACAATCTTTGAATCCTTATAGTCAAAGTCGACACTTTCCCTGCAGGGAGGCAGGAAGCCCAAAGCCAGTTCCAAGCTTAGTGGATATGACAGATAACGGTAATGTCATATACAGGTCTATCAGACCATATAAGGAACTCATTTAAAGTAAAGGCACTTACTCAAACCCGCAGATATAGTACTTTCAAGTTAATTCTCTGGTAAGCTTCTATCAGGAAGACATAGCCGAGCCCAAAAAACAGATTTTGAGCAAAGTGCAAAATGTATTTTAGGTGAGATAGCCATGTCGTCCTGATGGACCCACCCTTCTTTCTTAATGACCCCACCCGAAACTATTCTATCTGCGGCTATTCCAGCTTAAATGCAAGAAAGGAATGGCGGCCCGTAGTACAGTAGTACGGATAGGAGGTCCACCGGGTACAGTACGTAGATAACGGCTCCCCTTTCGTTCGCCACTCTTCCCCCTCAAAGAGTTAAATCTATTCGGGGTGAAGATTGCTATGTGTCGTAACTAAAAAGACGTCCCCTGATATTATGCGAAATCCTTAAAGTTATATTAAGAATATTCGTGCCAGGAGTTAGAATTCTGGAGACCTATGGTTAATTCTCTGGAAGTATCACTGTAGCAAATATCCCTTAGAAAGCTACCTAAAGGAACCTTCCATCAGGACCACATGGCTATCTCACCCAAAAATAGATTTTTCACTTTGCTCAAAATCCGTTTTATGTACCTCATGGTAATCTTGTTCACTGAAAAGTCTTCCAGCGGCTGCACATTTCATTCCTTCCTTGAACCTATCAAGGACTGTAACCTTCTCAAGAATCATAACCTTCTTCTGCTATTTAGCAGAATCTTTGGAAGTCGAAGCAGCTCTCTTGAGGGCCATGATGTTGATGAAATAAGGCAAAGATGTCACAAAAATGACAAGTGGGAGATGCACTCGTAGGCGCAGATGATATGAGAGTAAGGCTTAGTGAGAGTTAAGATGGTGTGCATGCTGGGTGCAAATGAGCGAGGTTGGTTTGAAATCGTTAGCTCACCACGAGAGTACTTGTCGGTAAACTGTGGATAGGTGAATTTTTATTTAATAAGTTATACAGTTCTCTGTATCGTGAATGACCGAATATGACCTTGAACGGGAGCGCCTGCTCCTGGAACTCTCCCTTCTCCGACGGCGCCGCCTCCTCGCTTCACCCTCCGAAGAGACCGATGAGCTGGCCTCCGAAGACCCCGACGATACTGCATAACCCGACCGACGGGCGGGCTCGGGGGCAACGGAGGTCTTCACGAACTGTTGAGTTCCGGAGGTCGTAGGTTGCAAAAACGAATCGGGAACCGCCGACAGAGGGGCTGGAAGGGAGGTCGGCCGCACCACGCTGGGGAACCAGGAATCTAGGCCATCCTCCATCCTCAACGGGGACCTACCTGGGGTTTTCGGGAGCTTCCACCCGAAGGGCTCCCCTACCGTCGAGTCCAACCTATCCTGGACGCTATCAGCTGCTGAGGTACCTGAAACGCAGGCCCAAGACGCGGGTGAAGAGACAGGAACAGTATTACTCCACATGGGGTCATCGGAGGAGAGGTGCCCCCCAATCACAAGGGCAGAGTCCCCAAAGCACTTTCAGGCCCCCCACTAGCCTGTGAAGATTCAGCAACCCCCACATCATGACTATTAGACTCTTGGGGAAGAGCCATCGGCACCTTCCCCGCAACGGACTTACCTCGTCCCCTACCCTAGGTAGGGGAAGAAGGAACAGAAACCTCGTCAGACCTCCCACCTAGGGATGGCAATGGCGAAGAGATGCTCGCCTTCCTGGGGGACCGTTTAGAGGACTTCTTTTTCTTCGTGCTAAAACGAACCCACTGGATCTCACCCCAACTACTGTAACACACTCGGGCACGTATCCGTCGGCGAGCACACTCTACCCCTACAGGAAGAGCAAAGGGAATGCGGGTCAACCTCCGGCTTGGATAGGAACGCTTCACACGACTTCCCGGCTCTAGGCCCAGGACAATGGCGGGTCTGCTCCATCACAACACAAAACCACGACAGGAACGCAGGGAAAGGATAAGGAATACAGTTGGGGAAGCACAAGGGAATCACGCGAACACGTGAGAACACAAGGGAAAGCACAGAGATACCATGCGGGAACCATGTGGGACACACGAGTTGGGGACACAAAGGGTCACAAGAGATTGGAGAGCGACGGGATGGTATCACAACGCGACCAGAGAACTTACTGACGAGCGAGACCCAAGCTAACGCCGACCTAGCTCAGGACTACCCTCAGGGCACGTTCTCCTTACGCCTGAGTTAGTCCCCACAGAAAACGGAAGTAGGGTAGACTACACAAAACTCTGGTTGGTTGAGAGGAGATTCCAGGTACCTCCTAAGAAAGTAGTTCTCGGTAAGTATGTTAGGAAAAATACAAATTACTTAAAATTTGTGATATTCCATCATATCATTCTCCCATGAAGGACTCAAGTTTATGTAGTTAGGGAAAAATACAAATTAGTTTTAAATTTGTCATATTAAGGTTATGCATGTTTGGAATTTCAGAAAATACTTTAAATATAGTACAGTGAACCCTCGTTTATCGCGGTAGATAGGTTCCAGACCCGACCGCGATAGGTGAAAATCCGCGAAGTATTGACACCATATTTACCTATTTATTTAACATGTATATTCAGACTTTTAAAACCTTCCCTTGTACGTAGTACTGTTAACAAACTACCCTTTAATGTACAGAACACTTAATGCATGTACTATAGTACCCTAAACTAAAACAGGCACAAATACTAAAGGCGATTTTATATCATGCGTTTCCTAAACACGCCAAAAAGCACGATAAAAAATGGCAACCAATGTTTTGTTTACGTTTCTCTTATCATAATGAAGAAACAAACGCATTTAGTGTACTGTACACATCTGTGTATAGGTTAGTTTTTGCATCGATTATATTGATTATACAGTATGTTGATTTTGTTATTACCAATGTTTTACTTAATTTTTCTTAGGACTTCCAAATGAAATGTTTTTCTTTATGACGCCGCCTGAAACGACGGCGTCATAAAGTACGCTCAGTAAACAACCACGCTCAGTAAACAAAGAAGGCATTTAACACGCATGATGAAAGTGATAAATAAAGATATTTACAGTAAAAGCTTTTAGAAAATATGTTATTACAAATTTTATTTACCGTATCTATATAAAATCATACAGTACATACTGTACGTAGCAAAGCAGGAAAACAATTTACGAGAGAGAGAGAGAGAGAGAGAGAGAGAGAGAGAGAGAGAGAGAGAGAGAGAGAGAGAGAGAGAGAGAGAGAGAGAGAGAGAGAGAGAGAGTGTGTGTGTGTTTTACGTACGTAGATGTAAATTTTAAACAAAAAAAATATGATAGGTTACAACATGTATACTCTTCAGACTTTTAAAACCTTCCCTTTAACTTAATGCATACAGTACTAAACTAAAACAGGCACAAATATTAAAATGTTAGAATATTAAAGTAAAAAATAAAGATTGTTACTGTACTCACCACGAAAGAAGTTCAAGAAAAACTTGAATGATGATGGCGATGAATTTGCTGCACAGTAGAAATGATGATGATGAAGCTGATGATGTCTTCTACTGTGCAGCCAATGATAGTACAGTATTTTATGTCTCTTCAGACGGAGGTGTCTTTTCCTGGGACACCTCTTCAACTTCTTCCTGAGACACTTCTTCAATTTCTTCCGAGGGCATTGTGATCGGAAGTTGCTGCCGCTGCTTCTTTTTTCGCAAGAGCATCCTGCAGGGAGTCATATGTTCATCGATCTTGTTGCAGAATTGCATAGAACGAATCATATCCTCGTTCCACTCTTGTAACATTTCTTTCACTTCCTTCGCAAGCTTGCAGAGCTTGGCAAGCCGTTCTAATGTTAAGCCCATTTCTTCGACATTTTCTTGGATCTCTTCCTGTGTTTCACTGTCTTCTTCACTGGCCGATTTCGTCAGGTCTTCGAGGTCTGCGGCCGCGTAACCTCTACCGTCTTTTAACATATCGAGAAGCGTCACCTTCTCAGCAATCGTCATCATCTTTCGGTGGTGTTTAGGCTCACTACCAGCCTTAGTAGAAGCAGAACGCTTGGGAGGCATTGTACAGTAGGGCTTAACAGAAAGTTCAACAAAAAGTTCAACTTAAAACAGTCACGCACAGCACAGATTAAAGTTCACAATAACTTAACGTCTACACAGCGATATGGCGGGAGACAAAGTGACCGCGAAAACGTAGATGCTGGAAGTTGGAGATGCGGGCAAAACACCAATCACAGGCTAGATAACAAAACTTGAGTTTTGATTCGTCATCTATCAGCGCTTGAACCAATCACAACCTGTCTTATATGCTACGTAGGTTACCAATTCAAAGTACAAGATACCCTGCGTATACTGTACTGTACAGTAATAATAATAATAATAATAATAATAATAATGATAATATATTTTGGGAGTAGACCCTCTTTTAAGCAGGTTTTATTAAAAGTGATTGCTGCCTCAGTGGCGTTAATCTTGTAATTAACTTTTTCTATTGTTCTTATTATCTTCTTCTCTTCATTTGAACAATCCGTCAGTAACTGGGAAAGGGACATATCAATAGGAAGGTGATGAAGACCATATCATTCACAATTTGTCTTTAATATATCACAACACATTGTAAAAGTACAGATAATATGTACAAAGTATAAAACACTATCACAATGTTAGTGCACACAAAGTAATTGTCACTTTTATACAAAATTTATAAATTACGTGGTGTTAAGTTTAACACATCCTTCGACTCAACCGGTTTCGAGCAGTGAGAAGGTTTTCTGCTCATTATCAAGAGTGAACTGAAATGCAGGTGTTGTTTTGATGGCTTATATACGGAGTCCTGCTACGAGATTCCATTTTCACTGGTTAAGAACCGCCCTAGGGCGGAGACTGTTAATCCTATTGGGTGGTGGCCTCTGCCTCGCCGGGATGTTTGGTGGGATTACTGGCTCTGGTTCGGTCAGGAGATAATCCCTGTTTTGACCTTCAGCTATATCAGTCCTGTCATAGTTGTTATTGCCTGGACTATTGTTGATAGTGGACCTTATACATGTTGGCAATAAGGTCCCTTCTTGCGTGGTGTTGAGGTTAGGTCTTTGTTGTTGAATAAAAAGAGCTTCCATTATCCGGAGACGTCTACTGTCAGGGGCATGGCCGATGATTGTTACATTTTTCACTATATGCTCCCTTGTTGTCTTGAAATTATGTTTTTGGAGGCAATGCATTTTTATTGCACCCTGTTGCACGTGGCAAGATAATCTCTTAGAAAGACGCATCGTCGTCATCCCGATGTAGGTGCCAGGACATTCCTGGACGGGGCATTTATATCGGTACACTACGTTCGTCTTTTTCAAGTCATCTTGCATGGCAGGGGCAGGGTTGTTTTTCATTATCAAGTCTCGTGTTTTTGCTGATTGGTAATAAATTATGAGGTTGATTTCAGTATCCTCTGCCGTGGCAAAAACGTTGTTTTTTATTATATTTTTCATAATCTTTTCTTCTTCGTTGTAGTTTACGCTCATAATGCCTTTATAGTAAAGATTTATTTTTGCTGGCGTGTTGGTATCATTAGGGCCTTCATTCTGGTACCATTTCTCGATTTCTTTTTTAATTTGCCGATTAATGTCCTTATTCGTGAAGCCATTATTCACCAGAATTTTAGTAACTCTGTCAAGTTCCTCGTGGGTGCCTCTCCACGAAGAACAGTGAGAAATGGCTCTCCGAATAAAAGCCTTAATGGTGGCAGTTTTATACCGACTAGGGCACTCGCTGTCACCATTCAGACATAGGCCGAGATTCGTTGGTTTTACGTACACCGAGGTACTAAAACTATCATTGCTTGTTTCTACAAGGACATCAAGGAAGGGGAGACGTCCTTGGAGGCTGTGCTCTAGGGTGAACCTGAGCGAGCTGCATTCCTCGAAAATTCGGCGAAGTTCTTCTATGCTCTCCTGATTATCCGTTTTCATAAAAACGGATAATCAGGAGAGCATAGAAGAACTTCGCCGAATTTTCGAGGAATGCAGCTCGCTCAGGTTCACCCTAGAGCACAGCCTCCAAGGACGTCTCCCCTTCCTTGATGTCCTTGTAGAAACAAGCAATGATAGTTTTAGTACCTCGGTGTACGTAAAACCAACGAATCTCGGCCTATGTCTGAATGGTGACAGCGAGTGCCCTAGTCGGTATAAAACTGCCACCATTAAGGCTTTTATTCGGAGAGCCATTTCTCACTGTTCTTCGTGGAGAGGCACCCACGAGGAACTTGACAGAGTTACTAAAATTCTGGTGAATAATGGCTTCACGAATAAGGACATTAATCGGCAAATTAAAAAAGAAATCGAGAAATGGTACCAGAATGAAGGCCCTAATGATACCAACACGCCAGCAAAAATAAATCTTTACTATAAAGGCATTATGAGCGTAAACTACAACGAAGAAGAAAAGATTATGAAAAATATAATAAAAAACAACGTTTTTGCCACGGCAGAGGATACTGAAATCAACCTCATAATTTATTACCAATCAGCAAAAACACGAGACTTGATAATGAAAAACAACCCTGCCCCTGCCATGCAAGATGACTTGAAAAAGACGAACGTAGTGTACCGATATAAATGCCCCGTCCAGGAATGTCCTGGCACCTACATCGGGATGACGACGATGCGTCTTTCTAAGAGATTATCTTGCCACGTGCAACAGGGTGCAATAAAAATGCATTGCCTCCAAAAACATAATTTCAAGACAACAAGGGAGCATATAGTGAAAAATGTAACAATCATCGGCCATGCCCCTGACAGTAGACGTCTCCGGATAATGGAAGCTCTTTTTATTCAACAACAAAGACCTAACCTCAACACCACGCAAGAAGGGACCTTATTGCCAACATGTATAAGGTCCACTATCAACAATAGTCCAGGCAATAACAACTATGACAGGACTGATATAGCTGAAGGTCAAAACAGGGATTATCTCCTGACCGAACCAGAGCCAGTAATCCCACCAAACATCCCGGCGAGGCAGAGGCCACCACCCAATAGGATTAACAGTCTCCGCCCTAGGGCGGTTCTTAACCAGTGAAAATGGAATCTCGTAGCAGGACTCCGTATATAAGCCATCAAAACAACACCTGCATTTCAGTTCACTCTTGATAATGAGCAGAAAACCTTCTCACTGCTCGAAACCGGTTGAGTCGAAGGATGTGTTAAACTTAACACCACGTAATTTATAAATTTTGTATAAAAGTGACAATTACTTTGTGTGCACTAACATTGTGATAGTGTTTTATACTTTGTACATATTATCTGTACTTTTACAATGTGTTGTGATATATTAAAGACAAATTGTGAATGATATGGTCTTCATCACCTTCCTATTGATATGTCCCTTTCCCAGTTACTGACGGATTGTTCAAATGAAGAGAAGAAGATAATAAGAACAATAGAAAAAGTTAATTACAAGATTAACGCCACTGAGGCAGCAATCACTTTTAATAAAATAATGATAATAATAACAATAATAATTTTAATAACAACAACAACAATAATAATAATAATAACAATAATAATAATACAGCTTTACGTACGCTATTTTACGCTTTTGTTGTAGGATGTGTCTCTCTCTCTCTCTCTCTCTCTCTCTCTCTCTCTCTCTCTCTCTCTCTCTCGTACGCTTATTCGAAATGTGATTTTTTGCAACAAAGAATATTATTGGATGCAGTACTACGTACGTATACATACAAAAGATTCATGGAAAAGAAGCACATCCATTACATTTGTAGTACACTAGTAGCCATCAGCAGCCTTACACCATTCTAATATGGTATGACTGCATCTGATTTGCGTTTCATGTTCGATTTAATTTTACTACGTACTGTATACAGTACTGAATTATCGTATGATCACATTCTCTTTTCGTGTTTTATTTCTTTCTGTGCTGAATTATATGTCATGTAATGCAATGAACAATCAGTAAGAGCAGATATTACTAATTACAGTATTAATGGAATTACAGGTAACGAAATATCGTATTTGGGGTCTTCAGATATCGCTGTATTTTCAAAATTTCCGGAAAATCCGCGATATGTATATGTATATGGGTTATGAAAAAAACCCGCGAAGTGGTGAATCCGCGATGGTCGAACCGCGAAGTAGCGAGGGTTCACTGTATATCCTTTGTATTTAGGTATGTTGTATCCTTTGCATTAACCTAACTTCTTTAATTGTCTTGCAGGTGCTGTTTTCTGAATTTATAAAGATAATGGTGGACCATCCATCAGAAGCACAAATATGGGAAGAACTAGAGGAATATCAGAGTTTGTGTAGTCAGCAAGTTATAACCTTAGACAAGCTTATTCGTAAAGTTCCTCGTCATCACACAAACTTCATTAATACACAACAGGTGTGTATTTAATAATGTCCGGTTTTCTTTTGATATTTTGTTCAGTTTTGTCATTTCAGAACTAATTCCTAAAACTTAGAAATTTTTTTATTCTGGCAATATTCTTTCTTGTCTAGATTACTCTCTGGATTGTATTTTTATCTGCTCTACATAATTTTCCTTGTTTAGATTTAATTATTCTGCGAAATAATGCTTTTCTAGTTTACATTTTTATACATTTAAATATTTAAATTTTCCTTAGCTCACTTAATTGTATTGGTTACTAGTGCATAAAGTCAGTCAAGTGGAACAGAAACTTGCCAAGGAATCGATAAGTCACATCAAACAGTCTAGTGAAAACTGTATGTGGTACTGTATATGCTGAAACGAAGAAATGCTAAAGAAATAAGAGAAAAGCTGGGAGTTTCATTGCATTTATTTAAGCACTGTATATGACACAAAAGAATAATGTATTGAAAACAGTCTAGGATAATCATGTACTTTTACCTGGAGTTAGGCTCAGGAAGTTAGTTAAAACATTTCAAGAATGCTTGTCCCTACTCTAATGTACATAGACCTTATCTTTTCAGCCTTTCACTCATATAGAAAGGTAAATTAATATGCATTTTGACTTGGATTTAGGCCCAGGAAGATGGTTAAAACATTAGAAAATGCTTGACCTTCCTTTCCTGCACATCTACCATATCTTTTCAGCTTTTCCCTTATATAGAAAGGTAAATTAGTATGCATTTTTCCTTGGAGTTAGGCCCAGGAAGAATGTTAAAACATTTCAAGAATGCTTGACCTTCCTCTCCTGCACATCTACCATATCTTTTCAGCTTTTCCCTCATATAGGAAGGTAAATTAGTATGCATTTTGACTTGGAGTTAGGCCCAGGAAGAATATTAAAACATTTCATGAATGGTTGACTTTCCTTTCATGCACATACTGTATACCATATCTCTTCAGCTTTTCACTCATTGGAAGGTAAATTAGTATGCATATATATTTTAGAAACTATTTTCTACTAATTGTTTACATAATTTTCCATACATTACATTCATCATCATCATCTCCTCCTACGCCTATTGACACAAAAGGCCTCGGTTAGATTTCGTCAGTCATCTTTATCTTGAGCTCTTAAATCAATATTTCACCATTCACCATGTCGTACTTCACGCTTCATAGTCCTCACCTATGGAGGCTTGGGTCTTCCAACTCTTCTAGTGCCTTTTGGAGCTCGGTTAAAATTTTGTTGAACTAGTCTCTTAGGAAGTATGAAGATCATGCCCAAACCATCTCCATCTATTTCTTACCATGATCTCATCCTTATATGGCACTCGAAAAATCTCTCCTAGAGTTTTATTTTTAATCCTGTCCTGTCATTTAACTCTCAATATACTTCTAAGGACTTTGTTCTTATATCTACAAAATCTGTTGGATATTGTTTCATTGTCATACCACGACTCATGTCCATACAGTAAGACCGATCTCACTAAACTGATATATAGCCATATTTTTATATGTAATTTCAAACTATTTGATTTCCAAATTTTACTTAACCTAGCCATTGTCTGATTTGCTTTTTTCAATCTTTCATTAAACTGAAATTCTAGAGACTGTACAGTATTAGAAATCAAAGTTCCTAAATATTTAAATGATTCTCTTTCATTCATCCTTTCTCCTTCCAATGATATTTAATCTCCCATTGCACATTCTCTTCCCATCATCTCTGTTTTTCTTCTATTTATCTATAGCCTAACCTCCTGTGATATTTCATGTATTCTGGTAAGCAAGCATTGCAAATCCTTTGGTGTTCTGCTAATAAGGACAGCATCATCAGCTTATTCTAGGTCAGCTAATTTCCTATTACCAATCCAGTACCAGGTTATGAAACCTAGGGTGCATTGGAAGATATTAGCAATGTTGAAACAAAGTACTGTATTTCGTCCAAATACATTGAAATTCCAGTTGATACTGTATTTCTTTATCTTCAATACTGCTGTTAAATTTACTCACTGTGTATGCAGTACAAATTTTTCCTAATTCTGATCACATTTTGCATTCAGATCTTCCCAGACTAAACCATTCATCATGTACTAGATATACAGTTAATTCTAGCAATATTCCTGAAGTTTTATGCCCGTTGTATTTCAAACTTGGAGTGATGTTTTATATCATGTGGTTGAATTGATGGAACTTAAGATTGCTCTTACCTTTAATACAAACCTTTAGTCTTTAATATGAGTATGACTTCTGTGAAGCTGGAACGGCCATTTAAACTTTTACCGAGGTAGTCGTATTAGTAGCTGGTGGGTAGGCTCAGCTCACCTACCAGGTAGTGTAACCTTCCTTTTGACCAAAGTGGCCGGGGAAGTCAAATATACTTCTCAGTGTCCTCATCTGGCTGTTTTAATCTTTGATTTTTCTTTCAGATGAAATAAAATGGTTTTTCAGATAGTTGTTTTTAAGGGACAGTTATGGAAGAAGCCAAGGATATAGTTTTTCCTAATAACTTTAATTGTGTTACAGTTTTCTGTGCTACATGCCATTATCGAACATACTAGTTCCTGTCGAGTAGCATGTCTGTTGCTGTTCTATCCTTTGTATGTAACTGTACTCTGATAATATGAACCTAGCGATAGGATATCTATAGTGCTTCGTCGGAAGAAGAGTTCCATTGTCATTAATTATAAGGGGAGGGGAGCTACCCAACTTTGTTCCCTCAGTGTCTTTTGATCCTGGAAGGGGCTAAGGACATATCACATGACTGTGCTGTTGTGATCTCTTCACTATGAGAGCGTTGTCATCAAACTGTACGACTCCAGAGAAGAAAACTTATAATTAATTGATTGGAGTTGCTTACACTTAACTCCTACCATTGCTCTCCCTATGGGAGAGGCAGGGCTGTACAAGGAACCTTTCCTGAGTGAATGCTGTGAGTTGTTCGATAGCGTGAAGAAATATTGGCACACACAACACTATGGAGGTGTCTGGGTACACGGTTGGGTTGTTTTCACATACCTGTTCTTGGTGTCATGCCAGGAAGAGTGAGGACTGAGGTTTGTCCCATAGTGGGAAGAAACATTGGTCTTGACAACCCTTATACGAACTGAGCATATGCATTGCTGGTCAGGATGAAGGACGCTGTAGAATATCGCTATGCACTGCTACTGCTGCATCCCCTTTGTCTGTCGTAGAGTTCCAGAGACTACAACTGAATATTTGGTTGTGACACCTGCTGAGGAAGAGATCACCTAGGCATAGGATAACCAATCAGTCTGACTCTCCTGTGTCTCATTCTGATTCCTCTTCATGCATTTTTGTACCAAAATGCTACCCCTGGGAAGGCGTTGAAGGTAATAGGTACAAGGGCTCATGAATCTGCTATCAGGGCAAAGTCTAGTAAGAGATGAGGCACGAGCATTGTTGGTCACGACACACAGCCTTGCTCTCGTCCCTCTTCTGCCAGTGATGTTCCCCGTACTTGGTGACTCCTCTACATGCACAGAATCAAAGGCTGCCCCTGACAGATCTGCTAGAGTTGTTGTCCTCTGAACATAATCACCTGTGCGACCATGATCGTTCCAACTCTATAATCTTCATATCTTTGATCTTCTTCGTTCCTGATCGTCTTCTTGCACAAGATTTCTCATGCACATTTATTGCCATGTGCACAATCATCTATAAGCATGATCGTCCACATGCACGAGCAGCTACATGCATGATTGTGCACGTATGAACGTCCACAAACACAAATCATCCATGGGCATGATGATCCATATGAATGATCATCTACACCCTTGGTCATACATGAGCACAATCACCATGCACACGATTCCTACAATCTAAAGGTTTACATGCTACGTTCCAGGTTACCATGGGGTCCAAACGCTCTTACTCCGTTTGAGCAGTCTCTATGTGACCAGTCACTATGTAATCAGTCTTCTTTTACTCACCCAGATGAAGAGAACAATCATGATCGATATCTTCCCCCACAAGTGTAATATTGAAAAATAAATTTTGTTTATTTATTTATTGAATAAACTTGTATATTTTGATTTAGACTTGCTCCACTCATCAGCCATCTAATTATCTCATATTTTGTGTTGCAGGATTGTGCAATGCCCTACGCTCAGTAGGGGAATAATAACGAAGTGATAATACTAACAATGAGAGCTAAAGTGCAACTCAGTAAAGGATGGTTTTAATCATGAGAGCAATAGTGCAAATCCAGTAAAGGACCGTTTTGACAATAAGAGTTGAATTGCAAGGCCAGTAGCTAACAAAACAGACTCTTTCAGTAGGGAACCTCCTTAATATATTTATTAGGTCACTAGACGGTGATGTTATGGGAGATTAGAGCAATGTGACCTGAAACTACCCAATTTTGTAAGGCATTTGTGATGGTGCAAGGAAGTTTTACAGTAGAGATTTTATGAAATCTCTGAAATGACTTCCTGTGGTTACCATGTGAAAAGTGCATTGATGATTGGTTTGTTGTTTAAAGATTTCAAGACTGTGATCAGATGATTTTAGTTTTTTGTACTGTGAAGTCAGTTTCTAGCCTGACATGACTCTAATAGGATGCTAGCTGGGTGTAGAATGACTTTCTCCTCTGTCTTCTGAGGAAATTGTGATGCTTCTTAGAGGTACCAGGGCTCCTTGCGGACTAAAGACTTTCCCGTGCTTTAAGGGTATAGAGGAAGATATCCAAGAACATTGCTTCTGACTTATGCACCTTCAGTCATGCTGATCAAATGAGATTCTTGAACTCCCATCACAGTTTGGGTACATAGAATCAAGGCTATCAGATCTACCTTAACCTTCAGGAAGAACTTGTCATTGTCGCTAGTCCGGAAGGTAAGAGCCTGGTATGACTGAGAACCTTTGCTGCCTACTATCCACGAGAGTTTACCAATAGGTTCCTGGGTAACCTTGTTCTTGGTTCTGTAGTAGTTACTTAACAAGTTTTGTTGAAAACCTAGCTTCTTCACAGAACATATAGCATCTCGTCTAAGATAGCAGTTGTGACTTAAGTCTATAAGGAGAGGTAGAATGTCTGGCCATTCTCTTCCTTTTCCCTTTTGGGCTAAAGCAGTCATTCCATTATATAATGTATCGGACGCAACCGAGTAACTTATCTTTACTGACAAGTTCTGTATTAAAATATCTCCCCCATCCTCCCAGATGATGGGGAGGATAGATGAAATATATGCTACCATTTTCTCAAAATGACTGCATTTGGACACCATATCCTTGCAGACATAGGTTCTTCCAAGACCACCTACCAATCTCTTGGTAGAAATCTAGCCTATCACCTGAGACATCTCCATGCCAAGGTTGTTAGTAGATTTACAGGAATCATCACTTTTGCTTTCTCCAAGACCTCTGTTGTTGAATATTCCTCTGCTGTTGAATCTCTCTGGAGGTGAGGTTACAGTGACTTCTTTATACCCTGGGAGTGCTATTATATATTGATGACATTTCGGTCATAGGTGTCAGCTGAGGTAAAATACTAACATTCCAGTTATTAGGGCTTAGCGCTCTAGAAATCTTACGATTTACTAACTCATCACTTTTTAAGATATGATCTTATGTGATTTTTTTAATAAATTATGCAGAGGCAGGTGTTTTTTAAAACTAAACTGCCTATAATTCTCAATTCCTTAATCTTTTTGGTTAATAAGACCAATAACCTCTTTTTGGGGTAGCTCAGGAATCAACTTGGTTTTAGATTCGGAGTACTATAATAGGTTAAGCCAAGACTACCCAGCCCAGTTTCACTCCTAACCTAAATGCTCAAGTAGTAACAGTTGGTCATGTATACTATTTAGTTAAGGATAGCTTTGGCTTTAGCTTTGGCTAAATGCTTAAATGATTTACAAAAGTTGTTGTTTAGGTAGGCTTTGGATAACACAATATGATCGTATTGTTTTTACCTTTATTCAAATCCATATGGTTTTAAGAGCAAAAGTCTACCTCCGATCGTGCATATCCCTTCTTTAAAACTGGAAGTGTGTACAGTAGAATTTTTTTCTTTTTTTTGGCCAGTAAGAGCTGTGCTGGGAGGAACGTAGAAGGAGAGGTCCCCTTTTTTTGTTTCATTTGTTTGATGTCGGTTACCCCCCAAAATTGGGGGAAGTTCTTTGGTATACAGTATGTATGTATGTAAGAGCTGTGCAGTTATATTTGGATAAACAAAGGTAGTAGAGGTAGTATCCCCAATTTGTTTTGTGGGGTGAGGATCCGCTAACCAAATATGCTCTGATATTCATTGTTGAAATTTGTTTGAGTACAGAAATGCACAAGGAATTAGATGAAAAAAAAAAATATTGTTGAGAGTGAAGGTTCATGATATTAATAATTCACTAATCCCTTGATTTTGTAAAATTTTATTTTCTTCTTCTTCTTCTTCTTCTTCTTCTTCTTCTTCTTCTTCTTCTTCTTTTTCTTCTTCTTCTTCTTCTTCTTCTTGCGGCAACTTTAGTGCATATCAAAGTAGGGGTTTACAAAACATAATCCTAAAAATCCAATCTACTGTACAGTACTTTATTTTTAATTGCTTTAGTAAACAAGCTGGAATCATGAATTTCATGCTGTAATTTGAACGTTTTATCAAATACAGCTAAGCTAGACAGGTTATTTAGGTCAGGTTGGTAACCCTTAACATCGTTGCATTGCTTGTACAATACTAAAAGATTATCCCTCTGTTTACTTCCATTATGTGGGAATCAGCAATATGAGCATCAGGGGGATTCTTTTCTGTGTTCACCTCATGTTCATATACAGTACATGGCCACCTATCTCCCCACTGACTCATAATATCAAGAGGAGGGATAAAGTCGATTTCAAAACTAAAAGCTTTACAGTATATCCTTTGGGGACAACCTGGGCGTCCTACCACTTACGGTAGAGGGCTCTCTTCCTTTGTTAAGCGCATGTATTGTTTGAAGCGAAAGAAAATGGGAAAATTTTGATCAATATTACAGGTAAGTGTTGATTATACCAGGCTCCTGGGAAAAAAAGTAATATGAACTTCAGGTGAATATAGAAATAAGAAATTTTATTAGACTTCTACTTTTATTTCCATATTAAAGTATTTCTTTTTTCTTGAATTTACTAATTTTATTTCCATATTAAAGTATTTCTTCTTTTCTTGCATTTACTTTATATTCGCAATTTTTTTTTTTTTTTATTTCCAGATATACCAACAACTGCTAAATGAAAGAAACACCTGGAGGATTCTCGGATCTCTCTACAGTGAACGTCTAAATGATGAAAATAATATTCAGGAATCTCCAATGCTAGATGAAGAACATTTAACTGATTTTACCGTTGTAAACCAACTATATGACCAGAATCGCATCATACGTGAGGTACAGAAAAGTTTATATTTCAGTATTTTTTCATCAATTTGATTAGCTAAGTTGACTGCATAAAATACAGTATGTGTTTTTGTACATATACAATTTTTTGTTATCTCCGAGACCTGTGGGATATGATGATATGCTTGTAAAATAATGAATCAGAGTATAGATAATTAAGAACAGATTAAAGTGCCACTGTATTGGGGAAATAGTTCCAAATATAATTCCTTGTTGAGACATTGGTATCCTGGCTTCTTATTGGTAACAAACTTTTGACCCTCTTGCTATTAGATGGGTACCTCATGTTACTTTATCCCAGAATGCAGAGCAGTATTTATTGCTGACTGCAATGTATTCAACTTTTATTTCTAACCAGTGACAAATATGAAGTTTTGTAAACAAATCCCGTGAAGAAATGTCTTAAAATCTCCAGTTTAGTAGAAAGATTTTTAATGTCGTAGAATTTATTAAATGAAATGTAAGATACCCAATCAAGTTTAGAATTTGAAGTCAGTGGTCTATTTAAAGAATTTATTGCTGGAGGAAGTAGAATATGAAAGTGAACAGTTGTAACTAGGATGAAGTGGGGGAAATAGAAAAACAGACACTTTGAACATGAGATGTTGAGGTTCTGGTCAAGGTGAAGTGGAAAGATCATATGAATAAAGAATTGAGTGGGAAATGTATTTAGTGACATTTTAAACGACAGATATCTGAAGACTAGATTTTTTGGCATATGATGAGAACGCATGAGGAACAGTTAACCAGTAAAAAGCAGTAGATATGGAAATACTTCAAGATTTGTAGATGACATAGTTCTGTTTAGTGAATCATGGGAGGAATTGCAATAGAAGATAAAAGATTTGAATGAGGAAAGCAGAAATGTAAGACTGAAAATGAATAGGAGTAAAACTAAGATGGTAATCAATAAAAATCTAGAGGCAATAAATAAAGGTTATGATAAGGAATATACATACTTAGGGCAGACCGAAAGTTTCACCAGAAAATGAGACAAATTAAAAGAAGGATAACCATGTGATGGAGAACTTTTGGTAAACAAAATGAGATTATGAAATGTAAAATGCCTCTCCTAAAAGGAAAGTGTTCAATCAGATGGTCCCATCAGTATTAACACATGCATCAGAAACTTGGAGCCTCTATAAAGCCTTAGAGCATAAGCCAGTTACAACTCAAAGAGTTATTGAAAGAATAATGATGGGAATAACTTTAAGAGACAGAAAAAGAGGATCACGGATTTGTGATCAAACTATAGTAGAGGATATTCTAACAATAAGTAAGGAAAAGAAATGGACATAGGGAGGTCTTATAATGAAATTGACAAATGATAGTTGGAATTCTAGAGATTGCGAAAGATGCCGGAGAAGGAAGAGAAGACATGGATTGATGTACAAAAAAATAGTGGCTATAAAGGGACTTAGAAAAATCATAAACAGATGGGAGTGGGAGGATATATTTGAAGCCTTTGTCCTGCACTGGACTAGTTGCAGCTGATGATGACTGTAATAGGACAGACCTATTAGAGAATGGTGATAGTAAAAGCCTAGCACTGATAAAAGAGTCTGAACAGTTTAGAAGAGAGTTATGTAAAGAATGGAGAGAACCCCTCGTTTCATGTCTGATGCAGTAAAGAGAAAAGTTGACAGTAAAGCATTTATGATAGATAGTAGTAGAATTGTTAAACAGCATTTGAGAGAGAATTCTTGATGGGGCAGAATTTTATGATACTTCTTGAAGTATTGTTTGATATTGCTGTACAGTAGTTGTCTGCCCTTCATTGTTTAATTGGTTCTTGGAGAGGAGACGTAAGTGAACTACGTAAAAAACTCTCCTAAAAAGTGAATTAAATGTCCTCTGTAATGACGATAGATGACAAAGTACTTACAGTACCACATACCATCATTTTATAAAATAGATACAGTGTTGAAATGTTGATGTATAGTGATATTACTAGATTAACAATGGTCACCTTACCTTAAACTTGGGATTTCTTTTGTTTACTGGGTATGAAAGTAGTTAGAGTTGAAAGTGGCATACTAATTGGAGGGGAATAATGATGATGTGGTTGTTGGTGTTGACATAGTTTCTAGAGAGCTTTTTTACGGTTTATGCATTCCATTTCCTGGTAAATTATGCCTCCCTTCTAATTGAGAAGACAAGTTGTGGTTAACCCGATCATGTCTGATCCTGGGAAAGGGGATATTCACTATGTTGCCTATTCTCCTCGTCTGACTCAAAATTGTGTCATGCGATTGACACCAGCAACATGAATCCATCTCAGGTCCCAGTGCCAGCTCGGGCTCCCACTCTTGCCAGTCGACCTATTCCTTTTCCTTTTGGCATTCCTCACACTGGTCCTATCATGCATGAGGCACACACTTTTAGGTGACAAAGTCACCAAGAACAGTTGAGATTCAATCCCAGACCAGCGGAGGTTCACTCCAAATGAGAGAGGTTGGGACTGGTACCCATCAAACCAACTCTTAAAAGGCATCACCCAAGGCAGGTCACTCCTTCACTTGGTGATACCTTCCACCCCAGGACCTGTAGGGGATCTAGTCGTTTGTCGAGTCAAACGGCTCTCACCTATTGAAATTGCTCATCCTTCATCCTCGGAGGCACCATCTGTCTCGGTGCTAGCTCCACTGAAGCCTACTTTGATTTCCAGAACAGCAGAAATAGATTCTAGAGTTCTCACCTCAGTCACAGGTGACTGTTTGGTACCCTTGATTATGAGGCATTTGTTGACCGAATGCCCCACTTTTACCACTGTAAGAAATAGTTATCTGTTTTAGGCTCAAGGTGAAGATGGCAGGTTAATCTTGCCAAGATTCTTTGGTAGGCTGTGTTGTACTGTGGTAATGGTATTTTCAGATATATTTCAGAAGGAAATCTCTTCTTTTATGGTTCCAAATTGAATATCCTTTTATTCTTTATAACAAACAATATCGGCTTCAATAATAATCGATGTCAGGATGCCAGAGAACTAAAACAATCAATCAATCACGGATGAACCCCTTGAAAGGAAAGATGCCAAAACTTAGTCGAAGAATTGGCCCTCCAAATTGTTGGAGGATTGAAATCTTCAGAAACACATGGCGGTAAAGCTACAGATCCTGTACAAGAGGTCAGTGTTGTCCCTCTCAGGTCTTGTTCCCGAATGACCAACCCTGACCATGACCCTTGCTCAGACTGATCACTCGTCCAACAAACTCCCGACAGCTGCGAGCCCTAACGGCCCCCCGACACACAGGAAGGTGAGCCAGAATCTGTATTGCAGTTGCTTGTATGTATGTACTTAGTCAATGGTGTCGGGAAGGACCCACACTCCCTTCCTAAGGGGAGAGACGTAGCAATTGATATCCTTTGCTGCTCTCCAGGTGCATCTAGACAACGGTTGGAGTTACCGTGGTCTATATAGACAGCTAGGTTTATTGCTAAAGTCTGCTCAAATTGCTATAAGAAAGGACTACCTTTGGGCAAAGAGGTCGTCTAAGTTACTTCCACCTTCCCTTGTGAGACAGAGGAAGTATGTGCTATGAGAGCTTAAAAAGATCATCAGTCTCTTCTGCCATTAGATCACGCAGTGTTAGTCTTGTCTCAAGATTTGTCGTTGGAGAGGCTAGCCTCACAGCTGGTGACTTTGTTATCTGCCAAGGTACAGTGTGTGGAAAGAATAGTGAAAGCGACTCTCCAGGCAGCCATATGGATGGACCGCTGGTCCTGAACAGTCAGCTGTCTTGCCACTTCTGAAGATCTAAGAAGTGACGGGCATTCAAGTATATCATTCTTTCAGGTGCGAGGCCGATGAAATTCTTTACATATAACGCTGTGAATCAGTGGGCCAATTGGCTCCTGAAGGGACATGACACTTTGCTTTCAAAATTCCAGCAGGAAGTGCTGAGGAGAGATGCTCTCTTCTTGTGGAACTTCTCAATCAGGTCCTTAACCTTCTTTCTACTCAAAGATGTGGATACGGTGATGTAGAATGGAGGAAAGCGTGCCAGGACTCTCTCCTCCATTGAGCGAACACAGCTGAGTCCCCTTTTAGGCACTGCCTAAAATCTCTCTTGTTGGGAGGCAAGCTCACAGATCAGCAAAAAGCACTTCCAAGCGTTAAATTTGAAGGAAGTGTAATTCCAGATCACAATTCATCCATCCTCATGGAAAGATATACCAGTTCCTAGTGCTGTGTTTCGGCCTGTCCACAGCTCCTTGGGCGTTCACCAAGGCGTTCGTGCTGGTCACAGCATGGGCTAATGCCAACAGTATCCATCTACTACACTAGTGAAAGGATTGGCTGGTCATGGTGAACTCGGTGGAGATCCTTCTCTGCCACCGAACCTTGCTTCTCGAGTTTTGCTGCAATCTGTGAATCATGGTGAACTTGAGAAGCCCTCTCTTGAACCCACTCAGAGCCTGGTACATGTATATCTGGTATGAAAATAGACACCGTAACAGGAAAAGTCTTTCCATCGCAGCAGAGGGTCGAAAGACTCAAGGAAATAACACGCGAGTTTCTGGCTCAAACTTACCTGTAGCAGCAACTGCTGGGATACCTGGCTTTCATATAACGCCTGGTTCCCAACAGTCGTCTTCGTATGCGGTCACTTCAATGGTAACTTAATACCTGTTGGTCTCAAAACAGGGATCCTCTTGGGACTTGCATTCCGGTAGGACTGCAGTGAAAGGAAGACCTGAGTTGGTATTTCAAATGCGAATCTTCCCAGAGGGATAGATCTTCCTCCTCCCCCCAAATTGATGCTCTTCACAGATGCATTACAAGGGGGCTAGGGCGCTCACTTGTTGCATCATGTATCCTCCGGACTGTGGACCAAGTTGGACCAACTGTGCTGGAGTTGAGGGCAACCTTTTTGGTTTTCCAACATTTCCAGCTCCTTTTAGGTCACTTGGTTGTGCTGATGAGTGACAACACAGCTGTAGTGGCACATATAAACAAACAAGGAGGTACTATTTCACAGCAACTTTGCTAGCTAGCTGTATAAGTAATGCGATGGACAGAGGACAATTTATATTCCTGTAGCCAGGTTCATTCTTGGCAAAAAGAACGTTATGGCAGACAAACTGAACAGCCAGGCTCATGTTGTAACTTCCAAAACATCCTTGTATCATCGAATAGTAAACAAAGTTTGTTCCTGCACAAATACAAACCCTTAGCTATTTGTAGGGGTATTACTTTCGGCAAAGCTGAAAGACGAGCCATGATAATTTTTAGCGAGGGATAACTACTCCAACCGCTTGTTAGCGGGTGGGGCTGGGCAGCTACCCCGCTTACTCACACACCTGGGCTGAGCAACCACTTTGCTTTCTGGATCGGTAGAAAACGAACGCACTCCTCTCTCTCCCGCTTTGATTTGCTTTGTTTATTCTTTTTCTTTTCAGATTGTGTGTGCATGTTGTGTCCCATGTGTACTTCTCCTGATCCCGAAGGCCACTCATGTGGTATCTTCATGTCATCGTTGAAACGGATCCTCGTCTGCTGTGTCTGGCTTGCTGAGGCCGCCGGTATCTTAGGGACGACACTTGTGATGAGTGAAGGGAGTGGTCTGCCTCCCAGTGACAGAGGTTTCGGTGACGGAAGAAGGCCAAACAGGATTCTTCTCCTTTGGGACTTCCTCGAAGTCGTAGAAAAACTGGTCTTCTTCTTCTACCCCCTTGAGAAAAGACCGCTAGCGGGCAGCGGAAACGTTGCAAGGACACTTCCTCTCCAAGGGCGGAGGCACAATGTTATAGTAAACATTGCTTTCCTTCAGGTGAACCAACCTTCCTCTTGGGAGAGGTAGATCTTGAACAGATCCACCCTCGAACTGTTTCTGCTGGACGGATCCCTTCGTGGGTCAGTCAGGTGGATGAGTTTGTGACCCCTCTCTATCCGGGATGTACTCCTCAGGCTATGAAGAGATGTCTTTTTGAACCTGCTTGATTTGATCACGATGTGCCTTTGGGGCCTCGGGACAGTCGTGTTGACCCTTCAGGATTTCATGGCAGTTTTTTGAGTTCTGGTTGGGTTGAGCTGGCAAGTTCTCGTAATGTTGGCTACGTTGAACCTTCTTGCTCTCGTAGCAACCGTCACGTCGAGATGTCCTTCTCTTGCGATTGGAAAATTCTGGTCTCCCGTTGTATTAATCCTTCGGGATCTCACAACAAGTGTTATGCTGAGGCGTTTAGAGTAATCCCATAGTAACTTTGTTTGAAGGGAGCTGAGTCGTGTCCCTTGATGTAAACTATGCCTTTGCTAGTGTAGCTTTAGTTGAACCACAGCACAGAAATTTTTTTTATGATAATTTTCTTTCAAAAGTTACCAGATATTTTCTAGGTCAAATTGGAAAAGATAACCCTGATGATAAAGACTATTTAGGAAGATAAAGCAACAAACCTCTCATTCCTATCTTTAATACAGCCCTTTTATTTGGCGAATATTTATGCCCAGGGAGGGAGTTTTTCAATATTAATCTTACCCGATGATCATGTAGCTGTCAACTCTGTTGCCCGACAGAAATCTACGGTCGGGATACGCCAGCGATCGCTATACAGGTGGGGGTGTACACAACAGCGCCATCTGTGGTCAGGCACTACAGTACTTCTTGTCAACACCACCTCAATTTTTCCTCTGTCGTGCCACCGGCTAGACCTACATGGATACGCTGTTGATTCTGGAGTTATTGTTCACGATTTGGTGATGTATTTGCTCTAGAGTTTAGCCTTCGCTATTCAGGAAGCTTTATCATTAGCTTAGCAAGTTTTTGGAATTAATTTGATTTAATTTTGGTGACGAAGAGAGTATGAACTCTCTTTCACTTTTAAATGGCCGACCCTTCCCTTAGACGGAAGTGTTGGTGTCGAAGAGAGTATAGACTCTCTTTCTTAATTTTGCTTAACAAAGTTATAGATTTATTTTATATCTCTCCGCCTTTTATAGGCCTCTTCGATTAACTTCCTTTTATTATAAACTTATTAAAATTAATTTTTATATTTGTTTATATGCGACCTTTCCTAATAGTAGGCGGTCTTTTCTTGGAACCGAAGTTAATTAACATTGAGCCCGTCATTTCGTTTTTACCTGTTAACATTTTATGCTATTTTAATGTTTTTGAAAGAATTTCTTTGATAGTCTCGTACTGTTTTCAAAGTTGAACTAACGTTTTGTTTTGTCTCTGCAGTTGTTGACGTTCAGAACGTTCAACTTGCGCTCTATCGTTACGATAGAGAGAGAGTATTCACGGTTTCACGTTGCAGTAAGAGTAAACCGATTCTAGCGTTTTGTTCATTCTTTCTTAGCTTAAATGGTTTTTAATTCTAATAAAGGAACTTTTTATTTGGGAAATCTTTCAGTTTTTTTCCTTTAACAATAATATGTTTTAATGATATATATAATTGGGCTCATCTCTCAGGTTCTAAGTCAAGAGAGAGAGAGAGAGAGAGAGAGAGAGAGGAGGATAAACGTTTCGTTCAAGCGGGTAACGTTGTTATCGTTTTTGCTCTTCTCCCTAGTCTCTTTAGGGGAAGAAGGTAAACGTTTCTAGAGTTTTATTCTTGTTCCCAGGCTTTATGCGGTGAGAGATTTTAAACGTAGTTTATTTGATCTAGTGTTTAGTCTCTTTTCCAGCCACTGAATTATTTATCTTTCATTATGTTTTTCTGTTACATTGTAATACTGTTTTCGCAATTACTAACTTTTAATGAAGGATAGAATTGCGTGTTTCAGGTACAAACCACTTAAAGTTTCGAGTTCAGTGAAATAAGTGCAAACAGAAAATCAAAAGTGTTAAAGTGATAAGCGCAAAGTGTTACAGTGTTGCGTTCGAGGGTTCGTCTGTTCGTGCCAGTTGTTCGCCTAGTCTGGGACCTCTTACAAGCTCCCAAGCCCAGGGGAGAAGTAACGTCGAAGGACTTATGGGTTCATCAGGCCTTGATCGACGAACAGACGTTTCCCTCCGTGGTTTCGGGTGTAACCAACTCACGTAGCCGACGTGATCACCCCACCCACACAAAGACGAAAGAGCCCATTTATTCCTCGTCTGCGGAAGAGGTTTCTAGCAGAAACCATGGACCAAATCTTGCAGCTTTTAAGTGCAAGTCGGTCCCTTCCTCGCAAGTCCAACTCCTAGGTGTAGCCATTAGCACTGGGTCAGTTCGGACTTGCTGCAGTACGACAACTGCACACCTCCCAGAGAGGCAAGGTGGTACCGCAACAGGCAGTAACTCCGTCTGTTGCCGCACCAGCTGTTTTAGACCCTCAGTCTCAACGGACAGTAGCTCCGTTTGTTGTTGTCTTTCATAGACCCTAGTGGTCCATGCTGCAGACTATACAGTCTCAGCTTGCTCCTTCATACAGGAGTATCATGCTGGAAGGTTGACAATGTAGCCTGTTAACCTACAACCCGCCGAGGTTGTGCGCTCAGCAGATACTGCGGCTGCCTGCTCCCACCCTCCACCTGTGAGAGCTCCACCTCCGATGCGCAGTCCACCCTGCCAGACGCACGTTCTTGCTGCGCCTCCTGCTTTCATGCGTGAGTTGCCGCATCGGGAGTTGCCGGGTTCCAGCACTATGAGGCAACCTCCTCAACCCATGAGGCAGGAACCTCATGCTATGCGGCAACCTCCTCTACCCATGAGGCAGGAGCCTCATGCTATGAGGAGCCTCATGCTATGCGGCATCCTCCTCAACCCATGAGGCAGGAGCCTCATGCTATGCGGCAACCTCCTCTAACCATGAGGCAGGAGCCTCATGCTATGCGGCATCCTCCTCACACCATGAGGCAGGAGCCTCATGCTATGCGGCATCCTCCTCAACCCATGAGGCAGGAGCCTCATGCTATGAGGAGCCTCATGCTATGCGGCATCCTCCTCAACCCATGAGGCAGGAGCCTCATGCTATGAGGAGCCTCATGCTATGCGGCATCCTCCTCAACCCATGAGGCAGGAGCCTCATGCTATGCGGCAACCTCCTCTACCCATGAGGCAGGAGCCTCATGCTATGCGGCATCCTCCTCAACCCATGAGGCAGGAGCCTCATGCTATGCGGCATCCTCCTCAACCCATGAGGCAGGAGCCTCATGCTATGAGGAGCCTCATGCTATGCGGCATCCTCCTCAAACCATGAGGCAGGAGCTTCATGCTATGCGGCAACCTCCTCAAACCATGAGGCAGGAGCCTCATACTATGCGGCATCCTCCTCAACACAATGAGCCTCATACCATGCAGCATGAGCCTCATCCCATGCAGCATGAGCCTCATCCCATGCAGCATAAGCCGCATGCCATGCAACATGCTCTGCATACCTTACAGCATGCTCTACATACAGCATGCTCTGCATACAGCATGCTCTGCATACCTTATCGCATGCTCCTCAGTCACACATCTTTGGTTGTTGCCAACTCACAAGACTGTCAAGCAGTTTCATAACGTTGCCTTCTGGTCTGCTGCTTTTGCACCAGTGAAACCCTCACTGAGAGAACTTAGCTTTTCTCGGATATGGTTCCTGTAGATGAGAAAGTGCTATTCTCCCTCCTTCTGATATTCCCTTGAGGACTCTGTCATTTGGAGAGGAGCCTTAAGCTGCTTAGCCTCCTATGGACTTTTATTTAAGCATAACATGCTTCCAGGGAGGGTAATGGTTCCGCTTCAGTCGCTAACCCCGTCTGTTGCCACACCTGCTCCCATAGACCTTGAGCTTTGTTGCAAGACATGCAGTCCAAGCTTAGTCCTTTTTAGAGGATTTTTTTGTTTACGGAGTCAGTGTGTCACTGGGAAGACGTTCAACAACCAGCAGAAGTGACTTGTTGTGACGCAGTGCGGCAACCTCAGCAACCCGATAAGGAGTTGTCTGTACGACCCAGACAGTCTAGACAGTTTCGGGTTGTCGCTGTACTTCCTCGCTTCCCCATGGTTGACAGTTCACAGACTGTGCAGCAGTACCATGATCTTGTGTCCGGCTCCGTCAGACGACTGGCTTTTAAGAGCTCCCACAAGTCGTCGCTGTCTGGAGATTCTCAGATGGACTATGGATCTGACCAAGGAACTGGGCCTCCTGGTCAATTTTGAGGAGTCCCAGCTCGTCCCATCCCAGACCATTGTCTTCCTGGGTATGGAGCTTCAGAGTCGAGCTTTTCGGGCTTTTCCGTCGGCCCCAAGGATCTACCAAGCCCTAGAATGCATCCAGAGCATGCTGAGAAGGAACCGATGCTCAGTCAGGCAGTGGATGAGTCTAACAGGGACACTTTCATCGCTGGCCCTGTTCATCGAGTTAGGGAGACTCCACCTCCGCCCCCTTCAGTATCATCTAGCTGCTCACTGGATAAAGGACATGACGCTAGAGACGGTCTCAGTTCCTGTTTCCGAAGAGAGGAGGTCTACTCTCACGTGGTGAAAGAACAGCTTTCTTCTCAAGGAAGTCTACCTTTGGCTGTTCAGAAACCCGACCGCCGTCTCTTCTCGGACGCATCAGACACGGGCTGGGGTGCGACTTTGGACGGACAGGAATGCTCGGGAACATGGAATCAGGAGCAAAGGACACTTCACATCAATTGCAAGGAGCTGTTGGAGGTTCATCTGGCCTCGATAAACTTCAAGTCCCTCCAGCTTAACAAGGTGGTGGAGGTGGACTCTGACAAAACCACAGCCTTGGCTTACATCTCCAAGCAGGGAGGGACTCATTCGTGGAAGTTGTTCTAGATCGCAAGGGACCTCCTCATCTGGTCAAAAAATCGAAAGCTCACGCTGGTAACGAGGTTCATTCAGGGCGATATGAATGTCATGGCAGATCGCCTCAGCCGGAAGGGTCAGGTCATCCCCACAGAGTGGACCCTTCACAAGAATGTTTGCAGCAGACTTTGGGCCCTGTGGGGTCAGCCAACCATAGATCTGTTCGCTACCTCGATAACCTAGAGGCTCCCGTTGTATTGTTCTCCGATTCCAGACCCAGCAGCAGTTCACGTGGATGCTTTTCTGCTGGATTGGTCCCATCTCGACCTGTATGCATTCCCGCCGTTCAAGATTGTCAACAGGGTACTTCAGAAGTTCGCCTCTCGCAAAGGGACACGGCTGACGTTGGTTGGCTCCGCTCTGGCCCGCGAGAGAATGGTTCATAGAGGTACTGCAATGGCTGGTCGACATTCCCAGGACTCTTCCTCTAGGAGTGGACCTTCTACGTCAACCTCACGTAAAGAAGGTACACCCAAACCTCCACGCTCTTCGTCTGACTGCCTTCAGACTTTCGAAAGACTCTCAAGAGCTAGGGGCTTTTCGAAGGAGGCAGCCAGAGCGATTGCCAGAGCAAGGAGGACATCCACTCTCAGAGTCTATCAGTCTAAAGGGGAAGTCTTCCGAAGCTGGTACAAGGCCAATGCAGTTTCCTCAACCAGTACCACTGTAACCCAGATTGCTGACTTCCTGTTACATCTAAGGAACGTAAGATCCCTTTCAGCTCCTACGATCAAGGGTTACAGAAGTATGTTGGCAGCGGTTTTCCGCCACAGAGGCTTGGATCTTTCCACCAACAAAGATCTACAGGACCTCCTTAGGTCTTTTGAGACCTCAAAGGAACGTCGGTTGTCCACTCCAGGCTGGAATCTAGACGTGGTCCTAAGGTTCCTTATGTCATCAAGATTTGAACCTCTCCAATCAGCCTCTTTTAAGGACCTCACATTAAAAACTCTTTTCCTCGTGTGCTTGACAACAGCTAAAAGAGTCAGTGAGATACACGCCTTCAGCAGGAACATAGTTTTCACATCTGAAACGGCTACATGTTCCTTGCAGCTCGGTTTTTTGCTAAAACGAGCTTCCTTCACGTCCTTGGCCTAAGTCGTTCGAGATCCCAAGCCTGTCCAACTTGGTGGGGAACGAACTGGAGAGAGTACTTTACCCAGTTAGAGCTCTTAGGTACTATCTAAAAAGGTCATAACCTTTACGAGGACAATCAGAAGCCTTATGGTGTGCTATCAAGAAGCCTTCTCTTCCAAGGTCTAAGAACTCAGTTTCTTACTAATTCAGGCTTCTGATTAGGGAAGCACATTCTCATCTGAAGGAAGAAGACCTTGCTTTGCTGAAGGTAAGGACACATGAAGTGAGAGCTGTGGCTACTTCAGTGGCCTTCAAACAGAACCGTTCTCTGCAGAGTGTTATGGATGCAACCTATTGGAGAAGCAAGTCAGTGTTCGCATCATTCTATCTCAAAGATGTCCAGTCTCTTTACGAGAACTGCTACACCCTGGGACCATTCGTAGCAACGAATGCAGTAGTAGGCGGGGGCTCAGCCACTACATTCCCATAATCCCATAACCTTTTTAACCTTTCTCTTGAATACTTTTTATGGGTTGTACGGTCGGCTAAGAAGCCTTCCACATCCTTGTTGATTTGGCGGGTGGTCAATTCTTTCTTGAGAAGCGCCGAGGTTAAAGGTTGTGATGAGGTCCTTTAGTATGGGTTGCAGCCCTTTATACTTCAGCACCTAAGAGTCGTTCAGCATCCTAAGAGGACCGCTACGCTCAGTAAGGAAGACGTACTTAATAAAGGCAGAGTAATGGTTCAAGTCGTCTTCCTTACCAGGTACTTATTTATTTTATGTTATTTTTGAATAACTAATAAAATAAAATACGGGATACTTAGCTTCTTTGTTAACATGTATGCTGGTCTCCACCCACCACCCTGGGTGTGAATCAGCTACATGATCATCGGGTAAGATTAATATTGAAAAATGTTATTTTCATTAGTAAAATAAATTTTTGAATATACTTACCCGATGATCATGATTTAATTGACCCACCCTTCCTCCCCATAGAGAACCAGTGGACCGAGGAAAAAATTGAGGTGGTGTTGACAAGAAGTACTGTAGTACCTGACCACAGATGGCGCTGTTGTGTACACCCCCACCTGTATAGCGATCGCTGGCGTATCCCGACCGTAGATTTCTGTCGGGCAACAGAGTTGACAGCTACATGATCATCGGGTAAGTATATTCAAAAATTTATTTTACTAATGAAAATAAAATTTTTTTGTTATTTAACTCAAAATTTGTTAAGTTTAATTGTGATTGATTATTCTACAGTAAACTGTATCCTTTTATAATACAATCACAAACCCAAGTTAATGCTATAGCTCAAATATTAAGTTTTCTGCAGTAATTTGAATATTTTATGTTTATTTTTTTTCACTAGCCGCCAAGACCCTGGTCATTGGTACAATATAATGTGCAACATATTTCATTCATCAGAAAGTTAGGATTGATGTGTGTTTATGAAAAAAGTTCATGTTTTTTAATGTTATTATTTACATAGTTTGTACTCTATTTGGTATTTATTTACTTATACATTTTCACATGTTTTAATACATCCTTTTGTTCTTCAGGCACAGATTGTAATTGACTGGCTAGAGAAGAATTCCGCTGATAACTTTGATTTGAAGTTTTATGATCGAGTGGAGTATTTTGGTGATATGCATATTGCATGGGAAAATACATTGAAGACTATGAAGGTAAAGTCATTCAATTTGGTTTAAATTAAAAAAATAAATTATTTTTTTTTATTGCAGCCCAATTAATCAAATATACAGTATACCTTTACTGATATTCTTTGCAGAATACAAAACATCTCAGGCCCCATAATCTTATAATGGAGTTAAAGAATCATGAAAATTTTCAGTTTTATGTGGAAGTTCTGCAAACAGGGTTTTGCTTGGCCTTAATAAAATTAATGTTGGTTCATATCTGCAGAGTATATTGTACATACAAGCCATAGTGAAGTTGGGTTAATGTCTTTTTGGTATACATGGTATTTTGCTCTGTACATTTTAATGTTATTTGAAGGTGAAATTTCCTTTTTTCTAGAAATTAAAAGATTATTGTAAGATAGTTTCATATACAGTATGAGTATCAAGGTTGCAAATTATTTAAAATTTACTCATAGTGTAAGACTGATCAGGAATTTATCAGTTTATATGTACTGCTGCCCTTTTAAATCTCAATGGTAATGGGCTTTCATTCTGTATTTTTACTGGTTATAGATGTTCAGTTTGTTTCAGTGAAATTTTGCTAGCATTTAGAAACTTTAATTATTTTTGCTGTTTCCTTAGATAGTCTGGTGACCCTAGACATTACCATCTGAGTCATAAAAAGCCTTTTGGACTAATCTTTGTAGTCAGTTGGTTTTTCCATTGCCCTTGTAGATTGGATTTGAATGTTATTTTTTATGTATTTATCTCCTTGAAATAATATATTTCCAATTTTGTAGTTCATTAATATTTTTAAAAGTTTAATCATATTTAATATACTCAGATAAGTCTACTTAGGTACATTATCAATTACCATAATTCTGGTTTTGGTAGCTTGGTGGTATTAGCAGCTATCTTCCAATCACTGTAACGGTTTTCAAGTTCAGTTTTTGCTCAGGCTTTTGATAGGTCTTCTTAAGCTGCAAGTTACTTGCACCACACCATACAAATAAGCAACTTGCCAAAGCTGTAAACATAGAGAATGTGAAAGGTACATGAATATCTACTTGGAGGTACTTACTTAGTTACTTCTATTTTATGTACACTGCATTGCATCTAAATTACTATAGACATGGGCAATTATAGTTAGTGGTTTTGTTTTATAAAGTGCATTATAACATATTGGTTGTATTTTTCAGAATGAAAGCAGTGGAATTAGCATACCATTAAGAGGCAGTCGCTCTTTAGTTACATCTCTAGATCCTGATGCAACTTTACGACAAGGACGAAACCTTCACGACCTTGACCAGGTAGTGAATTGAGCAATGCTAATTTAATTTTGGAATTTTCAATTTTATAAATCATTTGATTACCATTATAACCAGGTAATGATTTTTCAACTTGCCTTGACATCTAGGAACTGATTTTTCTTATGTTGGCTCGGAGAAAAGTGAAGGGAGACAATGGAAAACTAGAATGGGTACTCGTTAGACCTCATACCTTTGCCTATATCGTGTTGTATACCACACGATATGCAATTGAATTATGCACATTTTGGCACTAGTTTCATGCAAATCAGATAAAAATTTTCCCCAGTATTACGATAAGACTTATAGTTTCATGACCTCAACCTTGACCTTTGGTCCATTTGCTCCCAAAATCATCTTAACAAATTCTGTGAGAGTCGGTGAAATAGTTTTTGAGTTGTGAGAATCACAAACACACAGACAGACATAGAAACAAATTCATGCCTATCAAAACATAACCTTCGCAATTAAGTTGACGAAGGTAATGATGGCTGTTATGTAATTAGAATCCAAAAATTATAAAAGAAAGAAACATGTTATTGCATATCATATAGGTGATTAAGACTTTGCTTAACTATCACAGTGCTTCCCAGAAGGATTATTTTCTCAAACAGTTTCAAATAAATCATTAATAAAAATAAAGTTAATTGACTGTATAGGAAGAGACCAAAGGGATTTTGTTTTTTTTGCATGATTACTATTGCACATTTTCTTATATGTGAATGAAAGGTTATATGTGAGTACTAGGTGAATGGCCTATGAAGGAAACTTATATATTGAGTATTAGAAAAGCATTATAGTTAGTGATGAGGTGACACTTCAGTATTTTATACAATATGTCATGCAAGGCACTCAGTAAATTGTACTCCCTTGAAATTAGAGGAAGAAATAAAGATAAATTACATAAATAGTTAAATGAATGAGTTATAGTATAGGTAGAAAAAGGAAATGAAAGAATAATGGAAGCAGTACTTGGAGGAGAGTTTGATAAATGAAAGTGAACTAGAGAATATTAATACGATAAAAGGACCAATAGAAAATGTGTCACTTGAAGAGGTATGGAGAGTACTTGGGAAGTTGAAAGATAACAAACAGTTAGCATACAGTACCTGGAGAATCAGTTAGCAAAGAGCTGACCAGATTAAATAAAAAAGTCAATATGCCTTGAAAAGTGGAAAAAGGTATTACATTTATTATATTTCAAAGAAAAAAAGATACACTGTATTTTAGAAAGTAAAGAGGTATAAACTTGCTTGAGCATGGTATGAAAAGTAAGCAGGAGGCTAAGAGTAGAATTAGGAAAATAAAAGTGAGTATTGACATCAGTTTGAATGCATGGGGGAGTAAAGCAGAGGGGATTTTTATAATGAGTAGACAAGTGCCATGAAAAATGTGTGTTAACAGGTCTTAAGAATGTATATCATGGCTTAACTAGCACGAGTATTGTCAAAGTCTAGAGGGTACTAGAAATACTTATTGAGCTAGTGAGAGCATTATATCATGATGTATAATTTAGTACTTTAATGTGGTATAAATTACATTTCAGATAACATATGTATATTTTTTTCAGGAAGATGAAATGCGCTTACTTAGATGTGTTTTTGCACATATTCGTTCTGGGCAAATCAGCATGGCTCAAGAATTATGTATTAGAGCAGGTCATCATTGGCGAGCAGCAACTCTTGAGGGATGGAAGTTGCACCACGATCCTAATCACACTGATGCATCACAGAGAAATCCAATTTTTGGCAATCCATACAGGTAATGCCATTTTATTTTATTATTCTTACAAACAGAGAATGATTCCCTCCTTGGATCATGGTCAGTCATCTTAACAAATTTCACGATATTCGGTGAGATAGTTTTTGAGTTCTCTTGCTTGTGGGTACAGTCGGGCACACTGTCTTATCTTATTTATCTTCGTGTTTTTTTAATTTTTTTTATAGTTTATATATGAAATATTTATTTTAAAGTCATCACTGTTCTTGAAATATTTTAATTAATTACTTTTCTTGTAGTTTCCTTATTTCTTTTCCTCACTGGGCTATTTTCTCTGTGGAAGCCCTTTGGTTTATAGCATTCTGCTTCCCAACCAGGGATGTAGCTCAGCAGGTAATAATAATAACAACAACAACAACAATAATAAGAGTGCAGTGGCATGAGGTGCACTGTAGGCATTACTTAAGGTTCTTTGCAGCATATTTTTGGCATTTGCTGTTTTACGTCTTAACTTTTACTTCATAGTGAAGTGCACGGTTTTCCTAAAGTTGCTCGTAGACACTGAATGGCCTCACTGGCCCCATCACTGGGTTATACAATAAAACCTGAACTGTAGCCAGTAGGTTCCAAGACCCCTGTGGTTGCAGAATTCCTCCCTTAATTAGCTACCTAAACTTGAGGGATGTTTGAAAATTGCTTCTATAAAATATGGTGGTATATAAAAAATGTATATGAAAGTACTTTAGAGCATTATAAGTTTTGAGCATAACACACTATACAGTTGGTCCTCCCTATTTGTGTGTTCTCTCTGAGGATTCAGTCGTTCGCAGTACAGAAAACCATAAAACATATTTTGTAAAAAATCACGTACACGTAGTTTCCCGATAATTACTCTTGTGGGCTGACGTTTTTAAACCAACCGTGCAAAGCAGAACAGCCAATTAAATAGCTGTTGCATGTGAACTATTCAGTTGTAATCCTAATACAGTAATAGAAATTACTGAATGAAGCTCATACATATATTATGTTCAGGTGATATTTGATATATAGTATATATAATATATAATGCCAATGAAAAATATAAATATGCATTACAGTTAAAAGAAAAAAAAGCAATACAGTTAAAAGAAAAGACTCTCTCTCTCTCTCTCTCTCTCTCTCTCTCTCTCTCTCTCTCTCTCTCTCTCTCTCTCTCTCTCTCTCTCTCTCTCTCTCTCTCTCTCTCTCTCTCTCTCTCTCTCTCTCTCTCTCTATCTGTGTTTAGGTTAGTTTTTGCAGCGACAGATATCTTACCAGTATTGAGTATAAAATGGATTTATTGTTTTACTTACTTTTTCCTTAGAACTTGAAAATAAATTACATGAATCCGATTTTATGTAAAGTTTTTCCTAAACATGCCACCTAAAAGAGAAACCTTTTGTTTGTTTCCGTTTCGGTGCTGACCATAATAAACAAACAAATGCATTTACACATCTAAGTGATAACTAATGGTACTAAGAGCTTTTAGTAAATATGTTCTTACAAGTATTTTACTCAATGTATCCCTAAAGATTCCTACACATCGCAAAACAGGAAAACCATTTTGTTTGTGTTAAGTCAACGATAACAAACTACTGCTAATGACAGTGCGATAATTTAAGGTAATTCTAAGCTTTTATGGAGGCTAATTGTGCATTCCATTCTCTAAATACTTTTCCTAATTTCAGTTGTAAGTCAGTTTGATTTTGTATCAACTTGTAACCACATCAGTTATTGAACCACCTGCAAAAAGAAAAAAGAAATTCCTAGACTAGTTTTTTATTAAAAGTTATCAAACAGTTGTGTTACCACTATAACGTTCAATGTGTCAGAGAAGATGGATTTTTAAGGAAAAAAATATTATGCTAATGTAAATGTTATTACTACTATCACTAGCACTACCATTAAAGTTATTGAAAGATTAGAGAAAGAGAAAGACAAAAAGTTGCTGAGAACGTATCCACAACTCGATGCTTACATGTTGTTAGCTGGACTCGCTTATATAAAAGTTGATTTCATTGTTGATATGGAGTTTTTCCTCAAATAAAGTAGGCTAATTATAATGAAATTGTGCAAATAAAATGTAAGGTACACATGATTTGGTTACATTTATTATCAAGTCACCATACCTCTGCCTACCAATACTTGAAAAGACAATAGATTTGATACAGAAAATTTATTTTTGAGAACTAGCGACCATATAAAAGAGGAATTGCACAATTCGAACACATTTCAGGACCCTACTGTACACACTGAAAGGGAAGAAGCAAACTGAGCCTTAGCCAGGGTCTGTCTCCACAACTCTCAGGAAGGTACTGATGAAGTCTTATACTGTTTCAGTCTCCTCGAAGAGGGAGATGTGACTGCTTCCTTCTACCTTATGAATACATCCCTTGCTCGGGCCCCAGGGAGTATGCTGCAAGAGCCCTTGGATCAAGTTCAGCAGGCTTTTCAGGTTTTGGTGGTGTTTGCTGCACCCCGTTGGAGGCTGAAGTGCTTCGCCTGTGATTGCAAACTTCTGCTGATGAGTTTGATGTAAAGAAGTTTTGGGGTAACTTAGGTCTTTCAGGTAGGGCCTCCATAACTTTGTTGAGGGACTTTGTAACTAAAGGTACATCTCCCCATTTTTGCTGGTGCCAGTATCCTATGTGATCCTGGATATGCCAGTGGTGAAAGGTGCGCTGGTGCTCCTAATGTCAAGGACACCTTTGGTCCCCCCACCTAAGCCAACAAAGATTGTAAAGTCCTGGAAAGTGACTCTGTACTGGTGGAAATGGTGCCATCACCAGGAGGTGTTGTCCCTTTTATTGGGCATAAGAAGACCGCCAAGACCATAGTGCATTTTGCCTCTGTGCCTGGGGTTACCCCGATCCCTGACCTGGCTCCAGTGCGTCCCACCCCTTCTCCTGTGCCCATCACTATGACTCCTGTGTCTGGGGGACCAGGGCCGGTATTACCTGCTCCCTCTTGTGTCTATGGTTGTTCCTCCAGCCCGACACATTGCAGGGTTTTGGTGCCTTGTGAATGTGTCGTCGCTGGTTGCTTGGACCTCGACACCTCTGCTTGCAGAGCCAGGAGGAGGAAGAAATGTATGCTCTGTTCTTCCTCCTCCTCGGAGTCAGATCCTGATGTTTCTTCTAAGATAAAGTAGAAGAGGAGAAAGATGTCAAAGTCCAAGAAGGCCAGCCCTAGTCATAAGAATAAGACTTCTTCAACACCACCTCTTTCTAAAAGGGTTTGGATGGCCACGGACAAAGGTTGTGGATGGTACCCCATGGTGTTGGAGCTTCAGTCCCTTGGCCCGGCTATCCCGTTAGCCTCAGCTGCTCAAGTAGCCTCTGGCTGGGACAGGCTTTTACTGACCCGTAAGCTTTCTGTTCCCAAGTTGGTGGAAGAGCTTCGACTACTTCCACCTCCCTACCTTTCAGGATTTTGAATGCCTGCTCCCGCTTCTTCCAATGAGGTTTTACTTGATCTGGTTGAGAGGATGATACCATTCAAGGCTGTCATTGCATGCTTGTGTTAAATGGAAGACCAAGTATTAAGCTGGAGGGACTATTTCCCTGTGTTATAGAGCACAGCGACCCAGCCCTTCTCCTGTTTCCATCCGCACAGGAAGAAGTATTTTGTACTTTGTATCTGCTGGGATCCGTGCCAGGAATTCTCTTCTTGTTGCTGTTAGCTTTCTCAAGCTTTTATCAGCCTCTGATTACTTACCAAATTTTGTTTTTGTTGCAGAATGTTTGTACTTGTCGATAGGGGGAGAGCAGAATCTCCTGAGCATCCTTTAATACTCTCGGTTCCGGCAAGGCACAAGGGTACTTGAAGTCTGGATGTACCTGGGACAGTAAGCACTTCATCTTCCTTTTCACTTTTTCTTATAGGAACTCTTTGCCAGTTCTCGACATCTTGTTTCACTAGGTGGTAGTGTTATCCAACATTTCTGCCATGACTCTCCTTTCTGTATCCACCCTCATTTAGTTGGACTGCTTGTATCCGGATTAGATATTGTTGCCTAGCTCCCTATGATCCCAGCCTGATAGGCTGCAAGCCTTTTTGTGTATTTTGAGGACTGCCTGCATTGGCAGAATTGACTTGTATGGTCTTTGCTGCTGTCTTACTTTTTTCACACATACAACTGCACTTGATCTGTTTTACATGAGGACAAACTCTCTCCAACCTTTGCAGGTCAAGATCATGAATCAATTTTGGATGCTGGAAGAGATTACAGAATGATTCAGAATAATCATTAGATACATTCTAAATCTGCCTTGCAGATGTCTTCCCTTTCCCTCGAAGGCAGACACGATATCACATTCAGTGAACGCATGAAAGTATGAGATCCCTCTAGCTTTCTTAAGCCGTATTGCTGAAACTATCTCGTGGATTGGAATCTATTGAATCTTGGATTGTTGGCTAAAGGCAATCCACATTTTTAAATGTTAAACTTAGCCGGTGAATATATAATAGCTGACGTCTCGGACGGCTCGACAGAAAAACACAAAAACTCGCGAGCGATCGCTATGAATGTTGCGGGTGTGCCCACCAGCGCCAACTATCGGCCAGATACCGCATATACATTAAACAGCTCCAGTTCTTCTCTGTCGGTCTTGTCGACAAGTTGATTCCATTACTCGCTGTTGACCTGGAGTTTTTCGTCATTCTTGGTGAAGTACTTCTTTTTGGTTTTGAGCTTTCGCAGTGCAGGTGTTTTTATCTTCAATTAAAACTCTTGAACTCTTTTTTGGATAGATTTTATTGTTGATGACTTTGGATTGTTTTTGGATTTTCTTTGACTTTTCAAAATGGCTGACCCTTCTCCAATTCCTAAATTTCGTAAATGTAATGCTAGGGATTGTAACAAACGTCTTCCAAAGGCCTCTCTCGACCCACATACCGTGTGTTCTAATTGCCGGGGTAAAACCTGTCAATTAGGAGATCGGTGTGATGAGCGCGTGGTACTTTCGAAATTCGACTGGCTAGAGTTTGATAAGTATTCTCGTAAGCTAGAGAGAGATAGGGTGAGGAGAAGTTCCTCTAGATCATTAGAATTTTCCTCCTCCCATGCCCCTGAACCTAATCCTTCCCCAGTAGTAGTTGTGCCTGAACCCTCTACTAGCACTCATGAACCATCAATGCGGGATATGTTGCGTGCCATTCAAGCGTTGGGCGAGAGAGTTGAATCTTTGGCTACAGACCGTAATCAACTCATGGCGGATGTAAAAGTGTTAAAGTGTCAGAGTGCCACATTAGAAAATCGTGGGGATAAAGTGATTAGTGCGCAAAGTGTTATCAGTGTTGCCACCGAGGGTTCGTCTGTTCGTGCTTGTCGTTCGCCTAGTCCGAGACCTCTTGCAAGCTCCCATGCACCAGGGAGAAGTAATGTCGTAGGACTTATGGGGACAAGAGGCTTTAACCAACGAACAGACGTTCCCTCTATGGTTTCGGGCGTGTCTCGTCAAGACCGCCCCTACCATAAGACGAGCGAGGCGGTTTTCTCCTCGTCATCCGAAGGCTTCTGGCGTAAGAAACTGTGGAGCAAGGTTTCGAGACCCTTAAAGCAGAAGTCAGTCCCTTCAGGACAGGTCCAGCGTCCTGGTTGTAGCCATTGGGACAGCTCTGACCCTGTGCAGTCCTCGGAAGACTGCTCGCCGCCTAAACAGAAGCGTAACACGGGCTCCGAGAGTCTTAGTTTAGGCAATGTTTTGCAGTCACAGACGTTACCATCGTCTCCACCCGCACCCACTCCCGTTGATCCTAAATGGGTTGTCCTGCAGGATATGCAGAATAAGCTTGCCTCTCTTATGGAGGAGTATACTGCTGAGCAGGTTCACGATGATCCTCGCCGTTACGCTGATCGAGATCCTGGCCGTCAGCCGCCCAAACGAGCCTTTGCTCGTCCTGTTGACGTTGACGTTACAAAGTCACTTCAGTCACGTGACTTAGAGCCTCACTCGATGCTTTCCCGTGTTGACTTTCAGCCGCTTGTGGACGTTCAGCCGCTGCCGCATGCTCGTGTTGACGTTCAGGACGTTCGCCAACCAGCTAAGTTGACTTGTTTTGACGTTGAGCGTCAAGCACTGCAGTCAAGAGTTGTTTTAACTGCTCAATCTAGGCAGTCAAAGCAGTCTCGAGTTGACGTCGAGTGTCCTCCCGCTCCTGTTGTTGTTGCTAGTCAGTCCGTTAAGCAGTTACATGACGTAGCGTCCTGGACTGCTACTGATGCTCCTTTGCGTGTGGACTCTGCTTGTCAAGCATTGCCACCAAGGCAGGTCTCTCCCTTGCTTGAGACTCATCAGTTGTCGGACGAGGTTCCTTCAGATGAGGACGTTGCTGATCCTCCTCCTAATGATAATCCTTTGGACGTTTTATCTGATGTAGAAGAACCTAAGGCTGTACAACCTTCGATGGATTTTAAGAAAATCATGATGATTTTCAAGGATCTTTTCCCAGATCATTTTGTTACGGTTGCTCCTCGTTCGCCTCCGTCTGAGTTTGCTCTAGGCTTAGCTGCTACCAAGCCTGCCTTTACTAAGCTAGTGCTTTCTCGCTCTTCTAAGAGGGCTTTACGTCTTCTAGGCGACTGGTTGGTTACCAGGAGGAGTTTGGGGAAGACGGCCTTTGCCTTCCCACCTTTTAAGCTAGCTTCTAGATCGAGCGTCTGGTATGACACGGGAGAAGTTCTCGGCTTGGGAGTCCCTGCCTCTGCCCAGGGTGACTTCTCAAGCCTCGTAGACTCTCCCCGTCGCCTGGCCATGAGACGCTCGAAAATTTGTTGGTCCTCCTCGGACCTTGACCATCTCCTTAAAGGCGTATACAGGGCCTTTGAAGTTTTTAACTTTCTAGATTGGTCTTTAGGAGCATTAAGTAGGAAGATCTCGTCTGCTGACCAAGATGTATCCTTACTTATTATGTCCTGTATGGACAAAGCCATCCGCGATGGCTCCAATGAGCTCGCCTCCACCTTTACGTCGGGAGTCTTGAAGAAGAGAGAAACCCTTTGCTCTTTCCTTTCAGCAGGAGTTACTCCCTGTCAAAGATCGGAACTGCTCTTTGCTCCCTTATCGGCTGCCTTGTTTCCACAACAGCTGATTAAGGACATTGTTGCTTCGCTTGTGCAGAAGGACACACATGACCTGATGGCTTCTTCTGCTCGCAAGGGAGCTCCTTCTTCATCCTTTGTTGTGAGACCCAGAATCGAGACTCCTGCATCTAGGTTTATCCCGCCCTTTCGTGGCAGAGCTCCTAGCAGGGGAGGCTCTCGTGCCGAGGGAAAGAGAGGTAAGAGGAGAGGAGCCAAGTCCTCCCGTGGCAGAGTCTGACTGCCCACGTCCTCAGACAGCGGTAGGGGCCAGACTGAACAACTTCTGGCAGGCCTGGGAGAAGAGGGGTGCAGACCAAGAGTCTGTTCTGTTGCTCAAGGAGGGGTACAAAATACCTTTTGTACGCAGACCTCCTCTAGTAACAGTTCCCATAGACCTCTGTCCCAGGTATCGAGAGGAGTTACAGAGACAAGCTCTACATCACGAAGTGTCTCTGTTGCTAGAGAAGGGAGCGGTGGTGAAAGTCTCGGACCTTCAATCACCGGGGTTTTACAACCGTCTCTTCCTAGTCCCAAAGCATACAGGAGGTTGGAGGCCAGTGCTAGACGTCAGTGCGCTCAACGTTTTTGTTACGAAAACAAAATTTACGATGGAGACCACGAAGTCCGTCTTAGCAGCGGTCAGAGAGGGAGACTGGATGGTCTCTCTCGACCTGCGAGATGCGTACTTCCACATTCCTATACTGTACACCCGGATTCCCAACCGTTTTTGAGGTTTGTTTACAGGAATGTGGTGTACCAGTTTCGAGCACTGTGCTTCGGCCTCAGTCCTGCTCCTCTCGTGTTTACGAGGCTCATGAGGAATGTGGCAAAATTCCTTCATCTATCGGGAATTCGAGCCTCCCTGTACTTGGGGCTTCTCAGAGCATCGTCCAGTCATCGCTGTCTGCAGGATCTACATTGGACGTTGGGTCTGGCAAAGGAGTTGGGACTTTTGGTCAACTTAGAAAAGTCCCAACTGATTCCATCCCAGACGATTCTATATTTGGGGATGGAGATTCGCAGTCTAGTTTTTCGGGATTTTCCGTCTGCCACCCGAATAGAACAAGCCCTGCTCAAAGTCCGACTCATGCTGAAAAGAGAACGTTGTTCAGTAAGGAGTTGGATGAGTCTCGTAGGGACTCTGTCATCCCTGGAGCAGTTTGTCTCGCTAGGGAGACTTCACCTTCGCCCTCTCCAGTTCCATTTAGAATCTCACTGGAACAAGAGCAAGACTTTAGAGGCTGTATTAATCCCGGTCTCTGAACCAGTAAAAGCATGCCTGAACTGGTGGGACAGCTACATCAGTCTGAGAGAGGGTCTGTCCCTAGCAGTCAAGAACCCAAACCACGTGTTGTTCTCAGACGCGTCGGATTTGGGTTGGGGTGCGACTCTGGACGGTCGGGAATGCTCGGGTCTTTGGACCTCAGTTCAGAAGAGCATGCACATCAACGGCAAGGAGCTATTAGCAGTCCACTTGGCCTTTATGAATTTCGAGAGCATTCTTCGAAACAAAGTGGTAGAGGTCAATTCAGACAACACCACAGCTTTGGCGTACATCTCCAAGCAAGGAGGCACTCACTCCCACACGCTGTACGTGATCGCAAGGGACCTCCTCATATGGTAAAAAAATCGAGGCATCTCCCTGTTGACAAGATTCATCCAGGGGGACTTGAACGTCTTGGCAGACTCTCAGTCGGAGAGGTCAGGTGATCCCCACGGAATGGACCCTCCACAAGGACGTGTGCAAGAGTCTTTGGGCGACTTGGGGTCAACCCACCATAGACCTCTTTGCCACCTCATTGACCAAAAGACTCCCAATCTATTGCTCACCAGTCCCAGATCCAGAGGCAATCCACATAGACGCTTTTCTACTAGACTGGTCTCACCTGGACTTGTATGCATTCCCACCATTCAAGATAGTCAACAAGGTACTGCAGAAGTTCGCCTCTCACGAAGGGACAAGGTTAACGTTGGTTGCTTCCCTCTGGCCCGCGAGAGAGTGGTTCACAGAGGTACTTCAATGGCTGGTAGACATTCCAAGGAGTCTTCCTCTAAGGGTAGATCTCTTACGACAGCCCCACGTAAAGGATCTTCATCAAAGCCTCCCCGCGCTTCGTCTGACTGCCTTCAGACTATCGAAAGACTCTCAAGAGCTCGAGGCTTTTCGAAGGAGGCAGCCAGAGCGATTGCGAGAGCTAGGAGAGCTTCTACCATCAAAGTATACCAGTCGAAGTGGGAAGTCTTTCGAGACTGGTGCAAGTCAGCATCTGTGTCCTCTTCCAGTACCTCAGTAGCCCAAATCGCAGATTTTCTCTTACATCTGAGAAATGTTCGCTCCCTCTCAGCACCCGCTATTAAGGGCTACAGGAGCATGTTGGCTTCGGTCTTTCGACATAGAGGCTTAGATCTTTCCAATAATAAAGATCTCCAAGATCTCCTTAAGTCTTTCGAGACCTCTAAGGAACGTCGTATGGCAACTCCTGGATGGAACTTAGACGTGGTCCTAAGGTTCCTGATGTCAGACAGGTTTGAGCCATTACATTCAGCCTCCCTGAAGGATCTCACCCTCAAGACACTTTTCTTAGTGTGCTTGGCTTCGGCTAAAAGGGTCAGTGAGATTCATGCCTTCAGTAAGAACATCGGCTTTTCCACAGATAAAGCCACATGTTCACTTCAGCTTGGTTTCCTGGCCAAAAATGAACTGCCTTCTCGTCCTTGGCCTAAGTCATTTAATATACCTTGCCTGTCAGAGATTGTAGGCAACGAACTTGAAAGAGTACTGTGTCCAGTTAGAGCTCTTAAGTTCTACTTAGCTCGTACTAAGTCCTTACGAGGGGATCTGAGGCCTTATGGTGCTCAGTTAAGAAGCCATCATTACCTATGTCAAAGAATGCTTTGTCATATTTTATCAGATTTTTAATCCGAGAGGCTCATTCTCACTTGAGTGAAAAAGACCGTTGCTTGCTTAAGGTTAAGACGCACGAAGTAAGAGCTATAGCAACTTCCGTGGCCTTTAAGCAAAATAGATCTCTGCGAAATATTATGGACGCAACCTTTTGGAGAAGCAAGTCGGTATTCGCGTCATTTTACTTAAAAGATGTCCAGACTCTTTATGAGGACTGCTACACACTGGGTCCATTCGTTGCAGCGAGTGCAGTAGTGGGTGAGGGTTCTACCTCTACATTCCCTTAATTCCAATATCCTTTTAATCTGTCTCTTGAAATGTTTTTAATCTTGTTTTTGGGTTGTACGGAAGGCTAAGAAGCCTTTCGCATCCTGGTTGATTTGGCGGGTGGTCAAATGTCATTTCTTGAGAGCGCCCAGATTAGGGGTTTGATGAGGTCCTGTTGTATGGGTTGCCGCCCTTGATACTTCAGCTCCTGGGAGTCTTTCAGCATCCTAAGAGGATGGCTGGGTTTCGTGAGGAAAGCAGACTAACAAGGCAGAGTAATCGTCAAAGTCAGCTTCCTTACCAGGTACCTATATTTATTTGGGTTTTGTTATAATATAACTGTCAAAAACTCTAAGCATATACGCCGTAAACTGTATTAATACTGGTCTCTACCCACCACCATGGGTGTGAATCAGCTATTATATATTCAGCGGCTAAGTTTAATATTTAAAAATGATATTTTGATTATAAAATAAGTTTTTGAATATACTTACCCGATAGAGACCCAGCGGGATGAGAAGAACTGGAGCTGTTTACATGTATATGCGGTATCTGGCCGATAGTTGGCGCTGGTGGGCACACCCGCAACCTTCATAGCGATCGCTCGCGAGTTTTTGTGTTTTTCTGTCGAGCCGTCCGAGACGTCAGCTATTATATATTCACCGGGTAAGTATATTCAAAAATTTATTTTATAATCAAAATATCATTTTTTTCAAGATCCATTTCATGTAAAGATAGTAGCATAGGTATTGCAGTGACTAACATGCCCATGTCATTGACCTTAGTGATAATAGACTCTCCCATCAGTTTTTAAATCCCTGTCCTGTATAAATATTTGAGTGTCAGCTTCCTCATGACAATAATGGGACACTGCATCCAGAGACTTCATTGTGTTGCTAATGGAATCTTCTCCTTTTGTGACGATGATAAAGACTACACATCTAAGCAAGGAAATGAAACTCCTTAGTCGTGTTGCTTGCATCATAAAAGCAGCTTTGCCAATTACCCGGTGTCATACTTGCTCTTGTCACTCTACTTGCTTCCTTCACTCTTTTTCTACCTCATCTCAGATTTAAGATATGGCTTTTTGTATATATAAAAAAACTACGTTCACCCGCTCATACCTGGCACCACAATTTTCCACTTTTGCTAAATTGTAATGTCTTTATAGCATAGTCATAGAATGTCTTTGAAGTAGAGGTCAGGTATTGATAATTGTTAATCCATCAAAGGTAATTGCATCTGCCTTTGGATCTCAATCTGGGATGTTCACTTTCACTTCAAAAATCTTAACCAACTGTAATTTCCGAGTCACAGAGTTGCAGGGTGTGACAAATTCTCGTGCTTGAAGAATTCTCTCAAGTCACATATCCGGTTCTTGCAGGTGATGAATGGTTGTGAGAATAATTGACGGTCATCTTTGAGGACTTTTTTCTGAGAAATTATCTCAGCCTGTTCTTGTGTGATGAAAGAAACAAGGTTTTTCTTGATTGAATGATAGAAAGGACTGTCACCTTCTTCCTGTAGCCTTTCCATGAATTATTTGAACTGCTTTTTGACGTGTCAGTGATACGTAGCTACCCTTTCTGCTAGAGTTATGTCTGCAATGTTTTTAATGTCTAGCACCAGCAGGTCGTTTCATTTCTCTTGGAATGTTTTGCCCATCTCCTGTGCCATTACAGTGTGTGATTTCACCTTTTTAAAGATTTCTGTGCATTCAGTGTCTGGTGCTGTAGGTGGCATCTTTCATACCAAACATGGCTTCGTATTTAGTTACTAGACCATTAACTTTGGGTCCAGTGACCATCCACCAATGAAGCCCTAACACTTCTGTCAATCCAATTGCTCCTCTGTCACCCTGGATCACCATGTATTTTGCTCATGTGCATAATCAATTGGTAGGGCAGAGAGTTCTCTTTTAGACTTTTTGATGATGAAGTTCCCTGTGTGAAAGTCCCTGGCCACATGTGGATGTTGTTGACCAAGTGACATAATGTCTCTGATGTAAATTGGGATCCATTTCACATGATTATTGACATTGGTATTCTCAAAGAAGTAAATCACCAGTTCAGAAAATGCTTCACAGTAGAACTTAGTCACATTCCCTGAAGAAACTTGTCAGGGTGAACGTAGTGAACTCTATGTCCAGCGGCAGATTCCAGAACTGGAACTGGGAGCTCTGTTTCCTCCAATGTTCACACAATCCTCAGAGATTTTATGTGAAGGGCCAGAATCTTTAGAGCAGTAATCATGGTATGCCTTTTTCATAAACTTGTACAAACTGCATGCAGTGATCTGGTGTGCTTGTCTTGTCCTGGTAACACTGGATGCAGACAGGCAATACAATGCTGTACCAAAAGAGGCCATCTCCACTTCCACACAGAGGCACTTCATCAACTTCATTCATGTGAAAGTTTTGAAGCTAGGCGTATTTCTTCTCACGTACAGACCTTTTGTGTGCTGCCCTAATGTAGTGTAGGCTGCGAGCCTAGGCAGTTTACAATGGCTCTGTGATGAGAAAATCGAGTGTGAAAAATGTATTGGCGTGCTTTACAAACTGAAAGTCTTGAAACATTTGTATCAATTTACTTCATTAACTGTAAATTCTTGCGGAAAATGTTGATGTGCTGTATAAATGTTGAAATCTATTTCAGAAGCCTTAAAACAGGAGTCCATATCATGCAACTCAAATACTCTTAACTAAAATGCCAAACTCAGTTGACCAATTTAATGGCCATCTTGAAAAATTGCTCTTCTTGAATTTTCTATTGGCCAATTGACTATCTTTAATTTGTATGACTTGGAGAACTATTGAAACAAAATTTTGATAATAAAATTTATTTCTATACTCAACTGATGTTCATATACTGTACAGTACATACCCAATCCCCTTCCCACTAACTAGTGATGTCAAGAGACTAGGCAATTAATTTAGATTCCAAGACTGCAAAACAAAGTATCTATGGCGTACCCTCGTCAAGGTTATTGTAATTACCTACTAGATTGTCTCATTACTATACTAAAAGCCTGGGCCTATTGAAAGGAAAGAAAACAGGAAATTTAAGGTGTGGCATAAACGTTAATAATAGTCGAGCTTTAAGAGAAGCATTATGAATAACAGATGAGGATAGAAATAAATTTTATTATTTATGATGTACTCACTTCCAAGCTAAATTGTTTCAGTACTGTACTAAAGGCCTAGGCCTATTGAAAGGAAAGAAAACAGGAAGTTTTAGCTGTGGGATGAACGTCAGTATAAGTCAAGCATTAAGAAAAGCAATATGAACAACAGAGAAAAGTAAATTATGTTTGAGAGAATATTTATATTTAAATTAAACTGAAATTTAGTTCTAAAATGTAGTTTGAATAAGTATGAATAATTTGGAAAATTTGGTCAGGATTTTCAATTTATTTTTTTTTATCAATATTTAATGACTGCAATCTAGTGGGTGAAATTTTAATTCTCAACATTAGAGCAAACGTATATGGCCAGCCCTGTGACAATCTAATATCAGGATTTAATAATTGGTTTAACGTATCCAGTGATAACGGTGATGATTGAAATAGATACAAACAATATTTATATTAAGATAGGTGTGATGGTATACTATTATTACTAGTTGGAAAAGCAGGACGCTATGAACTCAAGGGCCCCAACAGGGAAAAATAGCCCAGTAAAGAGAGGAAATATGTAAATAAATGAACTACAAGGGAAGTGTTGAACAATTAAAGTATTTTAAGAACAGTAATAACTTTCGAATAAATCTTTCATATATAAACTAGAAAAATTTTAAAAACCAAGAGGAAGATAGATAATATAGAATAGTGTTCCCGAGTGTACCCTCAAGAAAGAGAGCTCTACCCCAAGCAAGATTATTAAAATTATTATTATTAAAATAATTATTAGTATTATAGTTTTTTTAGTAAAACTGTATTTTAATTAGTGGTCACTAAAATCAATTACTAATTACCCTTTGACCCCTTGTCCACAATGCCTTGCAACAGTGAAAGGCCTTGGTATAGAGCTTATGGCACTACCCACAACTAGAGTACTGTACAATGATTTGATTTTGGAGTGTCCATCTAGAAGAGCTGCTTACCATAGCTAAAGAGTCTCTTCTATCCTTACCATGAGGAAAGTAACCACTGAACAGTTACAGTGCAGTAGTTAACTTCTTGAGCAAAAAAAAGTTATTTGGCAATCTCAGTATTGTTAGGTGTATGAGGACAGAAGAGAAAGGGGAAAGAATAGGCCAGACTATTCAGTGTATGTTTAGCCAAAAGAAAAATGAGCTGTAACTAGAGAGAGGGATCCAATGTAGTACTGTCTAGCCAGTCATAGAACCCAGTAACACTAGCAGCAGTATCTCAATGGGTGTTGGGTGCCTGGCCAACATACTACCTTGGAATCTTAAAAATTTGCTAAGTATACAAGCATTAATAATCACAAATTTACATGAAATTTGTTCAACCATTTTATAGTACATTAAATAAAATCTACTAGCTATTAATTATTCAATCTCCTCTTCTACTAGTTTTTGGTTTTCCATGATTCCTTATTTAAGAATTTTGAATTTTTTTATTCAGTTAGGCTATAGTTTAACATAATTTGGGTGTTGTTACTCCAGTCTATCACATGCCTAATAAAAATGGCAGTGATAACATAACACTTTGTCCTCATTGTTCAACAGTGTATTCCCTGATAGCCAATACGGTAGTATCTGCTATATAGAAAATATTTGTATTAAATTATTTGGATAGTGCAATTTTCATATTCAACTAAATATTTTATTCACATTGACAAAAAAAATATTTTTCCATCAGAGATGTGTGGAAAGCAGTTGCCTGGCGCATAGCAAGTGATGAACGACTACCAGTGTATGAACGAGCGATATATGGCGCTCTTTGTGGTCAACTGCAATCTGTGTTATCAGTCTGTCATGAATGGCAAGATGTGTTGTGGGCATACACACGTACAATGGTTGATCAATGGGCAGAGGAGCAGTTGAGAGCCACAATAACTCACCTGCGATCGCTTCATCCTTTACCAAAAGATTATCCTGAGGAAAAGTAAGTTTGTAGTTTTATGTGATGTTTTATCATAGAATTTTAAATTGCATATTTAGCAGATATTTAATTACTACCCATCTGTGTCCAGCAGATTACTGACACTAATGGTAAATGCTTTATTTTCCTGTGGCTCTGAGGTAAGGATACTTTGTATTTGTACAATTGAAGTAGTTTGCATTTGTTTTTGGGGATACAATATTATTTTTAATATAATTCTGATTCCATTAATTGTACCAATTTTGGTAATCTTATTACAAATGAAGAACAGCTTTTCTTAACCCTTTCGGTGCGGATTTGCGAAATGTATGTCTCATAGCTTTGTGTAAAATTTTGCTAAGAATTTCAAAATGCTTGAAATTTAATTAAACTAAGATATTCTCTTTTGTTCCAGAACTATTCTGTTTTCAGAATTTAACATTATTTTAGTAGCTTATATCATTGTATGTCTTAAATTATTTAATATGAGTGAAAATGAAGAAAAATTGCAAAAAGTCCTTTTCAAAGATGATTTATTAATTCCTCCAACAATCTACAAAATTCATTAATGTCTTACACATTTATTTTCCACATTGGCAATACCTTTTTTATACTTTTCTGCATGTGATATGTCTCAAAACATGGAATGATTCAAAGATGGGCCTTTTCAGATCACAAAATAGATTTTTTTGCTTTCTCTTATATTCACCTTTACCTTTCATCAAGGAACTTTTTGGCAATATAGAGCTTACATTACGTTGGGGTTTGTGATTATTGTCAATATACTCTTCTGGATAATGCCCTTAAGTTAATCTAGATTCCATAGGATTTGATAATCTACCCCTTCTTTGAGTTTGGCTCCCCTTATACCCTTTTAGCATAATGGGGATAATTTTTTCTCTAAACTTTTTCTGATCAAGCTTAGCAGTGGGATTGTGAATGCAGTAGCATATGTTTGGGTCCACTAATGCTGCTTGAACTATAAAATGCCAGATGGGTTGGTACCATTTCTGGCTTTTTCTTTTGTAAGGATATGGTGAGCAAAGTTGATCAAACTTATCTTATTCTACATGAACACAAGTCTTTTCTATTTCTCTGTCACCCTTCTTGGAATTAAGTTTCACTTTATATGTACCTACTGTTCCAAGACTAGACGATAAATTAACCATGGTTGTGTCTTGCCAAGAACAAGCAAGCGTTTTACCATTGTTTCTTACCCATGTTACTGGTAAAGCTCCTTTTTACCCTTTTTTGTTTCATATCAATTGGTAAACCCTTCCTACTAACCCTAACTGTTCGAAAAACTAAAATATTTTTATAAAGTAGTTTTTCAAAAAGGGATACATTGTTATAAAATTTATAAAATATATTCATGTAAATAATATGACCTTTGTAGTTTTCATAACCCTTTTTCTGGGCTCGACCTGTGTCGCTCCGTAAAATGCTCCTTATAGCACCATTTCTAAGGCATAAATATTGCTAAATATACCAGAGAAAAAAAGGATGCATGGAATGCCAGGAATAAACCCAGCTCGCTCCCTCTGTGAGTGTCGGTATAGATGCTGGGGCGTGATAGAACCAACGACCATAGGTCCCTTACCAGTTAGACCTCTCCCTCATCAACATCCCCTGGAACAACAAGGTGCCATCCTACACCCGTCTGCTGCCTTCTACTACAACTATCCTCCCCCACCCCTACACCTCCCCACCCCCCTACCTTCATTCCTCCTTAGCACCAGCGTAGGTCAGACTTATTTTGCATTGCTCTATGTTGTTTTGTATTTTTGAAGATGTCCAACGTTTTGGAGATCCCTGCTCCCAATTTGAGTATTATAATTGTCGGTTTGGAATTTCTAGGTAGTGACACTCGTTATTTCTTTTACCTTGTTGGTTTTTTATAGCCGCTTGTTCATGTTCCCTTATGGGTGTATGTACGCGGCCATTTTGGTGTCGCTTCCTCGTGATCTCTTTGTTTGTCGGGCTTTCAATTAGTTCCTTATACTAATTGTAGTCCCTTTTCTTTGTTCTGGACATCTAATTCAACGTTTTGGCATGATTTTGTTTTTTATTATGGCTTTTTGGGTTAAAGACAACTACTTGGGTACGCAACCCATCCAGTGGCTGATAAGCAAACTCCTTCCCAGTATAAGCATTAAATTTGAATCGGTAGACAGTATGAGCACTGTCATAGACCATACCTTTATTCTCCATTAAGTTGAAGGCTTTGATGGTGAATGTTGTTTAAAAAATAGCCTACCTTTAAATTTGAAATAATTATTAGTTTCTTTTGTGACATGTTCATATTTTTTTCTGTAAAATGTCTTGTGAAACACTCATGAATTCAAGTTAAATACTTCATGAGAGGCTGTATTGTTATTATGAATAATTTTATTCCAAGACAGTGAGTTTACTACATCAACTTTGGTTGATGAACATGTTGCTGGAATGTTTTCATTCATTTTCTCATCAGTGGTATCATCATGATCTCCATCATTTGGTGTAAGATCGTCAATAGGTGACATATCCTGAATCGTATCTAAATAAAATGTCAAATTTCTTCTAATGATACTTTAGGAGTATAGGAGGCTATCTCATACCAATAAAGAAAAAGCAAAATATAATTCCTAGCATTAGGCTACACCCAAAGTTAAAGGGAAAAATTCAAGGACAAAGTCAGCTGACTGATAAAAAGAAAACAATATCAGGTATTTTGCCAATAGTATAATAAATACCATAATTTATTAATTAATATGAGGTACACCCTATTAAAAAAAACAAGGATTTGTTAACAAATTCTATCTTTATTAATAACTTGGTAATAAAGATATGTTGTAAAAGAAAGGACTGATAGGTAGCCAATGCAGTAATGCTGTAACAAGTCATGTAGAGGAAATTAGTGAAATTACTTTTGTTCAATTAAACTGAGGTAGAAATATCAATACCTTGTTTCCTTTGGGCTAACCAAGTGAAAGGTAATTATTTATGATAATAATCAATACTTTTTTCCTTAGACATTTGCTTATAAATTGCCAATCCTAAGGTTGGTTCTACATATAATATACTCTAATTTTGTTCCATATGTGCAGCATATAAAACATTTTGCTGTGGTTAGAAAATATATTGATATAAACTGTATTTCCTTTTCTCATTAGGTTGACATTAGAATCAATATTTGATGCTGTTGAACGAAGACCAGAGGTAATTAAACAACGCAACAAGAACCCATATCACCTACTTCAGAAATACATAATCTTGGATGATGTATTTGCATTACTTAAAGAAGCTCACAATTGGCTGAATGATGGTATTTCTCCTCACCTTTTACGTTGCCTCACCCACATTGTGTTATTTCTTCGTCGTATTGGCCGCATTTCTCAAAACATGGAGGTGTACTGCTCTGATATTTTAGTTGCTTGTGTAAAGGTAAGCTTTTCTTTACTCGATGGTCAACTTAAAGTCTTTTGATGATAATAACATTGACTAATATCATGATGTTAGTAAAAGTAGATTGTTCCTACATGAATGCAAACCTTTATCCTTTTATATGAGAATTGATTTAAGCGGAGCTGAAACTTGACAGAAAAAAACTCATAACTTGGTGTTAGAAATATTAGGTAGTTAGCAGCCAGTGATATAATACTCTACCCAAGAGTTTGTATGGAAAAACTTGATTTTTCTAAATATTAATGGTTATTTTGTTTTCTTGAAATACTATATACCTCACCTCGTCAACCTTTTTTTTGTTTCTGGTTTGTGTAACGCCCTACCCCCAGCAGGGTGCATTTTGTTATGAGTAGTCTTACCCAATAGAGTGAATTAATAAGACCTTAGTTTTAGATATACCATAGTCTTCTCTGTGTACTGAGTGGCAAACTTATGGACCTGTTGCCTTGGAACATAGTCCTTAATTGTTTTGTGTGAAGTTGAGACTCGAATAACTCCGTAAATGTTTCTGTAATTTATTGGGTGCGTACATTTTATCTCATTGCTGTGTATGTAGTCAGATATATAGAATAGTTTCTGAAATTTAGTATAGATGAGATTTTGTGTAAGGGATGGTAAACAGTAAGCAACTTAACCAGTAAACTTGAAAATTGATGGGAAAATAAGAAAACACAGTAGTTAAGTATTATTTTCTATTTGGGTGGATAGATGGAGTGAGGAAAGCCCTAGGTGACAAGAGGACAGATGTGAGAGAGGCAGAAGAGAGTGCTGAAAATAGTAATGAATGGTGAGAGATTGTGACACAGTTCCAATAGGCCCTGCTGCTACCTGACTGCTGATGTATTAGATGTAGGGTAGTCAGTATATGAAGCTTTATTTGTGGTAAAATACAGGAGAGGGTGGGCAATGTCACCCTAGCAGTACACACCAAACTGGACTGATTCCCTTATCAGGCAAAGAGAAATAAGGAGAAGAAAAATCCCCTTTTGTTTCTTTTATTTTTTATGTCGGCTCTCCCAAAACTTTGAGAAGTGCCATGGTAGACAGACTTACATTACTATGGGCAATAAGCACTTCAAATAATTAATCGTATTCAGTTTTAAGTACTTTGCAGATGCTTTTACATATCTTCCTAATTGGTAATAAAAAATTTGCACAGTTTGTATCTCTATTAAGCATTGGAAATGTATTTTTGGTATGTGTAACTCATCTTCATTATACTACAGACTCAATAGAGCAGTAAAAGAACAAATATTTTTCGAAATGCTAGGAAAAATTGTGAAAGCCATATATGGTTATACTGTATACAGTAATACCTCTAAATATGAAAGTTTCTGTATACGAAAAGCTCATGATAACTCATGAAAAACTCATTATTACATTATGTTCTCATATATCAACTTCATTCAGTATATTGAATGATTCAAATGTCTTTTGTTCCAACACGGAGTACTTGCCTCGAACTACTTTCTTAAGAGTATCTGGGATCTCCTCCCAACCGACCAGAATTTTGTGTAGTTTCCCCTAACTCCGTTTTCTATAGTGGGTACCTCTGGCGGATGAATACGCGCCATGAGGCAACCCGGGGTCAGAGAGCGTGCTCGGCCAGGTCTCGGTCGTCAGGAAGTTTCTGGTCGCGACGTGATTAACATCTCGCCGCGCTTCTTCACCTAGTGCGACCCTTTATGTCTCCACATGGTCCCCACGTGTTCAATCCTAACCTTATCCACCTCTTTCCTCTGTGTCCCTGTGTCGATTGGTGCTTTAGTGTTTCATTATGGAGCATCCCCGTCATTGCCCCGGGCCTATGGCCGGTAAATCTTGTGGTGCCTTTCTCTCCAAGCCGGAGGTTGACCCCCACACTTTGTGTTCTTCGTGTAGGGGCAGTGTTTGTTCCCCTACAACCACGTGTCCGGAGTGCGAGTCTTGGAATGAGATCCAGTGGGTTCTCTACGGTACGAAAAAGAAGAAAGCAGCCAAGAGATCGCCCAAGAAGGCTAGCATCTCCTCGCCTTTAGCGTCGCCCGATGCCTTGTCGGAGAGGGGTTCCCTACCGCTTTCCCCTACCCAGAGTAGGGGACGAGGTAAGAACGTTGCGGAGAAGTGGCCCATTGCCCTTCCCCAAGAGTCTGATATGTCTGTTGGTGGGGATGTTGTGTCGGTTCAGGCATGTGGGGGGCCTGAGGGAGGGGCGGGAGTGTGTTCGGGAGATGAGGTCTTGGTGCCCGCAGGGTCCGTCTCTGCCGATGATCCGATGTGGGGGAAGCCTTCTACGGCCTCTTCCCCTGCATCATGAGTATGTATTTCAGGTGCTTCAGCGACCGGGGGAGACGCCGAGAAAGATGTAGGATCATCGAATTCGGAACCCGTCGCCTGGGCGCCACCCAGGATGCCCTTCAGGTCGCCTATGAGACTGGAGGAAGAGTTTGACACCTGGTTCGCCCACAAGAAACTTCCTCGGTCTCCCCCGGCGCCGTCGTCAACGCTCCCGCCCGTCTTTCTGCAGCCCTCTTCGCCAGCGGACAGGCACGAAGATCTCCCAGCAACTCTAGACGTATCAGTCGACTCCGCGGGTTCGCTTTCTTCCCTGTCATAGTTCTCCTCCTTCTCATCAGATTCGTTCTCCTCGGAGGATGAAGGTCCGAGGGACTCGAGGAGGAAACGGGAGGGGTCCCGCTCACGATCGCTCCACGGCAGGAGACGATCCAGGACCTCTAGGAAGAAATACAAGGGGAGCCGCTGGTCTAAGGGTAAATGGGTGCGGGTCATGATCCCCTGGAGTCAACTCGTCTAGGCTACCTCCGCCCCGGGTACCTCTGGTTGGCTTCCTAGATCGTCACCTTCGCGGCACGGCTCCTCCAGCAGACCCGATCTTCGTCAGAGGTCGACGCACCAGGTCACGGTAGACAAGCATATGTCCGCGAAGGCTCCGGCTCCGTCCGCCCAGCGGAAAGAGTCACTCCTTCGGCCTGCCAGCTTTGTCCCAGCCTCCGGTACTTTGACGGCTTTCCCTGAGCAACAAAGCCAGCCAGCTGGTCCGGGGAAGCCCGGAGCTCCGCGGGAGGGAGTAGACCCATGACGGTTACTCCCGTCCCAGAGGAGCCGCCCGCTCCGCGGGTCGACCCGCCAATGGCTTGGCAGGAGAAGAAGATTCTACCTCCCCACGCGGATCCATCCGTCATAGACGAGGCTCCCCATGCGGAGGATCAAATAACGGAAGGCCTGGTAGAAGGAGGAGAGTGCTCTTCGGACGACGTCTCCTCCTACCGGAAAGTCTTGGCTCTCATCAGGCGCCACCATAGATTGGATGAGCCTAAGCCCTCGGCAGAACAAGCCTGGCTCTCGGGGCTTAGCAGACTGGTAGACAAACCAGTTCAACAGAAGCCTTCCCTAGCCCTACCCCTGGCGAGGGACGTGAAGCTGGGTATTGACCACATAGACAGGTTCATAGCCAGCCAAGCGGATGCCCCCAGGAGCCAGGGTGCCTCCAAACTTCTCCCGGGACTTAAAACTCAAAACGCTTTGATGTTCCGGAGGGTCGTCGCGGAGGGCCCCCGTACGGTCGAGCCAGCGATCGCTATTTTGGACCAGGGAGCGGCAGAAGACAGGACATCCTCTGCTCCGGTGTGCTTTTCACCAGGGGAAACCTCCATGATGGAGGATATGGCCCTAGACCTGGTGTACGTGTCTCCGTGGTTGGACTGGTGGACCTGCACGCTAGTGGGGTTCCAGTCCTCTCATGACCTCTCTGTCCCCGAGAATCAGTCCTTACTAAGGGAACTGATCAGTTCGGGAGCAAAGCGCTGAAATTTCTCTCCTGCCAATCGCTCTCTCAAGCAGCCAACTGGGTCCTGCGGAAGAGGGACACAGTGCTGAGCAAGTTGGTGAGGAGGTTACCCGAATGGGAAGCGAAGACATTGAGGAACTCTCCAGTTTGGGGTGAGTCTGTGTTCCCCCTGAAGGCGGTCGAGGAGGTGATGGAGAGGGTCAGGAAGCTTAAAGAAGTGGGAGAGCCCAGACCCCCGTCTGCAAGACGGTCAGCTCACAGGAGACCCTCTTCAGACGTCTCTCACCCATCCCATGTTTCGCCAGTCCAACTGAGGAGGGAGTCCCCGTCGATGTCTTGGCACCAAGCTCCGCAGCCCTCCCGTAGGGGTAGTTCAGCCCCACAGTCTAACTTGAGGCCTTCCTATTCCAACTCCAGCTGCGCCTCTAGGAAGAGATAGGAAGAGAGGCCCCCTACTCCTGCCAAAGCCTCAGGTAGGGGGATGCCTCAAACACTTGTCAAGCTTGACGGGACTACGAAACGGATCCGTGGACCGTAGCAGTACTGAAGGAGGGGTACAGGTTGCCCTTCCTAGCGGAACCGCCCCCTCTGATCCCGGACCAACAGGCAGAGTGGTTGGTGCCCAAGGACCCCTTGAGGCATCTCCGCCCCGGGCACCTCTGGTTGGCTTCCTAGATCGTTACCTTCGCGGCACGGCTCCTCCAGCAGACCCGATCTTCGTCAGAGGTCGACGCACCAGGTCACGGTAGACAAGCATATGTCCGCGAAGGCTCCGGCTCCGTCCGCCCAGTGGAAAGAGTCACTCCTTCGGCCTGCCAGCTTTGTCCCAGCCTCCGGTACTTTGACGGCTTTCCCTGAGCAACAAAGCCAGCCAGCTGGTCCGGGGAAGCTCGGAGCTCCGCGGGAGGGAGTAGACCCATGACGGTTACTCCCGTCCCAGAGGAGCCGCCCGCTCCGCGGGTCGACCCGCCAATGGCTTGGCAGGAGAAGAAGATTCTACCTCCCCACGTGGATCCATCCGTCATAGACGAGGCTCCCCATGCGGAGGATCAAATAACGGAAGGCCTGGTAGAAGGAGGAGAGTGCTCTTCGGACGACGTCTCCTCCTACCGGAAAGTCTTGGCTCTCATCAGGCGCCAACATAGATTGGATGAGCGTAAGCCCTCGGCAGAACAAGCCTGGCTCTCCGGGCTTAGCAGACTGGTAGACAAACCAGTTCAACAGAAGCCTTCCCTAGCCCTACCCCTGGCGAGGGACGTGAAGCTGGGTATTGACCACATAGACAGGTTCATAGCCAGCCAAGCGGATGCCCCCAGGAGCCAGGGTGCCTCCAAACTTCTCCCGGGACTTAAAACTCAAAACGCTTTGATGTTCCGGAGGGTCGTCGCGGAGGGCCCCGTACGGTCGAGCCAGCGATCGCTATTTTGGACCAGGGAGCGGCAGAAGACAGGACATCCTCTGCTCCGGTGTGCTTTTCACCAGGGGAAACCTCCATGATGGAGGATATGGCCCTAGACCTGGTGTACGTGTCTCCGTGGTTGGACTGGTGGACCTGCACGCTAGTGGGGTTCCAGTCCTCTCATGACCTCTCCGTCCCCGAGAATCAGTCCTTACTAAGGGAACTGATCAGTTCGGGAGCAAAGCGCTGAAATTTCTCTCCTGCCAATCTCTCCCTCAAGCAGCCAACTGGGTCCTGCGGAAGAGGGACACAGTGCTGAGCAAGTTGGTGAGGAGGTTACCCGAACGGGAAGCGAAGACATTGAGGAACTCTCCAGTTTAGGGCGAGTTTGTGTTCCCCCTGAAGGCGGTCGAGGAGGTGATGGAGAGGGTCAGGAAGCTTAAAGAAGTGGGAGAGCCCAGACCCCCGTCTGCAAGACGGTCAGCTCACAGGAGACCCTCTTCAGACGTCTCTCACCCGTCCCATGTTTCGCCAGTCCAACTGAGGAGGGAGTCCCCGTCGATGTCTTGGCACCAAGCTCCGCAGCCCTCCCGTAGGGGTAGTTCAGCCCCACAGTCTAACTTGAGGCCTTCCTATTCCAACTCCAGCTGCGCCTCTAGGAAGAGATAGGAAGAGAGGCCCCCTACTCCTGCCAAAGCCTCAGGTAGGGGGATGCCTCAAACACTTGTCAAGCTTGGCGGGACTACGAAACGGATCCGTGGACCGTAGCAGTACTGAAGGAGGGGTACAGGTTGCCCTTCCTAGCGGAACCGCCCCCTCTGATCCCGGACCAACAGGCAGAGTGGTTGGTGCCCAAGGACCCCTTGAGGCATCTCCGCCCCGGGCACCTCTGGTTGGCTTCCTAGATCGTCACCTTCGCGGCACGGCTCCTCCAGCAGACCCGATCTTCGTCAGAGGTCGACGCACCAGTTCACGGTAGACAAGCATATGTCCGCGAAGGCTCCGGCTCCGTCCGCCCAGCGGAAAGAGTCACTCCTTCGGCCTGCCAGCTTTGTCCCAGCCTCCGGTACTTTGACGGCTTTCCCTGAGCAACAAAGCCAGCCAGCTGGTCCGGGGAAGCCCGGAGCTCCGCGGGAGGGAGTAGACCCATGACAGTTACTCCCGTCCCAGAGGAGCCGCCCGCTCCGCGGGTCGACCCGCCAATGGCTTAGCAGGAGAAGAAGATTCTACCTCCCCACGCGGATCCATCCGTCATAGACGAGGCTCCCCATGCGGAGGATCAAATAATGGAAGGCCTGGTAGAAGGAGGAGAGTGCTCTTCGGACGACGTCTCCTCCTACCGGAAAGTCTTGGCTCTCATCAGGCGCCACCATAGATTGGATGAGCCTAAGCCCTCGGCAGAACAAGCCTGGCTCTCCGGGCTTAGCAGACTGGTAGACAAACCAGTTCAACAGAAGCCTTCCCTAGCCCTACCCCTGGCGAGGGACGTGAAGCTGGGTATTGACCACATAGACAGGTTCATAGCCAGCCAAGCGGATGTCCCCAGGAGCCAGGTGCCTCCAAACTTCTCCCGGGACTTAAAACTCAAAACGCTTTGATGTTCCGGAGGGTCGTCGCGGAGGGCCCCGTACGGTCGAGCCAGCGATATTTTGGACCAGGGAGCGGCAGAAGACAGGACATCCTCTGCTCCGGTGTGCTTTTCACCAGGGGAAACCTCCATGATGGAGGATATGGCCCTAGACCTGGTGTACGTGTCTCCGTGGTTGGACTGGTGGATCTGCACGCTAGTGGGGTTCCAGTCCTCTCATGACCTCTCCGTCCCCGAGAATCAGTCCTTACTAAGGGAACTGATCAGTTCGGGAGCAAAGCGCTGAAATTTCTCTCCTGCCAATCTCTCTCAAGCAGCCAACTGGGTCCTGCGGAAGAGGGACACAGTGCTGAGCAAGTTGGTGAGGAGGTTACCCGAACGGGAAGCGAAGACATTGAGGAACTCTCCAGTTTGGGGCGAGTCTGTGTTCCCCCTGAAGGCGGTCGAGGAGGTTATGGAGAGGGTCAGGAAGCTTAAAGAAGTGGGAGAGCTCAGACCCCCGTCTGCAAGACGGTCAGCTCACAGGAGACCCTCTTCAGACGTCTCTCACCCATCCCATGTTTCGCCAGTCCAACTGAGGAGGGAGTCCCCGTCGATGTCTTGGCACCAAGCTCCGCAGCCCTCCCGTAGGGGTAGTTCAGCCCCACAGTCTAACTTGAGGCCTTCCTATTCCAACTCCAGCTGCGCCTCTAGGAAGAGATAGGAAGAGAGGCCCCCTACTCCTGCCAAAGCCTCAGGTAGGGGGATGCCTCAAACGCTTGTCAAGCTTGGCGGGACTACGAAACGGATCCGTGGACCGTAGCAGTACTGAAGGAGGGGTACAGTTTGCCCTTCCTAGCGGAACCGCCCCCTCTGATCCCGGACCAACAGGCAGAGTGGTTGGTGCCCAAGGACCCCTTGAGGCATCTCCGCCCCGGGCACCTCTTGTTGGCTTCCTAGATCGTTACCTTCGCGGCACGGCTCCTCCAGCAGACCCGATCTTCGTCAGAGGTCGACGCACCAGGTCACGGTAGACAAGCATATGTCCGCGAAGGCTCCGGCTCCGTCCGCCCAGTGGAAAGAGTCACTCCTTCGGCCTGCCAGCTTTGTCCCAGCCTCCGGTACTTTGACGGCTTTCCCTGAGCAACAAAGCCAGCCAGCTGGTCCGGGGAAGCCCGGAGCTCCGCGGGAGGGAGTAGACCCATGACGGTTACTCCCGTCCCAGAGGAGCCGCCCGCTCCGCGGGTCGACCCGCCAATGGCTTAGCAGGAGAAGAAGATTCTACCTCCCCACGCGGATCCATCCGTCATAGACGAGGCTCCCCATGCGGAGGATCAAATAACGGAAGGCCTGGTAGAAGGAGGAGAGTGCTCTTCGGACGACGTCTCCTCCTACCGGAAAGTCTTGGCTCTCATCAGGCGCCACCATAGATTGGATGAGCCTAAGCCCTCGGCAGAACAAGCCTGGCTCTCGGGGCTTAGCAGACTGGTAGACAAACCAGTTCAACAGAAGCCTTCCCTAGCCCTACCCCTGGCGAGGGACGTGAAGCTGGGTATTGACCACATAGACAGGTTCATAGCCAGCCAAGCGGATGCCCCCAGGAGCCAGGGTGCCTCCAAACTTCTCTCGGGACTTAAAACTCAAAACGCTTTGATGTTCCGGAGGGTCGTCGCGGAGGGCCCCCGTACGGTCGAGCCAGCGATCGCTATTTTGGACCAGGGAGCGGCAGAAGACAGGACATCCTCTGCTCCGGTGTGCTTTTCACCAGGGGAAACCTCCATGATGGAGGATATGGCCCTAGACCTGGTGTACGTGTCTCCGTGGTTGGACTGGTGGACCTGCACGCTAGTGGGGTTCCAGTCCTCTCATGACCTCTCCGTCCCCGAGAATCAGTCCTTACTAAGGGAACTGATCAGTTCGGGAGCAAAGCGCTGAAATTTCTTTCCTGCCAATCTCTCCCTCAAGCAGCCAACTGGGTCCTGCGGAAGAGGGACACAGTGCTGAGCAAGTTGGTGAGGAGGTTACCCGAACGGGAAGCGAAGACATTGAGGAACTCTCCAGTTTAGGGCGAGTCTGTGTTCCCCCTGAAGGCGGTCGAGGAGGTGATGGAGAGGGTCAGGAAGCTTAAAGAAGTGGGAGAGCCCAGACCCCCGTCTGCAAGACGGTCAGCTCACAGGAGACCCTCTTCAGACGTCTCTCACCCGTCCCATGTTTCGCCAGTCCAACTGAGGAGGGAGTCCCCGTCGATGTCTTGGCACCAAGCTCCGCAGCCCTCCCGTAGGGGTAGTTCAGCCCCACAGTCTAACTTGAGGCCTTCCTATTCCAACTCCAGCTGCGCCTCTAGGAAGAGATAGGAAGAGAGGCCCCCTACTCCTGCCAAAGCCTCAGGTAGGGGGATGCCTCAAACACTTGTCAAGCTTGGCGGGACTACGAAACGGATCCGTGGACCGTAGCAGTACTGAAGGAGGGGTACAGGTTGCCCTTCCTAGCGGAACCGCCCCCTCTGATCCCGGACCAACAGGCAGAGTGGTTGGTGCCCAAGGACCCCTTGAGGAGAACAGCATTGCAGGGCCGTTAGAACCAGTCAGGAATCCCGGACTGGGGTTCTACAGCAGACTCTTCCTGGTGGAGAAAGCGACTGGGGGTTGGAGGCCGGTCATAGATCTGTCGGCCCTCAACAAGTTTGTGTGCAAGACCGACTTCAAGATGGACACCCCGAAGTTGGTGTTGGCGGCCTTGAGGGAAGGGGACTTCATGATATCCGTAGACCTCAAGGACGCCTACTTTCAGATACCTGTCCACCCCTCCAACAGGAAGTTCTTAAGGGTGAAGTGGGGTACCCAAGCGTTCCAATTCAGAACCTTATGCTTCGGACTGTCGACAGCTCCTCAGGTCTTCACGAGGGTCTTCGCAACAGTCTCAGCCTGCGCACACGACCAGAGTATCCGCCTGATTCGTTACCTAGACGACTGGTTGTTGCTTTCAGCCTCAGAGAGAGCACTGAGGGAGCAAGGCGTGAAGCTTCTACGGCTCTGCAGGGACTTGAGTATCACCATCAACCTGGAAAAGTCGCAGTTGACGCCCTCCACCAGGATGACCTACCTGGGGATGGTTCTAGACTCCCAGTTGGTGAGGGCCTTCCCCTCCTCGGAGAGGCTAGACAATCTGGATCAGATACTTCGACCCTTCCTAACGGACTAGCCCAGGAGAGCCAAGGACTGGCAGAGATTGGTGGGCCACCTTGTGTCGTTGGAGAAGTTGGTCCTCCAGGGGAGGCTCAAACTCGGGAGTTCAGTGAACCTGAAGGAGCTCTGGACCCCGGGGGACTCTCCGCATAAAATAGTCCCGGTATTCCCGGAGACGAACGAAGTCCTGAAGTGGTAGCACGACAGGACAAACACCCTCAAAGGAATGTCCTTCGCAATCGATCCTCCGGAGATGCTGCTGTTCACGGATGCATCGAAGGAGGGTTGGGGAGCCTATGTTCTCAACGAGTCAGTAAAAGGGAAATGGTCCCTCGAGGAGAAGAGCCGTCACATAAACGTGCTAGAGCTGATGGCTATGCAAAGGGCATGCCGAGAATTCGACCATCTACTCCAGGGAAACACCGTGGCTCTGATGTGCGACAACGCCACGGTGGTGGCTTACGTGAAGAAGCAAGGAGGACTGAAGTCGAAGGAGCTGTGCAGTCTCACGACGCAGTTCCTTTAATGGGGAGCGAAAGAACTGATTGAGGTTACAGCCAGGTTCATTCCAGGAAAGAAGAACGTTCTAGCTGAAGGCCTCAGCAGGATAGGTCAAGTAGTAAGGTCGGAGTGGTCCCTACACCCGGGAGTGGCCCGGACGGTCATCCTGAAGTGGGGCTCGCCGGTGATGGACCTCTTCGCCACGAGACTAAATGCACAGCTCCCTGTGTTTTGTTCTCCTGTGCCAGACCCAACAGCAGCGTGTCGAAAACCGCAACAAGGATGTCGGGTTACTTAAGACGGTCCTCGGTCGCGATATACCAGGCGAAGTGGGCCACCTTTTCTAAATGGTGCTCCTCACAGAACATCAGGCCGTTGTAGGCCTCCATTCATGAGATAGCCGACTTCCTGGTCAATCTGAGAGACGACGTTGGTACGTCTATTCCAGCCATCAAGGGAGTCCGGGCGGTGTTGGGCCAAGTCTTCCTCTTGAAAGGCATTGATCTAGGAGCGTCTAGACAAATCTCGATGCTCATTAGGAGTTTCGAACAGTTGTGTTCCCCCCAGGCTTCTAGTGTACCCCAGTGGGATGTGGCTAGAGTGCTGAAAGTTCTGCCGGAGCCGCCCTTCAAACCCCTCAAAGATATTCTGGACAAGGAACTCGCCCTCAAGACGGTCTTCCTGTTAGCTCTTGCTTCGGCGAAGAGAGTAAGTGAGCTCCATCATGGGCTGTTATACGAGGTCTCGCACTCGAAGGGTTTGCGGGAAGCAACTTTCAGATTCTTACCTAACTTTGTAGCTAAAACTCAGAACCCAGCTTACTGGGACCTTAGGTTTGAGGAGTTCTCAGTGCCAGCGATCCCGCGTTCGGACAACCCGAGGGACTTCTTACTGTGCCCAGTCAGAGCAGTGCGGAAGTACCTGGAGAGAACGTCCAGGCTTCGGCCTGGGATCAAGAGTCTGTTCGTCTCTTCAGGGCTAGTGAAGAAGCCAGTCTCCAAGAATACGTTCTCTTTCTGGTTACGGCAGGTAATTATGAGAGCTTACGACAGCTCCGGAGTCTCCCTTTTGGGAAAGCCTAGACCCCATGATATTAGGGGCCTGAGTACTTCATTGGCCTTCGAGAGGAATATGGCGGTGGGCCAGATCCTGAAGGCAGGCACTTGGTCCAGACAGTCCACCTTTACGGCTCACTACCTAAAGGACTGCTGTAGGAAATCTTTGGATGGCTTCTCTCTTGGTCCCGTCATTGCTGCGCTCCAGAAGATTTAAAGGCGTAGCCACGGGGAAGCCGTGGGAGGTAAGTCCAAGAGACACAGGTTCCTTCCTTACCTATCCCCCTTATCACCCTTCCCCTCCATTACCTTTGATCCCTTCATCTACCATGGGGAACACGCTCAGTTGGATGCATACGTCTCCGAAGACTCTTAAACTCTTACAGAGGTGAGTTACTAAGACACTAACATAGTTTTTTGCGTAGTTTTCCCTAGTTCTCGTTTCTCTTTTAGGGTCAGTAGAACCTAGCCTCCTATCTAGGTTCGTTTTTCCCTTCGCCAGACGGTCTCTCAATCCGGAAGGCCACTCCCACCTCCTAAAGTTTAAGTCTCCTAAGAAAGTAGTTCGAGGTAAGTACTCCGTGTTGGAACAAATCACAAATTTTAAGTAATTTGTATTTTTCCTAACAGTACTTACCTCGAACTACTTTTGGGTTATGGCCCATCCATCCTGCCCCGAGTGCTGCCTACAGGACTTCTGAAACCTTATCTATCATAAACTTACTGACGACCGAGACCTGGCCGAGCACTGTCTCTGATCCCGGGTCGCCTCATGGCGTGTGTTCATCCGCCAGAGGTACCCACTATAGAAAACGGAGTTAGGGGAAACTACACAAAATTCTGGTCGGTTGGGAGGAGATCCCAGATACTCCTAAGAAAGTAGTTCGAGGTAAGTACTGTTAGGAAAAATACAAATTACTTAAAATTTGTGATTTTCTTTATTTCATTCTGGTTATACCCTTACTATAGAATTTAATGTGGTGTTTTCGTAGGGCTTGGAATGAATTAGGTGATTTACATGTAAAACCAGATTCATTATTGGAAAAAATCATGATAAAGCTATTCTGGAATGAAATAATTTCATATCCTGACGTATAACTGTATATGGTCTACCTCCCCCATTATGTGACAATTCATTATAGAGCCACTCAGAACTTCAAATTAGTTGAAATATTTGGAAGTACGACTAAACTCCTTCAGATTACTGGGAAAAGATGACTTTGCATATGTTATTTTCAAGCCTTACAACAACTACTACAACTTTGGGTTTATTATTGGTTATTGTAAAATGTGAAGAATTTAACTATAGTATACACCACATGTAAACCTTGTGTAAAGGTTAGAATATTTACACCTATGAAAAATAGTAAAAATTTATGCACAAATCAGTTTCCATCACTGTTCTGATATTAAAACTGATTTGTCCCAACAGAATACAAACCTTTGTTCTTTTCGTAGGAGAACAAATCAGCACAAGCTGGCATACGAACATGAAAACTTTTAATAAGTTATCAATAGCCGTTCTAGGTGTTACCAATGGTAGCTCAGAGAAGCATCCCCCTGCTCACTCATACTGTCTTCATTTTGCTCTTAGCCTTGGTTAAAAACACATGTCGCCCACGCTCGCTGGTATTGGCAAATGAAACTTTTACTGTGTGTTTTATTCCGTTATGACACATTAGCATCTCGGGGATCTTTAGGTTGGTTAAAGGTGAACACTTTCTGCCCGGGGGCTCATTTTACCTCTTTTGGAGTTTGGCCTCCCTGAAGTCAGAGAACCTCTATGAGGAACTCGGTTTCCGTCTGTGTAAGCTGCTCTGTCGTATGAGACATGTAAGCAACACACAACCTAGCTGAGTGCTGTTGATTCAAAGTTTTCAGCCTCGTTTATTGGAAGCGGTTGCTTCGCGATCCGATCGCTTAACTTGTTCAGTGATCAAATTGCTTCTAGCAATTTAGGGGGTTTACATTTTAAGCTACCTCTCGGCGGCCTCAGCATACTCAAGTGGAAGCTAGCTTTTCCCTTGAGAGATATGCTCGCCTTTTTCTCCCTCTGAGTTCACCGACCCTTTGGGGTTTTTCAGCAGACACAGTTGATACTAGAGCCTGCAATCCTAGCCTGGTAATTTGTCTATCTACAGGGCTTAGGAGCGGCTCGCATTTCCGACGCAAAAGCGCACTAGATCTTCAGAGTTCCTAGGAGATCTTGGCAACTGTTTCAGTGGCTGATGGCTTTCACCTAAGAGTTTTGCTTGAGGCAAGCGATCTCTCAACACCTCGTGAGCCAGGCATGCAACTTAATTCAAGCTCAATGCATGCCTGGATTGCGCCGCCAAAGGTGAAAGCTCTACTTTCATTAGAGAGGTTTGCTGGAAAGAGGTGATCTTTCAAACGATCTGAGCAGGTGCTGAGGTTTTTACTTGAGCACATTTTCAGAGCAGTCACTTAGAGTACCTTCCTAGCCTTTAGTATATCATCCTTTGCTTTTTGACCTGGAGGCCTCGACCTTGTTGCTTTTCCTTGTCAGCTTAGTGTAAGGATGGCAGCAACAGATCCTCTTCCATCTGAGGGTTGCAAGATGGTGGTCACGAGAGCGCTCCTACAGCGTTCTCTCCTCCCAGAGCGAGTGTCCTTGCTGAGCTAACTCAGTGTGAGGATAGAGACCCCCTATCTTTACCCCTTTATGCTCGTCGACCGTTTTGTTACTGTTGGCAATAACCCCAGTAAGCAGGCTGCTTGTAAGCGCTAGCTCAGCTTGGAGAGACAGCTTGTGTAGTTACCTATGCTCACTTCCCAAGTTAGGTCACCACCTAGCTCACTTAGTTTGGAAGAATGGCACAACACTTGCACTTGCTCTCAGCCCAAGTATTTGTGTTGCATTCACACTCACTATTTCGTGAAGTAGAGTGCAAGACACAGGTAAGCCTACATGTCAAGGCTAGCGCACCTGTGGTGACTTGCGATTACAGTCACTTATCAGTGGCCAGTTTGCGATCCTGGTCTATTTACAGAGCAATTGGATGCCAGAGTGCTTTGGGTCTGTGGAGCTGATCTCTCTGGAACTCGCAGTTAATCTTGCAATCTGCTTGCTACCCAGTGCCTTGTCACTGTGGTCTCGCAAGACTCCACAAGTCTACAGATTGGCTCACCAGGTAGTTCGATACCTAGCGGGCTCAGGTCCAGACCATATGATCGTAAGGGATCTCAAAGGCATGTACATCCAGATCCTATCCATCTAGCTTCAAAGAAGTACCTAGGATTTAATCTGTGTGGAAAGATACAGTATGCTCTTTTCCACTACTGTGCTTTGGTCTGGCGACAGCCCCTCAAAGGTTCACTTGAGTGTTCACCCAAGTTCAGCTTAGGCGCACTCCAACAGCATTCGTCTTCTACATTATCTAAACGACTTGCTAGTCCTGTCAGACTGGTGAGGACCCTTCTCCAACATTGAGCTATGATTCTTGACTTTAGCAGCAGTCAGTGGACTGTTTATTTGTGAATGTGGTATGTTCTGAGATAGTATAAAATAGAAAGATTTGGTAAGGTTAGATAATAAATGAAGTTGTTATAATTATTTTGCAATGGTATAAATTAAACTTAGTTGTAACAACACGACAATACGGACAAATTTATACAAGCCAGGAGGTTCTGTTTCATGGCAACAAGCCATTGAAATTCTGTGAGGGGCAGAAGACAATGTGATCTCCCTGTCAGCCTAGTTCGTATCCTGCAAAAAGAACTTTTCGGCAGACAAACTGAGCAGGAAGACTGACAGCTCGTTCTGGGGGTCTTTGGTTCCTCGCATAGCAAACAAAGTGACAACTTTGTGTGGTTCGCCGACAATAGACCCGTTGTCAACATCCCTTAACCAGCAGTATCATCAGTCCTGCTCGCCAGTACCAGACCCATAGGTAGCGCTTCAGGCTGCCTGCTGACGTCCATGGGATAACCGGAACATCTTAAGAGATCCCCCTTTTGGTTTAATGAGGATATTCCTCAACAGGGTAAGATCCGTAACTAATCTCTCCATGACATGGATAGTCCTGTTATTGCAACATGCAGAATGATACCCTAATTTTATGCTGCTGCTGACTAAGGTTCTGATAAGCTTCCTTCTCTCCACAACTTGCTAAATCAACCATATGTTTAGTTTTACAATCAACCAATGGGATCCCTATGACTTTGCACCTAGAGGGTATCCAGCATCTCCTTACTGAGAGTGGATCTTGGCAGCCAGTAGCAAAACAGATCTCCGATTACCTCAGTAGGTCTATGACCTCAGTCTACGAGGCAAAGTAGGCATTTTTTGTGGTTAGCATTGTGGAAGGGGTGTCTCTCTGCTTGGAACCACCATACGCTTCTTCATGGAATTCTTACCTTTTTTCAAGAGGCAAACTTTGCTCACTCTTGGTGGTAAAGGCTATTGTTCAGCCTTAAGCCAAGTCTTTAGACTGAAAGGTGTTGCTGTTTTTTCTTTGGAAGAGCTTTTTATGCTTATACTGTACTGTGTTTGAAAAGGCTTGCTCACCGTTGGAAATGTAATCACCTTCGTGGAATGTTATCTTATGCCTAGAAGGAGCACTTACAAGTTTGTACATCGCTCTTTGAGCTGTGATCTAACTCACAAAACGGTTTCTTCTTGCTTTAACCGCGGCTAAGGGGTTAGCGAGTTGCATGGTCTCTCCTACGACATCAGCCATTCTCTGGTAAGGGGGCAAGTTGCTTTTAGCTTCATCCTTGAGTTCGTTGCTAGACTCAAATTCTGAACCGGTGATCCTGATTGGCTGCCTTTTTGTCCTTAAGAGCACTGAGGCTCTACTAAAACTTACTCAAGGATCTCACCCATGAGTCAAGCACTTGCATGTCAACACAGGCAGAGTTGAGAAGAGGGTGATGAGGTACACCTTGTCCTTGTGGATCAGATAGGTCATGAACTGTGCCCTTAAACCTTTCTCTCTTCGACAGTAGTGTGTATGACACGAAGTCGAGCATAAGTACATCCCTGGTATTCAAGAAGAGCTCTCTTGTGATGCAGGTACTACAATGCGTAAGGAAGAGAGAGTCTACCTCCACTACCACTACTGTACCTGCAAAGTGAAACATACATACATACATACATATACCAAGGCCCTTCCCCCAATTTTGGGGGGTAGCCGACATCAACAAAGAAACAAAAACAAAAAGAGGACCTCTACTCTCTACGTTCCTCCCAGCCTAACAAGGGACTCAACCGAGTTCAGCTGGTACTGCTAGGGTGTCACAGCCCACCCTCCCACATTATCCACCACAGATGAAGCTTCATAATGCTGAATCCCCTACTGCTGCTACCTCCGCGGTCATCTAAGGCATCGGAGGCAGCAGCAGGGCCTACCGGAACTGCGTCACAATCGCTCGCCATTCATTCCTATTTCTAGCACACTCTCTTGCCTCGCTCACATCTATCCTCCTATCACCCAGAGCTTCCTTCACTCCATCCATCCACCCAAACCTTGGCCTTCCTCTCGTACTTCTCCTATCAACTCTTGCATTCATCACCCTCTTTAGCAGACAGCCGTTTTCCTTTCTCTCAACATGGCCAAACCACCTCAACACATTCATATCCACTCTAGCTGCTAACTCATTTCTTAGACCCATTCTCACCCTCACCACTTCGTTCCTAACCCTATCTACTCGAGAAACACCAGCCATACTCCTTAGACACTTCATCTCAAACACATTCAATTTCTGTCTCTCCGTCACTTTCATTCCCCACAACTCCGATCCATACATCACAGTTGGTACAATCACTTTCTCATATAGAACCCTCTTTACATTCATGCCCAACCCTCTATTTTTCACTACTCCCTTAACTGCCCCCAACACTTTGCAACCTTCATTCACTCACTGACATACATCTGCTTCCACTCCACCATTTGCTGCAGCAACAGACCCCAAGTACTTAAACTGATCCACCTCCTCAAGTAACTCTCCATTCAACATGACATTCAACCTTGCACTACCTTCCCTTCTCGTACATCTCATAACCTTACTCTTACCCACATTAACTCTCAACTTCCTTCTCTCACACACACACTTCCAAATTCTGTCACTAATCGTCCAAGCTTCTCTTCTGTGTCTGCAACCAGTACAGTATCATCCACAAACAAAAACTGATTTACCTCCCATTCATGGTCATTCTCGTCTACCAGTTTCAATCCTCGTCCAAGCACTCAAGCATTCACCTCTCTCACCACTCCATCAACATACAAGTTAAACAACCACGGCGACATCACACATCCCTGTCTCAGCCCCACTCTCACCGGAAACCAATCACTCACTTCATTTCCTATCCTAACACATGCTTTACTACCTTTGTAGAAACTTTTCACTGCTTGCAACAACCTTCCACCAACTCCATATAACCTCATCACATTCCACATTGCTTCCCTATCAACTCTATCATACGCTTTCTCCAGATCCATAAACGCAACATACACCTCCTTACCTTTTGCTAAATATTTCTCGCATATCTGCCTAACTGTAAAAATCTGATTCATACAACCCCCACCTCTTTTGAAACCACCCTGTATTTCTAAGATTGCATTCTCTGTTTTATCCTTGATCCTATTAATCATTACTCTACCATACACTTTTCCAACTACGCTTATCAAACTAATACCTCTTGAATTACAACACTCATGCACATCTCCCTTACCCTTATATAGTGGTACAATACATGCACAAACCCAATCTACTGGTACCATTGACAACACAAAACACATATTAAACAATCTCACCAACCATTCAAGTACAGTCACACCCCCCTCCTTCAACATCTCAGCTTTCACACCATCCATACCAGATGCTTTTCCTACTCTCGTTTCATCTAGTACTCGCCTCACTTCATCTGTTGTAATCTCTCTCTCATTCTCATCTCCCATCACTGGCACCTCAACACCTGGAACAGCAATTATATCTGCCTCCCTATTATCCTCAACATTCAGCAAACTTTCAAAATATTCTGCCCACCTTTTCCTTTCCTCCTCTCCTTTTAACAACCTTCCATTTCCATCTTTCACTGTCTCTTCAATTCTTGCGCCAACCTTCCTTACTCTCTTCACTTCTTTCCAAAACTTCTTCTTATTCTCTTCATATGACTGACCCAATCCCTGACCCCACCTCAGGTCAGCTGCCCTCTTTGCCTCATGTACCTTGCGCTTTACTTCCACATTTTTCTCTTTATATTTTTCATACTTCTCTATACTATTACTCTGCAGCCATTCTTCAAAAGCCCTCTTTTTCTCTTTCACTTTTACCTTTACTCCTTCATTCCACCATTCACTGCCCTTCCTCATGCTGCCTCCAACAACCTTCTTTCCACACACATCACTTGCAATTCCAACAAAATTTTCTTTTACTAACTTCCACTCCTCTAAATTGCCAGTTTCTCTTACTTTCACTTCGTCATATATCATTTTAAACCTTTCCTGATATTTACTTTTTACCCCCAGTTTTATTAGCTCTTCAACCTTCACTACCTCCCTTTTACATCCACCTACTCTATTCCCCCATTCTTTTGCTACAACTAGTTTTCCTTCCACCAAAAAATGATCAGACATACCGTTAGCCATACCCCTAAACATGTGCACGTCTTTCAATCTTCCAAACATTCTTTTAGTTATCAACACATAATCCATTAATGCCCTTTCTACTACTCTTCCATTTGCCACTCTTACCCATGTATACTTATTTTTATCTTTCTTTTTGAAAACGCTATTACTTATCACCATCTCTTGCTCAACACGCATATCTACCAGTCTCTCACCACTCTCATTTTCACCTGGTACGCCATACTTCCCAATGACACCTACTACCTCTCCAGCGCCCACTCTAGCATTTAAGTCACCCATGACAACCACATAATTCCTTCTACCCAGTCCTTCTACACACCTAATTAATTCATTCCAGAACTCATTTCGCTCTTCTTTACTTTTCTCACTACCTGGCCCATGCGCACTGATAAACGCCCAACATTCCCTACCCAACCTAACCCTTACCCACATTAACCTAGATGATATCTCCTTCCATTCCACTACTTTACCTGTCATCCATTCACTCAGCAATAAAGCCACACCCTCTCTCGCTCTTCCCCTTTCAATCCCAGACACTCTACTAGACATTTCACCAAACATCACTTCACCCTCTCCTTTTATCTTCGTCTCACACAAGGCCAATACATCCATCCTTCTATTCCTAAACATACTTCCAATTTCACATCTTTTACTCTCTATCGTACTACATCCACGCACATTCAAACACCCCAAAACTAGAGTGCGGGGAGCAGTCACTCTCCCCCCAGCTCCATCTCTTTGTCGATGTCTCACAGGATGTAGGTACAGGAGAGGAGGTTCCTAGCCCCCTCGTCCCGTCCCTTTTAGTTGCCTCTTACGACACGCAGGGATAACGTTGGCGCTATTCTTGTTTTTATGCCCCCGCAGCCACGGTCCATTTTGATAGGCCCCATGGTAGTTGCACAGCAAGTGATATAGTTGCTTTAGCTCCTCACAGGATTATTAGCAGTTGTTTGCGGGCAGGAGTTCTGGTGTTAGTTCGGTATTTATAGACCATTGGCTTATGAGGTGTCAGGATGCTCATCCTTCTCATTATCATGCTCAGATGGAGCTATCCCACAGGATTATTAGCAGTTGTTTGCGGGCAGGAGTTCTGGTGTTAGTTCGGTATTTATAGACCATTGGCTTATGAGGTGTCAGGATGCTCATCCTTCTCATTATCATGCTCAGATGGAGCTATCCTGGGTCAAAACGTTATAGCCAGTTGAAAGGACTTCCACCCACCTTGAGGTAAATCTCCGATGTAATGAATGAAGGTTTGTATTTTTGGTGGAACACGTGATACCTAACCTAAGTGTTAATACCTGTAAATGAAGTAGTTATAAGAAAATAATGCAATTATAAATGGAATATAATACAATACGAATAGTACAATACATACAATACAATACTATACACGTATGAAATATACAGTAACATATGTACTGAACTGTACTTTATTAAAGTTACTCTTACCAGAGAGAGGTACATTTTCTATCATTCATTACTAAACCGTTTTCTTCAACTGACGCATATTTTAAACTGTTGCTATTTTATTGTTCAGTTAAACAATTAATATTCTTTGGTGATACATTAATAAGTAACCTACCTGATTTTTTTTACATGTATTTTTAAGCTATTTTATTGTAGTACAAGCAAGATTCATTGATGTTGATATGTACGTGATCTTTCTTTGTAGAATCAATAAATTTTAATTGTTCAGTAAATCGTTTTTTAACTTTTTTATTACCGAAATGAGAAAATATATCGCTAGTGTTTTAATATGCATAGTAGCATTGTGTGTACATACATACTGTACATACACACAATACAGTACTGTTCATGGTTTTTTAAATTAAAAAAATGTACTGATTGATATGGAATTAATTGTAGATAAATAATCCTGACACTAAAAGGGAAAAATTTTACCATGTTCTGTCACGAACGAAGTGAGTGACCATATATGAAATGCCAAATTTTTTTTAAGATATCTCACTCAACCCGTAGCTCAGTCATTCCCTAACCATAGATTTCGGAGCGGAGGCCGTGTGGGGGGGGGGAGCAGCTGATATATTCAGTGGTGGAGTCAATTACTCCTATAGCAATAAATATATTCTATGAAATTTTGAGGGATTATTTAGATATATATAAGCTTTGTTCCTGCCAATTTTTATGTTTATATCTGCAATAGGCATGCCCTGGCTCTCAATTTTGTTCGTAAGTGACGACTTGGGTAAAATAATTAATGAGGAGGAGCAAATTGCTAGAGTTTTACAGATATCCAAATAATTTTAACAGGGTTTAATGGGTGTTATGTGAACTACATTCATATCAATTTTCGCATTGATACTTGCCATAGAAAAGTCACAGTACCAATACTTCACGTATTTTAATGAAATTTCCAGGGATTTATGGGATAGATATATACATTGTCCATACCAATCTTCATGTTGATATCTGCCATAGAAAAGCCACAGCAAATGTTTATTTCTGTATGGGTTGAATGGTTATTTTTGGCAGTGTAATAAATTGTTCCCAGAATAATTCAGCTGATATTTTCGGCAGTGGGGTCAATAACTCCTATACCAATAAATATATTCAAATGTAATTTTTCAATATACTTACCCGGTGATCATATAAGCTGCAACTCTGTTGCTCGACAGAAAAACCTACGGACAAAATACGCCAGCGATCGCTATGCAGGTGGGGGTGTACATCAACAGCGCCATCTGTCGAGCAGGTACTTAGTACTCCAAGTCAACAAAGAACCAATTTTCTCTCTGTCGGGCTACCGGCAAGACCTACTAATACGCTGTTACTAACTGGATTTGTTTTCACAACTATTTGGTGAAGTACACTATTCTAGTTTTGAGCTTTCGCTATGCAGGTGTTTTATCTTCATCTCAAAACTTGAACTCGTTTTGGATAGATTTAATTATGGTGACAAAGAGAGTATGGACTCTCTTTCACTTTTAAATGGCCGACCCTTCCCTTAGACGGAAGTGTGTTTAGGTTTTTAGTAATTTTGCTTAACACGTTATAGATCCATATATTTTATTTCTCTCCGCCTTTATTAGGCCTCTTCGATTAACTTTCCATTTATTATAAACATATAAAAATAAATTTTTATGTTTTGTTTATATGCGACCTTTCCTGATAGTAGGCAGTCCGAAATTGGAACCGATGTTAATCAACGTTGAGCCCGTTAGCCTTTAAAGAATTTAAAACTTTTTAAATTTAATGTTTTATGAAAGAATTTCTTTGATAGTCTTCGTACTGTTTTCAAAGATGAACTAACGTTTAGTTTTTAGACTACGCAGTTGTTGACGTTCAGGACGTTCAACATGCGCTCTATCGTTACGATAGAGAGAGAGTATCACGGTTTCACTTTGCAGTAAGAGTAAATCGTTTCTGACGTTTCGTTCATTCTTTCTTAACTTAAATGTTTTAAATTCTAAATTAAAGGAACTTTTTATTTGGAAAACCTTTCAGTTTGTTCCTTTTAGTCAAATAACATGTTTTTTTTGACGATATATAATTGGGCTCTTCTCTTAGGTGCGAAATCAAGAGAGAAAGAGAGAGAGAGATAGAGACGGAGGGAGAGAGAGGAGAGAAAACGTTCCGTTCAAGCGGGTAACGTTGTTCTCGTGTTACTCTCCTCCCTAGTCGCTGTACGGGGAAGAAGGTAAAACGTTTCTAGGGTTTTATTCTTGTCCCCAGGCTATGTGCGGTGAGAGATTGTAAACGTAGTTTATTTGAACTAGTGTTTAGTCTCTTTCCCAGCCACTGAATTTTTTATCTTTATATATGTTTTCTGTTTTTTGCTAGTATTAATGTGCTGCATTATACGACTGATTTCGCAATTACTACCTTTTAATGAAGGGTAGAATTGCGTGTTTCAGGTAGAAATCAGTAAAAGTTTCGATTTCAGTGAAATAAGTGCAAAACAGAAAATCGAAGTGATAAAGTGATATGCGCAAGTGTTACAGTGTTGCGTCCGAGGGTTCGTCTGTTCGTGCCTGTCGTTCACCTAGTCCGGGACCTCTTGCAAGCTCCCAAGCCCAGGGGAGAAGTAATGTCGAACGACTTATGGGTTCGTCAGGCCTTGATCAACGAACAGACGTTTTTCCCTCCGTGGTTTCGGGCGTATCTACCCAAGATCGCCCCACCCACACAAAGACGAGAGAGCCCATTTATTTCTCGTCTGCGGAAGAGGTTTCTCGTAAGAAACCATGGACCAAGGTCTCGCAGCTTATTAAGTGCAAGTCGGTCCCTTCCGCGCAAGTCCAACGGCCCAGTTGTAGCCACTGGGTCAGTTCGGACTCACTGCAGTCTTCCGACGACTGCACACCTCCTAAGAAAGGCAAAGTGGTACCGCAACAGGCAGTAACACCGTCTGTTGCCGCACCTGCTGCTGTAGACCCTAAGTGGTCTTTGCTACAGTCTATGCAGACACAGTTAGCTTCTTTTATGCAGGAGTATCGTGTGGAGAAGGTTGATGCTGCACCCGTTAGCCTACAACCAACCACGGTTGTGCGTCCAGTAGACGCTGATGCTACCTGCTCCCGCACTCCAGCTGTGAGAGTTCCACCACCCATGCGCAGTCGACCCTGCCAGACGCATGTTGACGTTCACCGACGCACGGAACCCTCCGTTGACGTTCGCGTGTTACCACAACAACAGGAGGGTGGAGTTAAGTTGCCGTGTTTTGACGCGGTGCGTCAACCTCCGCATTCTAGAGTTGTTTTGACTGCTCAGTATAGACAGTCAAAGCGGTCTCGAGTGAACACTACTAATGCACCAGTGCTGTATGTCCTCACGCACCTGTTGTGGTTGACAGTTCAGTTGTTGACAGTTCACAGACTGTCAAGCAGTTACATGACGTTTCCTTCTGGTCTGCTACTAATGCACCAGTGAGAGACTCAATGAGATAACCTAGCTCTTATCGGACAAGGCTCCTGGAGATGAGAAGTGCTGTTCTCCCTCCTACTGATATTCCCTTGAGGACTCTGTCATTTGGAGAGGAGCCTTAAGCTGCTTAGCCTCCTATGGACTTTAATTAAATCATGATGATTTTTTTAAGGATCTTCGTCCGGATCTTGTAACTGCTGCTCCTCGTTCGCCTAAACGTCAGCCCTTACACTAGGCCTAGCTACTTCGAAGCCGTTGTTTTTAAGCTAGTGCTCTCTCGCTCTCCTAGAGCGTTATGTTGGCTAGGCGACTGGTTTTTGCACCAGGAGGAGTTTTAGGGATTCAGCCTTTGATTTCCCTTCTTTTAAACTGGCTTATAGAGCGAGAGTCTGATGCATGCCTCTGCTCAGATAGACTTCTCAATTCTGGTAGACTCGCCCTGGCGCCTAGCCAGGAGACGCTCCAAGTTGTTTACAGGTCAACTTCTCACTTTAGTCGAGCCTTTGAAGTTTTGCTGTACTATTATGTCACACATAACAAGGCTTTCAGGGATGGTAAATGGTTCCGCCGCAGTCGCTAACCCCGTCTGTTGCCACACCTGCTCCCGTAGACCCTAAATGGGCTTTGCTGCAAGACATGCAGTCCAAGCTTGCGTCCTTGATAGAGGACTTAAATGCGGTGAAGAACCTTCTGGCCAACAACCTTCCAACCGGTTGGTTGTGCGCCCTGTTGACGCTGAGGTAACCTACTCGCGTCTGCCAGTTGAGGTGGTTCCTCCTGGCCAACAACCTTCCAACCGGTCGGTTGTGCGCCCTGTTGCCGCTGAGGTAACCTACTCGCGTCTGCCAGTTGAGGTGGTTCCTCCACCGATGCGACCCAGTGTGGGTTGCCAGTCGCACGTTGACGTTAAGCGACGCTCGGAGATGGTTGTTGACGTTCAGGACGTTCAACAACCAGCAGAGGTGACTTGTTGTGACGCAGTGCGTCAACCTCAGCAACCCGGTAGGGTGTTGACTGCACAACCCAGACAGTCTAGACAGTTTCGGGTTGACGCTGTACTTCCTCGCGCACCCATGGTTGTTGACAGTTCACAGACTGTGCAGCAGTGCCATTATATTGCGTCCGGCTCCGTCACGCATCCACCAGTGCGACCGGATTCAGCGAGTCAGACGTTGCCCACTCCGTTGCCGTTTCCTCATCAGTTTCGGATGAGGAACCCTCTGATGAGGACGTTGCTGAACAAGACGATCAGCCCCCAGCCCGGCTATCCATCCAGAAGATGCTGAAGAAGGAACGCTGACCAGTCAGGCTGTGGATGAGTCTGGTAGGGACACTGTCATCCGTGGATCAATTTGTGTCTCTAGGAAGACTACACCTCCGTCCTCTTCTATACCATCTAGCTTTTCACGGGAAAAAGGACAAGACGCTAGAAGCGGTCTCGATCCCGGTTTCCGGAAAGATAAAGTCTTGTCTGACTTGGTGAAAGGACTATATCAACCTTAGAGAGGGTCTTCCCCTGACTGTTCAGACTCCCAACCACGTTCTCTTCTCGGACGCATCGGACGTAGGCTGGGGTGCGACATTAGACGGTAGGGAATGCTCGGGATTATGGAACTCGAGTCAAAGGACAATGCATTTCAACTGCAAGGAGCTACTGGCAGTACGTCTGACCTGGAAAAGCTTCAGTTCTCTCCTTCAAGGCAAAGTGGTGGAGGTGAACTCGGACAACACCACGGCTTTGGCGTACATCTCCAAGCAAGGAGGGACCTACTCTCTGACGTTGTACGAGATCGCAAGGGACCTCCTCACCTGGTCAAAAGGTCTAGACATATCACTAGTAACGAGGTTCATCCAAGGCAACTTGAATGTCATGGCAGATTGTCTCAGTCGGAAGGGACAAATAATTCCAACAGAATGGACCCTCCACAAGGATGTATGCAAGAGACTTTGGGCCACCTGGGGCCAGCCAACCATAGATCTCTTCGCAACCTCGATGACCAAGAGGCTCCCAATATTTTGCTCACCAATTCCGGACCCAGCAGCAGTTCATATAGATGCCTTTCTACTAGATTGGTTACATCTAGATCTATATGCATTCCCTCCGTTCAAGATTGTCAACAAGGTACTGCAGAAGTTCACCTCTCACGAAGGGACAAGGTTGACGCTAGTTGCTTCCCTCTGGCCCGCGAGAGAATGGCTCACCGAGGTACTTCGATGGCTAGTAGACGTTCCCAGAACACTTCCCCTAAGGGTGGACCTTCTACGTCAGCCACGCGTAAAGAAGGTACACCAAGGCCTCCACTTTGTGACTGCCTTCAGACTATCGAAAGACTCTCGAGAGCTAGAGGCTTTTCGAAGGAGGCAGCCAGAGCGATTGCTAGAGCAAGGAGAACATCCACCCTTAGAGTCTACCATTCGAAGTGGGAAATCTTCCGAAACTGGTGCTAGTCAGTATCCGTATCCTCGACCAGTACCTCTGTAACTCAAATAGCTGTCTTTCTCTTATATCTGAGGAAAGAACGATCTCTTTCAGCTCCCACTATCAAGGGTTACAGAAGCATGTTGGCATCAGTCTTCCGTCACAGAGGCTTAGGTCTTTCCAACAATAAAGATCTACAGGACCTCCTTAAGTCTTTTGAGACCACGAAGGAGCGTCGTTTGGTTACACCTGGTTGGAATTTAGACGTGGTACTAAGATTCCTTATGTCAGACAGGTTCGAACCGCTACATTCAGCCTCCCTGAAAGATCTCACCTTAAAGACTCTTTTCCTGTTATGCTTAGCCACAGCTAAAAGAGTCAGTGAGATTCATGCCTTCAGCAAGAACATCGGATTCTCATCCGAAACGGCTACATGTTCTACAACTTGGTTCTCTAGCCAAACACGAGCTGCCTTCTCGGCCTTGACCAATATCGTTCGATTTTCCAAACTTATCGTATGGTTGGAAATGAACTAGAAAGAGTCTTATGTCCTGTAAGAGCTCTTAAGTTCTATTTAAAAACGTTTACGAGGCCCGTCTGAAGCTTTATGGTGTTCAGTTAAGAATCCATCTTTGCCTATGTCAAAGAATGCTTTATCCTATTTTATCAGACTGTTAATACGAGAAGCTCATTTCCATCTGAATGAGGAAGACCAAGCTTTGCTGAAGGTAAGGACACACGAAGTTAGAGCTGTCGCAACTTCCGTGGCCTTTAAACAAAATAGATCTCTGCAAAGTATAATCGACGCAACCTATTGGAAAAGCAAATCAGTGTTTGCGTCTTTTTATCTTAAGAATGTCCAGTCTCTTTACGAGAACTGCTACACTCTGGGACCATTCGTAGCAACGAGTGCAGTAGTGGGTGAGGGCTCAACCACTACAATTCCCTAATTCCATAACCTTTTTAATCTTTCTCTTGAAATGTTTTATTATTGTATTTTGGGTTGTCCGGAAGGCTAAGAAGCCTTTCGCATCCTACTTGATTTGGCGGGTGGTCAAAGTCTTTTCTTGAGAAGCGCCTAGATTAGAGGTTTTGATGAGGTCCTGTTGTATGGGTTGCAACCCTTGATACTTCAGATCCTAGGGGTCGCTCAGCATCCTAAGAGGATCGCGAGGCTCCGTAAGGAAGACGTACTTAAAAAGGCAGAGTATTGTTCAAGTCGACTTCCTTACCAGGTACTTATTTATTTTATGTTTGTTATTTTGAATAACTGCTAAAATGAAATACAAAATACTTAGCTCATAATAATGTCAACATGTAATGCTGGTCTCTACCCACCCCCCTGGGTGTGAATCAGCTTATATGATCACCGGCTAAGTTTAATATTGAAAAATGTTATTTTCATTAATAAAATAAATTTTTGAATATACTTACTCGGTGATCATATATTAAAGGACCCTCCCTTCCTCCCCAATAGAGACCCAGTGGACAGAGGAGAAAATTGGTTCTTTGTTGACTTGGAGTACTAAGTACCTGCTCAACAGATGGCGCTGTTGATGTACACCCCCACCTGCATAGCGATCGCTGGCGTATTTTGTCCGTAGGTTTTTCTGTCGAGCAACAGAGTTGCAGCTTATATGATCACCGGGTAAGTATATTAAAAAATTTATTTTATTAATGAAAATAACATTTTAAGGGTTTATTCAGATATATATAAGCTTTGTTTCTGCCAAATTTCATGTTCATACATGCTATAAGCATGCCTTGGCTGTCACTTTTGTCCACAAGTGACGATTTTTAGCTAAAAAATCAGTGAGAAGCTACAAACTACTACTAGACTTTTACAGATATCCAAATGATTTTCTCTGGGTTTGATGGGTGTTATGTGAACTACATTCATACCAATTTTTTATTGATACTAGACATAAAATAGTCACTGTAGAAATTTATTTATATCCGCGGGAGGCCGATTTCTGGCGTCACCGTAAATTACTTCCACATATCTAAATGAAATTTTCAAAGATTTGTGGGAGGGATATTTACTTTTTTAATACCAATTTTCATGTTGATATCTACCATAGAAAAGCTGCTGCAAATGTTTATTTCGGTATGGGTTGAATGGTTATTTTTGGCGGTGGAGTAAATTGTTCCTAGAATAATTCACATATCCAAGTGAAAATTTCAGGGATTGAAGGGAAACAGTTTCTCAGTTCTTACCAAATTCCATGGTAATACAGTATCTACAATTGAAGAGACAGATATTATGTGGCCTTCTTAAATATGATGTTAAATGTAACAACATTACAGTGAATTGTATAATAGTGAGTGACATCGAGGTACAATGCCGATCTCATAAAAAACAATATTTGTCCCGAGTTCACCCAGTAGTTATTTACCAAAATGAAAGAAAAATATATTGCTAATGTATTTGAAATGCGTAGTAGCATTGTACGTTCGTACATATAATATAGCTTTATTCATTGTGTTTTTTAATTTAAAAATGTACTTATTGATATAAAATTGACATTAGAAGGAAAAAAAAATGTTACGATCTGTTATTAGCTATTAAATGAAATGAAAATATATCGCTATTGTTTTGATATGCGTATGTATATGCTGTACATACACACAAAACAGTACTGTTCATTGAGTTTTTCAACTATAAAAGGTAGTTATTGATATAAAATATGAGAGCAGTATCTTGCGGCGGTAACTAGGAGAAAGGTAGGGATATAACCAATGGGAGCGCAGGACGATAGTGGCGAATTTACAGTTTTGCTGCACGCAAATTTTGAAAATATTTTTCGTCGGTCAGGAGAATCTCGTTTCGTATCATGAGGTGTTTTTTGTAATAGGTAAAAAAATCTTCTTATCTCTTTTCTTATGTATTTTTTGTATGCAGAAATTTTTGTATTGAGTGGTATTACTGTATATACTGTATGTATCAAAGGAAATTATCAGTACTGTATATTGACACTATATTATTATTATTATTATTATTATTACTTACTAAGCTACAACCCTAGTTGGAAAAGCAGTATGCTATAAGCCCAGGGGCTCCAACAGGGAAAATAGCTCAGTGCGGAAAGGAAAAAAGGAAAATAAAATATTCTAAGAAGAGTAACAACAATAAATATCTCCTATATAAACTATAAAAACTTTAACAAAACAAGAGGAAGAGAAATAAGATAGGAGAGTGTGCTCGAGTGTACCCTCAAGCAAGAGAACTCTAACCCAAGACAGTGAAAGGCCATGGTACAGAGGCTATGGCACTACCCAAGACTAGAGAACAGTGGTTTGATTTTGGAGTGTCCTTCTCCTAGAAGAGCTGCTTACCATAGCTAAAGAGTCTCTTCTACCCTTACCAAGAGGAAAGTGGCACTGAACAATTACAGTGCAGTAACCCCTTGGGTGATGAAGAATTGTTTGGTAATCTGTGTTGTCAGGTGTATGAGGATAGAGGAGAATATGTAAAGAATATGCCAGACTATTCAGTGTGTATGTAGGCAAAGGGAAAATGAACCGTAACCAGAGAGGAGGATCCAATGTAGTACTGTCTGGTCAGTCAAAAGACCCCATAACTCTCTAGCGGTAGTATCTCAACGGGTGGCTGGTGCCCTGGCCAACCTACTACCAAAAAATAAGTTAAACAATTGCACATGTATTTAATCTTTATCACAAAGTCATAAAATTAGTTGTCTTTATTTCATAAGCATATGTGGATAATCCTGAGTACTAAAATGTATTGATAATCAAACTAAAGTCAGAGGGAATATAAGTAATATTTGTGAGTTGTGTCATAACCTGGAAATATTTACGTTGAAGGATTTTTTTGAACTTTTTGAGTAGTTTATTTATTGATCAATTTAATGAGGTATTATTATTGTTGTTGTTATTTTCATTATCAGTAGGCACATCACATGATTTAGCCAAATCACTAATTTACAATACGTAGCAAAATTTAAAACTCAGAAATAGCTACAGTAGAAAGTGTTAAAGGAAACTTTTAATATTTTCAGGAAGCTATTGAGCGTGGTGATGTGGAACAAGTGGCGAGGTATACTTCTGTGTTACCAGTTTGGTTACAAGTAGAATGGTATGCTCGATTTCTTCACAATATTACTGATGATCATCATCGTCGTCATGCCCTCAAACTTGCTGCTGATGTTGGTTTAGATACAAGTGCCATAACAGCAGCTGTTGTAACCAGTATAAGGTAATTAGTTTTGGACCTCATGTTGTCAAGGTCAAGGTTACAGTGATATAATTTTTTAACTATTACTCCACCAAATATCATATTTACTTGAAACCAAGACCAAAATTTCCATTTTCCATTGCTATACATATTACTGTATTTTCTATACCAGAATACAGTAGTAAAAATGCATAATTTTGCAGATGGGTAGGTTCAAAGTTAAAGGTATTTGAATCTTCAAGGTCACTGAATTTCAGAGGGCTATACCTTAAAAATGAGTACAGATACACGTTCGGTTAATGTTATTGACTGATAGAAAACCTCAAATGGGCTTTAAGATGACACCATAATCTTTGATCTTTTGGGACCTTGAAAGGTAAAATTTAACATCCCCTGATTTCGCAAAGTTCAGATTCACACTTTTTTGCTCTTATTTATGGATACTGCAATTTTACACAAACATTTAGAATAGTGGTAGTGGTTTTGTGAAGCTTCACTTATGATTGGCAGTGTTGTTTGTGTCTGACACTGCTTGTTACCAATTTGATTTTACTCATGTATCCTGAGAAATTAAAAATAAAGCTAATTCCGTTTTTCTTACATACAATGCCCGAAAGGGAAACCATTAGGTTGATGTTTCACTGCCAATCACAACAAACAAACGCATTTTCGTAGCCAAGCGGTAGGTAACAAAGCTAACAGCTTTTACTAAACTGTATGAAAACTGTTATTTATTGTAAGATGTTTTGGATAAGTTTGGAAAATGTATTAATAATTGTTTTTATTTATATCTGCTCATATCCTTGATTCTGGTAGCTTGAATCTTTTGACAATGTTTACATTTTCTCAGCTGGATTTTCATGTAATTTCTAAAATTATTAAAACCATCATATAATGATTATTGCACAAATATAATATTTTATAGAGAACCAGAGTTTTCATATAGTTTATTAGAGGCTATTGGTGTAATTAGCGATTACAGTAATTTTATGTGTAAATTAGTTCATTCTTTTGTTCGGGTTGGCAATGAAACGTAAAAAGAAACCATTTCCTTTTTTGGGCGTCATATGTACGAAGAACTTATAAAATGGCTATATTTATTTGATTCTGTTTTTTTAAGAATACAGTACAGTAAGAAAAACAACATTTATTAACATTATCTCTACTTATATTAAGAATATTATTTGCAGTACTGTATATGTTAAAAAATAAGAAGATTCCTATCATCCTAAAAAGGAAAGTCTATGATCGGTGTATCCTCCCCACTGTCACCTATGGGGCTGAAACTTGGAATCTAACAAAAAAGCTTTCCCTTAAATTACGAACAATGCAGAGGGCACATGAAAGAATTATGCTAAATCTAACATGGAAGGATAGAAAAACAGCTAAATGGATACGTCAAAAAACTAAAGTAATGGATATCCTTGAAACCATTAGCAAGCTCAAATGGAACTGGACGGGGCACATTGTCAGGATTACAGACAAGAGATGGAGATCACGAACAACCCTCTGGACACCCCAAGGATACACAAGAAACCGAGGAAGACAAAAAACCTGCTGGCGAGATGACGTAGACCAACATAAGCAACAGTGGCACAGTATAGCTTGGGATAGAAGTCTGTGGAGGAACCTGGGGAAGGCCTACATCCAACAAAGGACTTTTGAAGGCTGAAATGATGATGATGACATGTTTGCACATCTTCCAGAGCTGTAACTTAAAATCAGCTCATGGTAAAGTCAGCTGAGTGTGGTTACATTTTCTCAGAGGCTTGAATAGAAAAAAGCTGATTTCAATGATATACAGTTATTCCTCAAATAGGCTATTTATTAGAAAGGTATGCCAATAATAAGGTAAAAATAGTTCTATTACGTCTTATGTAAATACATATACAGTACAACAAATGAATATAAACACCTCAGAACTAATTACATCTTATGGTGACCTTTTCCAATGTAACACTACCGAGGTTGCCTGGATTTAGTCTGTTATGTCTGAAATCCATTATAATCGTGTCTGTTATTGCAAGGTCCTACTGTTTTTTTATACTCGTCTTGTATTTATAACATCCCCCTCCTTCCCACTAACTAGTGATGTTGAGGCTGAAATAAATACAAAGGAACTCTGACATCACCTTCTATACTAACTCAATACTGTACTTTACTAGAGGGGGAGGGATTTTACAAGAAAAGAAAACGGGAAAGTTTTATTTAAAGGTAGATATCGATATTTAAACAACTTTTAGAGAGAAAACATATGAACATCAGGTGAGTACAAAAATAATAAATATTATTATTAAAATTTCACTTTTAACTGACTGGATCTGACTTCACATATCCATGAGTATTGGTGTGAGGAAAAGAGAGATGTAGGCCAAGGAAAAACGTGATTGGCTTTCTTTTAACAAAAAAAAAAAAATTCAATGATGGTAAAATTGTTATCCTGTTACAAAGTAATGGTGGTATGAGGTTAACAAAGGTTCTCACTAAGTGAGAAGCCTTGGTTGTGCTAGTAATGCTTTTGCCTGGACAGAAGAAAATCATTCTAAATATATTGATAATGAACTGGTTTTCACAGTATCTACACAGTAGGAGCCAAGGTGTAAAAAATGTACTATTGGGAGATGAATATCAAAGGGAATAAAGACAGTGTGAGTGATCTTGGAGAAAGGGAATGAGAAAAATTACAAGTACAGGATATGTCCGGTATTTTATTTCATTAATGATAAATGTTTCTAATAATTTTTATTTGACTGCTATTGCAGTAAATTTTTTTATTGATGAATAGATGAGAATATTGACAGCAAGTGTATCGAAATATCAATTAATTTACAGAAAAGATAATGAAATCTCTTGAAACTTGTGAATAATCCTCTGCCATTTGATTTTTTGGCCAAAGTATTATGCATTACATTAAAATAAAATGCACTCACCTTTCCTTATGCACCATTCTTATGTAAACTTCATGCTTTTATTTTTTTAACAGGCTTTCTTCAAGTAACAGAGACCCAGAGGGACAAGTGTTAGCCGAAACCACTGCAGAGGATAGAGTTAAGATAAATGCAATAGATTGGCTTTTGTATGACAAGCGACAACGAACTGAAGCTCTGCGTCAAGCTAATGCCCTAATGAGAAGCTTTTTAGTTTCTCGCAAAATTGGGGCAACTAGGGTTTTGTTTACTAAGGTGTGTGTGATTAGCAGTTTTGTACATTATTGATTTTTGTATTACTGGTATACAAAAGAAATGATTATACTAAGTATAATGATTGGTCCTCCTGTAAAAAGGAAATAAACAAATTATTTTTATTTCGATGAAAATCTCTTACGGTTCATATTGTTTCTCTCTGGAAGCTTGGTTATTTCGCATAGATATTTTCATGTGAGATTGGGGTAAGCTCTATCAGAGAGGAAATGTCAGGAAAGGAGGAGTTCCCCAGGGTAGTGTGCTAAGTGTTACTCTATTTGCACTAGCCACTAATGGGAAATCCTCCGTCATTCCCCAAGACATTCTCTCAAAACTATTTGTTGATGATCTCTCCATATTATTTGCTAGAGCTAGAATGGCAATGGTTGAGAGAAAACTGCAACTCTCAATTGACAAAATTACTCTTTGGGATGATATGAATTGGTTTAAGTTTTCGACAAGCAGAGCTACTGTTGTCCATTTTTGTCGTATTCGGGGAGTATATCTAGACCCGGATATATACATCAAAGGTGACGAATCCCATGTGTAAATGAAGGTAGATTTTTAGGTTTGATATTTGATTGTAGGCTTACATGGGTTCCTTACTTGAAAGCATTGAAAGCTAAATGTCTTAAGACTCTGAATATTTTAAAAGTATTGTCCAATACACGATGGGGTGCAGACTGCAAAACTATTTTAAAATTATACAAGTCCTTAATTTTTTCAAGAATTAGTTATGGGTGTGAAATATACTCCTCAGCTACCCCAAGCCGATTAAAGATGTTAGATTCTATACATTATGCTTGTATTAGATTGTCCACAGGAACGTTTAGAACTGCACCTATCCCAAGTCTCCTTGTTGATGCTGGAAAATTACCCTTAGACCTTTACCGAAAGTCTCCTATTGTTCGGTATTAGTTTAGATTACAAAGACTTCCTAATTCTTTAGCCTGTCAGACTACAAACTTTGTAAGGCATTGCAGATATTTTGAGTTGCACCCAAAATATCCTCAACCTTATGGTTTTCGTTTAAAACAATTAATAAACGGTCTTGATTTAGCAATAAATAGAGTTTGTCCATTTAGGATATCACCAACCCCTCCATGGAAATTACCAGAGATATTGTTTTATAAATATTTTATTGGTATAAAAAGAACATGACTGAATTAGAAGCCAGGTCTCTTTTTATGGAACATGTTGAAGAACATAGGGAATAAACTTTTATATACAGTATATACTGATGGCTCCAAATCCGATGCTGGCATTGGATTTGGAGTATATAGCAGTTCTTTTAATTGTAGAGGTGCCCTTCCTCAAGTGTCTAACATATTTACTGGCAAACTGTGTGGCATACTAACTGCTATTGAGAAAATAGCGTTAAAAGAGGAGGGCAGTTTTACCCTTTTTAGTGATGCAAGAAGTATCCTACAAGCTTTAAAAGTTTTTAGTTCTAGTAACCCCTTAGTTTAAAAGATTTTAGAGTAGCTTTTACTAATTGGCCTGAAAGGTATAACAGTTCGATTTAGCTGGGTTCTGGCACACATAGGTGTGTCTGGAAATGAGGTAGATTCATTAGCAAAGAATGCTGCAGCTGAGTTGTTACCAAAAAGATATCCCATTCCCTGTAGAGTAATGGGTTTTTACCTACAATTAAGAATTTTATTTTTAATAATTGGTAACAGCATTGGGTAGGTTAATTTAATATAAGATGAGAAAAATTGCAAATGTTAATCTCCTTGGAGATATAACATGATGCCCTGAAAGTGGGAGGGAGACTACTTTGTCGTCTCCGCATTAGTCGCACTCGGATGACACATGAGTTTCTGCAAACTGGCCAACACCAACCATATTGCAACGACTGTTTGATGCTCTTAACAGTGAGGCATTTGTTGACTGAATGCCCAGCTTATAGCACAGAAATGAATAGAAATCTATTTTAGGCTCGAGGTGAGCATGGCAGGTTCATCCTTGTCAAGATTCTTGGACATGATGTGTCGTACAATGCTAACAGCGTTTTTATATTTATTTCAGAAGAAGGTCTTCTGATAGTTATTTAACTTTTATAATGATATCTTTGCTTTGTGGTTTTAGTTGAGTATTCATTTGTTCTTTATTTATAATAAACAATATTGGTGTCAATGACCTTCGATGTGAGGATGCCAGAAAACTTCAATTCTATCAATCAATCAATCAATCTTGAAGCTTGGCTCATATTGACATTTACCCCAGAACTAAAAATTTCCCGTTTTATTTCCTTTTAGCAGGCTTAGGCATATCATACAATATTGAGAGAATCTGGCGTATAATGGTGAGAACCTTGCATGGATATGCCATTCATGAGTTGTCTTCAGTTTTATCTTTTATTCTTGAAAAGAAACTGTATATTTCAGCTATTAGGGGTTACAGATTCATGCTTAATACTGTACTTAAGTATCTAAGATTGCATTTGTGCATTCTGTTGTTGGAACAATTTTGGGGGGTTCTAGATGTGTTACTATACAGTATATAGAAGGTTCAAGTTTTGAACCTTTGAAAGATCTTATGGTTAAGAATCTCACCGCTGTTTTTTTTCATAATAATAGTGTTAGCTAAAGGCACTTGTGAACTCTAAGTTTTCTTAAAAGTTTATAGAAAATATCTAATCCCTTTTGCTGACATTCAGAGCTAATAATATTGTAAACTCTGAGGATCCGATTATTCACTAGGAGGAACATCCATCCATGTAACTATATAGAATATTTATTCAGCTATCTAATGCAATTTTCACTGTCTAGCTTTATTTCTTTGTTAGTTATGTAAGGCAATAAAAAAGCACAAAAACACTTAAAAAAGAATAACAAAATCCCTAATCCGTACCGTAAGCTAAGATGGCGAACTGATGCTCAAGTGACATGTAACACACTACTATGCTACCAAGTGATGGCTTTAGCTGTTCTCCATGTTGGTAAGTAGTTCGTATTTACGAACCTAGCACCATTACTGTAAACTAAGTTGTGCTGATTTTTAAGTACCTTATGGAAGCTCGTTTGTAACTGAATCATTGTAAATTGAATATTGAGGCCCAACTGTATTGGGACATCTCTTTTGCAGTGTCTTGCAAAAAGCCTCTTTTTCAGAGAAGATGCTGGATAACCACCATCTGTGAAGAGAGAGAGGGATGTCACCGAGCTGTGATCTCTTCACAGGTGGGATGGGTATAGCAGGTTGAGCTAGAGGAAGAGCTCTTTGGGTATCTCGGACAGCAAAATCAGGATATCCGGGTACCACTCTGCTTGTGCCCTTTTGGTTGGCCCTAAGGTAATTTTTAGTTTTGGCATTTAAAAACCTTGTTTAGGACCCTTCTGAGCTGGCAGAACGGTAGATAAGCATGTATCGAGGCCATCCATCGCATGTTGGAAGTCGTCCTCGAGAGCCGTTGCCTGATCCAGTATTAGGCACCACCGACGGGATCTCTGGTACAATTTTTTTTTAGGGAAGGCAGGTGGCCCAAAAGTTGTTGCTACTGTCACACTGGGAGTTATGGTTTGTGAAGCAATGGACACATTACTTTCCTGAGTCCTGGGACTCAGTCTCTAGAAGTGAACACTTTCCTCAAGACTGTCTTTATCTTCATACCCAGGTAAGCCCTTCTCTACTTGGGTTTTAGATTGGACTTCTCTAAATTCATTATGATCCCCAGGATGTGCCAAAAAGATAAAGTTCATCACACTGTTGTAGGAGCTGTCTCTTTGTGGATCAACCAGTCTTCCTGGTATTGAAGAAGGCGAATATCTCGAGTCAGCCCAAGCCAAAACTAGATTGAACATTTGGGAGAACACTGGGGGTGTTGGTGACCGTCTGACGTAGAGGACTTGGAACAGGTAGTTCCCCTCTGAGGATGAAGCAGAGAAACTTCTTAGTGGACTGATATTTGGAAGTGTATCTCTTAGGTCTATTGAAAGTGTATACAGTAGTCTTCTATTCTGATGACGGGCCGTATTGTGTTTTCCGTCTTCATTTTGCATGAAGTTTTAAGTACAAACTCATTTAGAGCTTAGAGGTCAATGACGGGCTTAAAGCCTCTAATCTACGTCCCCAACAAGAACAGGTGGCTTTATAAGCCAGGAAAATTGTCCTAGACTGGCTGTACCATGTCTTAAATATTTCCACGACTGCTTATATGATGATATGTTTCTCAGAGAACCGATTATATGTAAATGACATTGTCGATGTCTGAGTGAGGGAAGGTTTGGAACCCATGAACAGGCGGCGGTAACCATCACGAAGGATGCTTACCATCCAGGCCTCTGCTCCAAGGCAGTGCTTGACAGGCATTCCCCCACTCTTGCCAATTAAAGAGGAGAGTTGCCTTTCCTAAAGTCATATGGCTTCTCTCCTACCTCTTCCCCTTCTGGTATGAATAAACCAAGGATGAAGGGGGTTACAGTATACCAAAGTCTCGTAGAGAACGATGATGTTAGGGTAGACAACCTAGCCTTAAGTGTCGGGAGCCTTTTCATGGATGATTTCACTTGAGTTACGGCTCCAGTCTTTAGACTTGTCCTTAGATTGCCGTACTTTTAAAGGAGGCTGCTCTGGAAAAGGGGGTCCTGACTGTTGTTCCTCTACTTTCCCATCTTGGCTTCAAATTCCTCCAGAGGGGTGTTTTGACTGGTTAATTGTAGCTTTTATTTGTTTGGTGGTATGTTGGCCAGGGCACCAGCCACCCATTGAGATACTACCACTAGAAAGTTATTTAGTCCTTTTACTGGCCAGGTAGTCTTACATTGAACCCCTCTCTCGGGTTATTTTACCTTTGCCTACAATTACACAGAATAGTCTGCTCTATTCTTTACACATTCTCCTGTGTCGTCATACACTTAACAACACTGAGATTACCAAACAATTCTTCTTTACTCAAGAGATTAACTACTGTACTATAATTGTTCAATGGCTAATTTCCTGTCTGTAATTGTTGAAGAAATTCTTTAGCCATGGTAAGCAGATCTCCTATGTGGACACTCCAAAATCAAACCATAGTTCTCTAGTCTTGGGTAGTGCCATAACCTCTGTACCATGGACTTCCATTGTCTTGGGTTAGAGTTCTCTTGCGTGGGGGTACACTCAGACACACTATTCTATCATATTCTTTCTTACTGGTTTTAATGTTATGTTGGACAGGCTTAATAGAAAGGGGCATTGATGCCTGGGGATTTATCTCATCTGTTTCTTTATCTTTTCAAAACCATCCTTACTATCCTCCCTTCAGTTGAAGTGGCTATTCTGGAGGGTATTTAGCCTTGCAAGGTGTATTGACTCCGCCATGTTGACCAGTTTTTCCGACTTTTTATCTGTAGTGTGTGTGGGTTTTACAAGCATTTTATTTTATTTCTGTGTTCAATTTTGTTATTATTATTGTTAATTTACTTTTTAAGTATGATTAATCCTTTTTATTGCCATTAATTCTTATCTTTTCTGGAGGTATTGAGCAAAATCTGGGACCAGTACGTCCTAGACTTTGTCAGTTTCATCTAATATATTGCAATATTCGTGGTATGCATGCAAATATTCAAGACCTTACAGTTGTGTCCAGACAGCATGACGTTCTTTTGTGCTCAGAAACTCTGGTTTCTAATATGAGGCACTCATTTTAGCTCCTTATAACTGGTTTTAAAAAACCAATAATTTTTTTAATTGGATGCCATTCCTAGGGCCAGGGGAATGGCTGTGTATGTTATCACTGAGTACCTTGCTTCTCACAAGTCTTGCTATGAATGTAAATGTCATGAGATTCAGGTAATAAAAGTTTGTGGCAGGCATAACAACTATTTATTTTCAATCTTCCCGAATCTAGACATGGATGATTCTATCTTTAATTGTGTTCTTACCCTTACGGCTAGGATACAAGTTGATGATAGAAAGGCCTCTTTTGTTTTTGTTGGTGATTTCAATGCTCACCGCAGGTAGTGGTTAAATTCTATTTCTCTAACTGATCTCTATGGTTTGAGAGCTTTGGATTTTGTCCCTGAATCAGGTTGTTAGCCAGTCATAAGTAAAGCTACTGGCAAGTTTGGTAACTGATTGGACCTTGCATACACTGATTCCCCTGGTGTTATAACAAGTAATTAATTTAATAATAAAAATGATTTTAATGTTAATGATTTTAATAATAATTATCTTAATAATTTTAATAATTATAATTTTAATAATAATAATTTTGATTAATTTTAATGATTCTCCAATTGGGACATCTGATCATGCCTTGATTTCGTTAGTAGTGAAGACTGAGCAGCCTGTTCCTGATGTGTCATACTCCTGTAAAATTTATATGAAATCTCAAGCAGACTGGAGGGGCATTTTGAGTGATATTTTTGGCTTAAATTGATCTTAATTGTACAATAGTGTTGAGCCTGTTGTTCCTTTGAATGAGAATCTAGTTAACATAATTGATAGGCGTATCCCTTCTCGTGTGCTAAGGTACATGATGAAAGACAACCCCTGGTTCAATGATGATTGCAGATGTGCTTTTCTGGAGAAGCAGGAGGCCTATCATCTTTGGAAGGGTAACAAATCAGATTTGACTTGGAAAAACTATACTCAGCTTGGCGCATTTGCTCAGAGAGTTTATGCTTCAACTGAAAAGGAATACAATTTAACTAGAAGAAACATATTCTAGAAGTTTTATACCAGCTGTGAACAAGTTGTGGAATGATCTTAATCATGTAGTTGAATCGGTTGAACTTCAAAAGTTTAAATTTGTAGAAAATATTTTGTTGTTGAACAAGCTGACATAAGTCTCTTTTTATAGTTTATATATGAAAGATATTTTAATGTTGTTACTGTTCTTAAAATATTTTAATTGTTCATTACTTCTCATATAGTTTATTTATTTCTTTAATTCCTTTTCTGACTGGGCTATCTTTCCCTTTTGGAGCCCTTGCGCTTATAGAATCCTGATTTTCCCTTCTTTTTAGCCCCCCCAATTTGCAGACTGCTATCTGATTTCTCTATATTCTTGAGCTGAAGAGAACCTGAGAGTTGGAGAGTGTATCAGAGACTTCCCATAAGGAGGAGAGAGTATGGTCAATGGAAACTGATCATGTGAGAATTTCATGGTATGTCTATTCCATTGTCGTGACGTTTGCTCTTGGTATTGAATATTTTCTAAAGCCTTCAGGCTGGGTATTGAAGAGTATTCCCCTGCCTGCAAAGAATCCTCAGAGGGTGCATTTCTGCTACTAACGACATGTATAGTCAGGCCCTTGTTCACCTCACACTTAGGTGAGTGTACTTTTAGAGGCAATTTTACCTCTTCATAGTTAATATATGACAGATCTATTTTAGTATTGTTACTGTTATTAGAATATTTTATAATGTTCATCACTTCATTTCCTTTCCTCACTGGGCTATTTCTCTCTGTTGGCGGTCTTACACTTATAGCATCCTGCTTTTCCAATGAGTTTTGTAGCTTCACTAGTAATAATAGTAATAAATGTTAGGAAGTAGCTACCTGAGAATTATTCTTATGAGAAGGAAAAACGCTTTTCTGGTGAGTGCCTTTTGATTTAATGGCGTGCTTCAACTAGAGAGCGCTTATGTTTGTAAGGTGAGCGTTAAAGGTGGCGCCTGCGATCCACAGTACATGCCCTGTCTGACGAGTCTGCATATGCCAGGCCTTTTGAGTGAGTGCCATAAATAAAGGGCTTGGAAACCAGAGGCCGGCGAGTCCTTACTAGCAACGTAGTCTTTAGTGCTCTATCTCAGGTTTGGTACAGATGTTCATACTGTTTTTATGAAGGAGAATGCACCCTGGAACAGACGTGTCCAGAGACGAGCTTAACCCTAAAAGAAAAACCTTGGTCTTAGGCCTGAGTGCTCAGAAGTGAATGCGTGCACTAAAAGTGCAAGATCTAACTGCCAAGGAATATATTGTAGGAGACATGCACTTGGGCAGTCTAGAATATGTCTTCTAACAGGTTGATCAACCCCTGACAAGGGATATTTAACTGAAGAGCAAATATACTCTTCAGTATGTGAGTGTGTGCTACTAAGGGAGCATGAACTTTTAGAACTTTCAAGTTTTGCTGAGAAATTTCCTACCTTATGGCATACATCTACAATTTCACTTGTTTCTTAATAAGGATGAGAGTCTAGAGCCGAGTACTTAAGTGCCGGAATATCTGTATCTGATACAAGAGCGCTTTCCTAAGGCCAGTCTCATTCCATAAGCTGAAGAGCGCAAGTTCTTGAAAGACAGTAATGTTCTAAGAGTTTTTGTGGGATTGCTAACAGGTAGGTGTACCTGAGCGCTAATAGAAGAGCGCAAGTATTCTCTTATAGATGAGGAATACCTAGTGTTATTAGGTGAGAGCACGTTCACACGAGTCAACAGGTGTGCCTGAGCTCTAACAGGAAAGAAGGCAAAATCACTTATGAGTACTGAGATGGGTATATGAGAGTGAATAGGTGAATGTGTATGATTGCGAACAGAGGGTTATTATTGAGCGTGATGTAATGAGCGCTTTTGATCACAATTCTTTTAGGGGAAAATGGTACATAAGATCTCCATATATGATGAATGTGTGCTCAATGGGGAGGGCAAGCATCTTGCAAAATAGGTGCCAACAGCAGCATCAGAATCCATGGGTGAGAGAAAATTTAAAGCATACACATCAAAATGTGGGCACGTAAGAGCCCAACCCAAAATTCCTACTGTGTGGGGTGGCCTGGTCTGCAAAAGTAGGACTTTATCAAAAGGGTACACATACATAAGTTTCGAAGAACGTGCGCAGTCACGAATATGCGTGGTAACACTCCCATAGAAGTGAACGATCACAAACAGGTTGGACGGAGGTCCCATAATAATGAATGGTAGTGAACAAGTAACATGGAGTGTGATTGCGAGCAGGAGAAATGGCACGCTAATGCGAGCAGGTGAGGTGGGAGCGATTGATTGCGAGTAGGTGTGGTGGAAACGACTGATTGCAAGCAAGCGAGGTGGGAGAAACTGATTGCGTGCAGTTGAGGTGAGAGCGATTGATTGCGAGCAGGTGAGGTGGGAATGACCGTTTGTGAGCAAGCAAACTAGTGAGATGTCGCTCCCATAAGAGTGTTTGATCACAAACTAGTGAGATGTCGCTCGTAGGAGTGCCCGATTGTGAGCAAGTAAGGTGGCACTCCCGTTGGAGCACGATTACAAACAGGCTAGAGCACCTAGTAGCATGCTTATGCATGGTAGAGCACAAGCAGGTGAGAGCAAAGAAACACATGAGCTCATTTTTTCCTTTAGCCTCGGTAAAGGATTGGGCAACACTTTCTCTTCCAAGGGGAGATAAGCAGTAGGAGTTATGGAAATGTAACTCATGTCTATTACTATAAGATAACTTGAGCAAGAAGGGGAAAAAGAAAGGTGGAGCCCTTTTATCTTCCGACTGGCAGTGTGTTCAAAGACCAACGTAAACGTGGATCCGCTGTCGGCACTAAGAGACAAAAGTGCGGTAGAGGTGAAGGAAGAACTTAAAATTGTTCTAGCACCGGTGTAACAAGGATTTTTTCCTCATTTATGATGTATGTTTTTGTCACTCATTAGGGAATAAACAGCAGGAATGCTATTAAACAATAAAATTTATGTCAGCAGGTACACAGAAACTGTCAGTCAGCTACAGTTATCAGGGACTTGCAAAATCCTTAACATCTCTCATGAATAATCTAGAAAAACTAAAACAGCCAGTTGTGGTCAGTGCAAGTATATCTGTACTGTGCGGAAACTGAAAACCTCGTTATATCCATCTACAATGAAAACATACTCCTATTACAGAATGAGGGCTCGTATTCATGTAGGAACGAATAGCTGTTATGATTGGAGTTGGTTCTCAGCCTGTTCATGGAATACTTGGTTTCTCAAAAAAATGGAAGAACTGATTAAAAGAACTTCAATGTCTTTTGTATCACTTGATGAAATTGAATATTCAGCCTCTTTCAAAATTAACTTTAAAGTACAGTACTATGTATAGTTTCTTTATTCTCATAAGGTTGAACACTTTTGATACAAAAGTAAAATGGTATTATTATATTCTTGTTTTGTTTCAGATACCGAGTGATTCTGTAAATATTATCGTTCAAGAACATGAAGAGGAAACTGGCTCTCCAGATTTGTCTGGAGAAACAGAAAATATTGTGCGTGAGTACTTCTGCATAAAAACTTTCTTGGTAAGTCACATTCTACTGTATTAAATTTATCAATTGAAAATAGGTTATTACTGACTCAAAATGATATAGAATGTACTTTAACCATTATACTATAGGCCTTACAAGTTGTGTATCTTTGATGTGGTCATACCACTCTCAATACCATAGTTAATTTACTTAAAATCCAATGAGAGACCATTACAGTAGTATAATTAAGTGGGGTACAAATGTTAAAAAAACTAAGATTATTACCATAAAGTTAAAAGTGTAAGTAACAGCTAATCAAGAGGAATTTATAGAAGCAAATTGGTGTAAAATAGATATTCAGTTGAAGATAATGCAATGGAACTGTAAACAGAGGGAGTGGGAAAAAGAATTAAAAATACTGAAAATTTCTCCATCACTAACATGGATTTGGTGATGTGAATAAGAAGAAAATTCCTTTTATTTTTGTAGTTATGGCACTCAAATACTTGAGCATATGACTTTTTTTAGATCAGTATAAGATGTTTGTATTACAATAAATGATAAATTCTACTGAGGAAATATACAAAGGCAAGCCATTTCACCAGAAGAACTAGACAACAAAACTAATACTGTGCTTAGTAATCTTGATACCTTGGTCCTATATTGCTGGTATTGAGTATAGATGTGATAGATTCAATTTATCAAAGGACTATTTTCACCTATTCAGCTATCGGTCCTGTCAAGTTTTAGGTTAGAAAATTTTAATTGTATCATTGTTGTGATGTTTTTGTTCTTACACAAATACATACCATCCTCCTTTAATAGGAGTATAACTAAAGCTAAGCTGGAACATCTGTTTAAACTTTTAATGAGGTAAACAATTGCCTGAGGAGCAACCCTCACATTCACAGGTGTTACTGAACAGTACCGACGTACTTATTGGTGTCCTCATCTGGCTGTTTTAACTTCTTACCTTTTCCTTCAGATTGAATAAATGCTCATGTGTGGCATGCACAATTAATAATAAGTGGAGAAAATAGACGACTTTTACATATTTAAGCAGCTTTATTTTTTTAGTTAGTGACAAAAAATTAGCATAAATTTCCTTGAAATGAATGTCGTCAATTACATATTTACATGGTCTATAAATCTCTCAATTGATTTCAAGTTACTTTGATGATATTAATTTCTCACAAGTTGTAGATAATAGTTGAACACTTTTACAGTTTGTCTGGACACACTCAGAGAGAAAGGACACCGAGGGGAATGGCTATGTTAATCATAATACTAAGTTACAAAAAAATAAGGTTTGGATGTCTTGTCAAGTGCTGATGTAGTCATGTCTGAAGGAATTCTACCATGGCTATGGGCCTACTGACTACTACCTAATGGCATACGGGTCTTCAGAGCTGCTCATTCATGGGGGCTGTGGGTGCCTCCCTGGACTCTAGTTAACAGTGGCGGGTAATGCAACTGCATCCAGCCGTTACTCGCCTTCCTTTGGGTGCTACCTGGGAACATACAGTCAGACTCAGAACATTTTGTGCTTTGTTAGCAGTTTAATGATGCTAGTAAGAAAATGATTCAAACTGGCTTTCCTGGTCAGACTCATGGAGACGGGGTCACAGATCTACAACAGTGTGCCCTGTTTCCTAATAATTCATGTTATCTTTAATGGTACCAGCCACCCATTGAGATACTACTGCTAGAGAGTTATGGGGCTCCTTTGCCTGGCCAGACAGTACTACATTGGATCCTTCTCTTTGGTTACGGTTCATTTTCCCTTTGCCTTCTCATACACTAAATAGTCTGGCCTATTCTTTACACATTCTCCTCTGTCCTCATATACCTTACAAGACTGAGACTACCAAACAATTCTTATTCACCAAGAAGTTATTACTGCACTGCAATTGTTCAGTGGCCACTTTCCTCTTAGTAAGGGTAGAAGAGACTCTATAGCTATGGTAAGCAGCTTTTCTAGAAGGACGCTCCAAAATCAAACCATTGTTCTCTATCTTGGGTAGTGCCATAGCCTCAGTACCATGGTCTTCACTGTCTTGGGTTAGAGTTCTCTTGCTTGAGGGGACACTAAGTCACACTATTCTATCTTATTTCTCTTCTCTTGTGTGGTTAATGTTTTTATAGTTTATATAGGAAATATTTATTTTAATATTGTTACTGTTCTTGAAATATTTAATTATTCCTTTTCTTCATTCTTCACTGGGCTATTTTCCCTGTTGGAGCCCCTGGGCGTATAGCCTCCTGCTTTTCCAACGAATGAAGGAAACACAACCCCACTGACTGTTATTCTGTGCAAAATAAGGTCTCCACAATCCCGGGCAAGCCTTGCTCACCTCAAACAGGGGTGAACAAGACTTGGAACAAAAGTAAATAGGAAATAATCAACATATTTCAAAGTGAAAAAATGGGTTATCAGTCATTGTCAAGCACAAGTAGTCAAAAAGGAAATTCACATAATTGAGTACTGTGCATGCTTCATCATATATAAGAAACTAAAAACCCACATGTCTAACTCAAAATGATCACAAGTAAACATATGGGAGACTGCAAAATATCAAATACAAATTACACAACAGAACATAATCTTTTATCTTAGAATACTTAACTTGTTCAAATCTTACAGCCATTAGTGAATGCAGTCAACATAACAGAAACATCAATTCCCTCACATGTTTAGCTTACACTCTGGCTTAGGCATTGGACTCTGAGTCTGAAAAAGATCTAAGGTATAGCAAGGGTAAACACAAATACATACCACAATTATTACATCTCAACCAGAAAAGATAGACGCTATCAAAAAATTCCTCCAAATATCTTTAAAAAAAAATTTTCAAACTGCATTTAAAAAAAACATTCTCTTCAATAAATATAAAAAACACCTCTTCAAAGTACATAAACAAATTACTTTCAAAATACATTTAAAAAAGATTTCTCTTCAAAATACGTTTAATAAAAACATTTCCAAGGAAAATCAATTAAGTAACTTCAATACATGTGCACAAATTCCAAATACCTATTCCCTATGCATACCTGGGTATTCTCAGGGGGTATACCTGGGTCCATGACAGTCATGACTAGATAATAACAACAACAATAAGCATGGGTATATTAACTAAAAAAATCAACAAGAAACATCAGCATCAAGAAAAAACATTGTCAAACAAAGCACATTTGCACGTCGGTATTCCTGGGTATAACTGGGGCCCTCTGTTCCACCATTCGTAACACTTCTGCACGTATCAATCAAAACTAATTCTTCTTTCAGAACACTTCTGCAGGTACTCATCAAGTCATCTACCGATGGAGGCCTACCTGATAAAGTGGTTCTGACCTCCCCTTCCCGCATTATGCGGAAACTGGCAGGAATCCTACATCATGAAAGCTTCAACACCAGTCTAACCATGACCATCAATGCTTTAAACGAAGCAACGATAATTCTATATTCTGTAACTACAGCAGCAATGTAAAGGATTCCCAAGTTTTAATCTGTATCTTCTAACCTCAGCAACTGATATCAAATCAATCAAAACCCAAACCAAGTGAGTGGAAGAATATGTGGGCATAGATTAAACGCACCCATGAATAGGATTACTATCTTCCTCATGGCACAAGAAACATGTTGTTCAAGATAGAGGTTTTGACGTAAGCCACTGAGTGGTTGAATGTGTGGCCTTTTTCCTTTCTTCTTCCCCATCTCTGGGTGCAGCAGTCGTTCTGTTAGATGCTAGACCGAATGCTAGATGCAGGTAAGCTTCATGATCGAGTACATACTTTTCCGTACAGACAAAGTTGGTGTGGATGTATTTCCCCCCATCCTGCCAGACAAAGGGGAGGATTGAAGTAATGTATGCATGCTATTTCTTATGATGAGCATACATTTAAACTAATCTTTTTGGATATAATTTCTTCCACTACCGCCTGCCAGTCTCCTGGCTGAAACCTAGCTTAACATGTGTGGCATCTTCATGCTCAGGTGGTTAGGAGGTCAGCAGAAGTCATAATTTTAGCTCCTGCTCAGGATCGAAGTGGGCATTTCAGAGTCAAGTAATCATCCAGTTTGGTTTTAAGGACTTCCTCATGTCTAAGGATGAGTTCATTATTAAAAATCAAAGGTCTGTATATATGTAGGAACAAATCCCAAATTTTGAAAGTAATTTGTAATTTTCCTAATTATACAAACCTTAGGCCTTCAAGTTGCAGTAGTTTATTGAAAATGTTCCTGCCTGGTGATCTACTGGACTGAGTTACAAGACTCACTCGAGCTCTTTAGTTTCTTGTATTGTTTGCAATTTCAACATCTTTCTGAGCTAAGGATGGGGATTTTTGGTCTACCTGCTGAGGCATTAACAGCCATTCCCTGGCCATTCCTGTTCCTAGCAGGGATGGAGAGGGGCCTTGGCTGCTGATCATATATATGTGGTCAGTCCTGCCAGGGTGTTGTTAATGACCCATGCCTCTTCCATTCATGAATGACCTTTAAACCTGACTCAAAGTGACCTCAACGACTGAAAATCCTAGGTTGAAGGTGAAAGTGAACGTTGCTCCATCTCTTGGTTGGGCAGAGCATACCCACCTTCCAACTGGTAGCTACTGTGTGTTTACCTTGTTAAATGTTCATACAGATGTTCCAGCTCTGCTAAAGTCATACTCCTATTAAAGGACTCAGGTTTGTTTAGTTTGAGAAAATGCAAATTACTTTGAAAGATTGTGATATCTATGTTCTCTGCACAGGATGCTCAAGAATCTTTCACAGACTGGTTTGATCATTATCATCAAAAGAGGCCAGTTGCACCTGAAAAACCTCCTGCAGGGGCTAGTTTTCCCCAAGAAGTTGCATACGAACAAGCTAGTAAACAGCACCAGGGTGAGCTTGACCGTTGGAAGCAAACTCTAAAACTGATTACCAAGGTAAGATTATTTTTATTCATTGTTTTATTTAATTTTCATCTTTGGCAATCATACATGTATGTTGCTTTACTAATATAAGGGAGAGACTGATGAAAAGATGAAATTACCAATAAAATCCCACTGGGTACGCCCTGTTGTCACATGTATCTAGAAAAGATCCAGAAAATTTGCTTAAAAAGGTTCATAGTATCTTTTTTATCCTGTATTGAACTGTTATTACATATTGCTAATGATAAGGGATGCAACTTCTGAAAATTAACCTAAATTACAAGTTTTGTGCATGTTTCCTTTTAGATTTTGTTTTGGTTTAGTTTCACCATTTCACTCATAAACACATTATATATTGCTAATGATAAGGGACGCGATTTTTGAAATTAACCTAAATTACAAGTTTTGTGCATGTTTTCTTTTAGATTTTGTTTTGGTTTAGTTCCACCAATTCACTCATAAACAGCCTATATTCATAGTCTTTAAATATCTTGGATTAAATGGCCAAGCAAGGGCAGCAATGTGACTTCCAGGTCTGAAGATCTGTCACTGTTGGAAATACAGGAACATTGCTATCCATTAATTCCCAAACTCTTCTACACATAAAGGTCACTTCCAACAAGAATTTGCTAAAACAAATTACTGAGGTAACAAGCTTGTTCCTCACAATCCTGCTGTATCATAGTTATGTTCAAGCTGACATGAAAAGGCAGATATGTAGGGTTATACTAAATACTGCATGGTCTGGGTAATTGGGGTTTATTAATATGGGTTATATATGAGTGATGGATTTGTTCAAAAAAATTACTTTCATTTAGATAAGATATTTGGAAAATACCATTGAATTTTTATTAGCTGTATTACTGGATACATTTCAGAGTAAAATGTCAATTCATATCTAAAAATATCATCCTCATAAAAAAATTATGCAATTTTCTCTTTCTAGTATGTAAATTTTACTCTGTGACTAAGTATCCCAGTTGTGTTAAAAGGATTGCATCTCATCTACATTTATGATAAGGAATTTTGATGAAGTAAAGACTTATTTTTGTGGATGTTCTACGTGGTTTCCAAGGGCTTCTCTTTTTAAACATAAAACTTACCCGCTGGTTATATAAGAATGGCTAAAGTCCCTGGAAGCCTGGCAGAAACTCAAAATCTTGCGGCAATCACAGATAGGCCAGCTATATACTAGCGCCCTCACGGTAGACAGGCCGAACTATTCCAACCAATTCAGATCTACCCTGCCACCAATGCTGGCTGGAACGATTGGAATTCACTCGCAATCTACTTTGATTTGGACGGTTTGTTTGGTGATGTACACTGTCTTTTGGTTTTGGGCTTTCGCTTTATTGATTTCTCTTTCATATTATCTTGAAATCTTTGTGGTTTGGGTTTATTTAGATAGTTTTGACCCTTGTTTATGTTTTGATCTCTCTCATAACTATTCAATATGGCCGACCCCTCCCCTGTATATAGGAAGTGTATTAAAAGATGTCATACTCGTCTTCCTAAAGCTTCTGTTCATCCTCATACGATTTGTGTGAAATGTAGGGGTAAAACTTGTACTTTTGGGGATCGGTGCGAAGAATGCTTTTCTTTGACCGAAAGTGAGTGGTTAGCTTTTGAGCCTTATACTCGGAGACTAGAGAGGGACAGAATTAGACGCAGTTCTTCTCGTTCTGTAGATTTACCTGTATCCAATGTTATTGATCCTAATCCTTCCCCTGTTGTAGTAGATCAAGAACCGAAGGAACCTACGATGAAGGATATGTTGTCCGCGATTCAAGCTCTCAGTGTAAGAGTTGAATCACTAGCGGCGGACAGGAACCAGATTATGTCCGAAATTAATTTGCTTAAAAGTTGTCGCACAGGCGACCTATCAAGTGCGAAAAGTTCGGCTAATGTATTCAGTGTTTTGGAGGGTGCGTATGCGCGATCCTATCGTTCGCCTAGCCTTAGACCTCTTTCAAGCTCCCGAACGTCGAACGGCGAAAGGGAACGAGAGGCATCATCACTCGCGCAGACATCCCCTCGAACGTACCTGCTGTCGTATCACAGGTCGCTCACCCTCACCATAGGGAAGGTGAGGTTAGTGCATTATCGCCATCTTCGGATGAAGTTACGTAAGACGAGGTTGAAGTTACGTAAGACGAGGTCTGGCGTCAAGCCTCTAGACCTCTTAAGAGAAAAGCACACACAGTGGTACAGCGACACGATTCTCCTTCGCAAGAGCCTGGCTGTAGCCATTGGGATACACCTGAGTGTTTTCAGTCCCTTGGCGAGGGTTCGCCTGCGAAACGCTCTGACGGGAGTTCTGAAATAGATAAAGGTTTGGTGCAGTCAGATTCGGAGCTGATCCCTGGTTCTGATGGTACGGTTCATGCACCGCCGCTTCCATCAGACTGGTGTTCGTCTCCCGAAAGTGGGGAGCGATTTGGAAGCGATGAGGTAGGCGAATTTGCGCTGGAAGAGGCTGCACGCGTGTCGCCTAAGGGTGATCCCAAATGGTCTATGCTGTTGGGCATGAAGCAGCAACTCTCGTCGCTTATGCAATCTTATCGGCCTGCTGTTGGCAGTGCGGTTGGGCGTCAGTCTTCCGGTTTAGACGCGTTGTCGCACAGGCGATCTCCCAGCCGCAGTGTTCAACGACAGGTTGAGGTGGATGCGTCTCGTCAGGGACCTGCTTCTCAGCATCAATCGACTGCTCATAGCGCCGAACGTCGGTCTTCCTAACACGACGACGTTCGCTAAACAACGGAGCAGGACAGAAGCGGACGCGATACAGAGAGTCAGCGTCAGCGTCAGTCAACCCATGACACCGCACGTCAGTCTACTCATGACGGCACACGTCAGTCATCCCATGATGCCACGCGTCAGTCTACCCACGACGGCACACGTAAATCTATCCATGACGCCACACGTCAGTCTGCCCATGGCGGCACGCGTCGGTCAACCCATGACGCCACGTATCAGCCAACCCATGACGCCACACGTCAGTCTGCCCATGGCGGCACGCGTCGGTCAACCCACGACGCCACGTATCAGCCAACCCATGACGCCACACGTCAGTCGACCCTTGTCGCCTCGCGTCAGTTGGATACTATTCCACAAACCGAATGTGACAACAAGCGCAAGGCTAGTGAACGTCATGCAGATGGGAATATTGAACAGCGTAAACGCGCGCACTTCAGCGCTGACACGTCTACACAGGAACGGCGCCTCTCTGAACAAGGCACTGCTGCGGCGGCTGATTTTCTTTCGGAGGAGGAGCCGGATGAGGTTTTCTCCCCAGATGAAACTTTGGATTATATCTCGGAGGGAGAAGAGGATAAACCACCTCAACATTCGGTGGACCTCAAGAAGTTAATGCTGGTCTTTACGGAGTTATTCCCAGACTATTTTACTCCTGTAGCCCCGCGTTCTCCGCCTTCGGAATTTACCCTTGGTAAAGCCGCAAGAGCGTCTGTTCACGAAGATGGTACTCTCTCGCTCCTCTAAGAGGCCGTTAAAGTTAGTGGGAGTGTGGATGGATTCGAAGAAAGTCCTTGGCAAGACGTGTTTCGCTTTTCCTCCTGCCCCTCCAAGTCTAGTGTTTGGTATGAGACAGGAGAAGTCTTAGGCTTGGGTGTTCCTGCCTCTGCCCAGGGAGATTTCTCGAGCCTAGTAGACTCTTCACGTCGGCTGGCTATGAGGAAGACTAAAGTGTGGTGGTCTGAGTTTGACCATCTCTTGAAAGGCATGTTCAGGGCTTTCGAAGTGTTTAACTTTCTGGACTGTTCTCTGGGAGCCTTGGGGAGGAAAGTGTTGGAAATGAAGGGCACGGACACTAGTAACCTCATTCAACTAATGTCATGCGTGGACAAGGCAGTTAGGGACTGTTCAAACGAATTGGCTGCCCTATTCACAGCTGGAGTTGTTGAGAAGAGGGCAACTATGTGTTCTTTCCTCTCCGTGGGGTCACTCCTTTTCAGAGATCGGAGTTACTTTTTGCGCTACTGCCTTCTGCGCTATTCCCTCAAGAGTTGGTAAGGGAAGTTGCCGCTGCGCTGACCCAGAATGCTACCCATGATCTGGTTGCCAAGACGGCTAGGAAGGTGCTGCCTACTTCATTCCCTTCCTGTAGACCAAAGGAAGTTACTTCGTTTTCACAATCCGCTCAGCCCTTTCGTGATAAACCTGCCGGAAGGGGTAACTTCAGGCCCGACGGGAAGTAGTCCAAGAAAAGAGGAGCTAAATCCAGTCGAGGCAGAGTCTGTCTGCCCTCTCCTTCAGACAGCAGTGGGGGCCAGGCTGAATTACTTCTGGCAGGCCTGGGAGAGAAGAGGAGCGGACCCTGGGTCCGTTCTTGTTTTAAAGGACAAAATCTCCAGGGTTTTACAACTGTTTGTTCTTGGTCCCCAAGAGTTTGGGGGAATGGAAGCCAGTTCTGGATGTAAGTGCCCTCAACAGCTACGTCCAGAATTCGAAGTTCACCATGGAAACTCAGAAAACCGTGCTGGCAGCAGTAAGGAAGGACGACTGGATGGTATCATTGAACCTCCAGGACGCTTACTTTCATGTCCCAACACATCCGAGTTGTAGACGTTATCTGAGGTTCGTGTATGGGAAGGAAGTCTTCCAGTTCCGGGCCTTATTTTTCGGTCTCAGCACAGCTCTTCTGGTATTCACGAAGATCATGCTGAATGTGGCGAGCATGCTACACTCAAGGGGCATCAGAGCCTCCCTGTACTGGGACGATTGGCTCATAAGAGCCCCCTCGGCCGATCGCTGTTTAAAGGATCTGCAGCTGACATTCAAATTATCAAAGGAATTAGGACTCCTAGTGAGTTCAAAGAAGTCACAGTTGACTCCATCCCAGAAGATTCTTTATTTGGGGATGGAGATTCAGAGTCGGACTTTTCAGGCTTTTCCGCCGCCTGCAAGGATTCAATCAGCTCTCCTAAAGCTTTGTGCCTTTGTAAAAAAGGACGTCAGTTCGGTAAGAGAGTGGATGAGTCTTCTGGGGACCCTTTCGTCACTGGAAAAGTTTGTGTCACTGGGGAGGCTGCACTTACGCCCCCTTCAATTTCATCTCAGTTATCATTGGAAGAAAGGAGACAGTCTCGACAGGGAAAGTATTCCCATTACGAATCCCATAGGAACACACCTTCAGTGGTGGAACAACGCACACAGACTTCAGGAGGGCCTCTCGTTTGAGCAAAAGTGCCCAGACCTCGTGTTGTTTTCCGACGCCTCAAAGCCGGGGTGGGGAGCAACCTTAGGGAAGGCAGAGATCTCAGGTCTGTGGACAAAGGAGCAAGAAAACCTCCATATCAATCAGAAGGAGCTTTTAGCAGTCCATTTAGCCCTCAAAGGCTTCAAGAAACTAGTCTTAGGCAAAGTGGTACAGGTCAATGCCGACAGCACCACGGCTTTGGCTTATATAGCAAAGCAAGGCGGGACTCACTCAAAGTCTCTTTACGAGATAGAAAGACCTCTTCTTGTACGGGCGGAGGAAAGGAAAGTTACCTTATTGACACGATTTATTCAGGGAGTCAAGAACATGAGTGCGGACAGACTCAGCAGGAGGAATCGAGTTCTCCCCACAGAGTGGACATTGCACCTAGACGTTTGCAAGAAACTGTGGCGGATCTGGGGTTGTGCTCTCGTAGACCTGTTTGCAGCCTCGAAGATGAAAAGGCTGGAGACATTGCTTGCCAGTTCCGGATCTCGAGGCAACTCACATAGACGCGTTCCTGTCGGATTGGTCACACATGGATGTGTACGCGTTCCCACCTTTCAAAATCCTGTACAAGGTATTACAGAAGTTCGTGTCTCACGCGGGAACCAGGATGACCCTAGTGGCTCCTTTCTGGCCGTCAAGAAGTTGGTTCACAGAGGTACTGGAATGGATGGTGACCTTCCGAGAAGCCTACCATTAAGAGCAGATCTTCTCAAACAACCTCACTTGGCAAGAAACCATCTAAACCTCCGAGCTCTACGTCTGACTGCCTTCAGACTATCGAAAAACTCACAAGATCTAGAGGATTTTCGAAGGAGGCAGCCAAGGCTATTGAGGGAACAAGGAGGACTTCTACCATCAGGGTGTATCAGTCCAAGTGGGAGGTATTCAGAGAATGGTGTAGAGCTAACTTGGCTTCTTCATCTAGTTTATAGCACAGATTGCCGATTTCTTCTTAGATCTTAGAAATAAGCATAACTTTTCCTCCTCGACCATCAAGGGGTACAGAAGTATGCTGGCAGCTGTTTTCAGACACAGAGATTTGGATCTCTCCAACAATAAAGACCTGCAAGATCTTCTTAGGTCTTTTGAAACTTCTAAGAGGCGACAACAAGAATTGCCTGCCTGGAATTTGGATGTTGTTCTTGAATTCCTCATGAATGACAGATTCGAACCCTTGCACTCAGCCTCTTTTAAAGACTTAACCTTGAAGACTCTTTTCTTGGTTAGTTTGGCGACAGCTAAAAGAGTCAGTGAGGTTCACCCTTTGAACAATAACATTGGTTTCCGAGATGGGAAAGCCATATGCTCCTTGCAGCTTGATTTTTTGGCCAAGAATGAACGTCCTTCCCATCCATGGCCTAAGTCTTTTGAGATTGCTAATCTCTATGATGTAGTGGGCGAGGAGTTGGAGAAGGTGCTTTGTCCTGTTAGAGCACTACGGTTCTATTTGGACAGAACAAAGAATTTGAGAGGCAACTCAGAGGCTCTTTGGTGTGCAGTTAAGAAGCCTACCCTGCCTATGTCGAAAAATGCCTTATCCTTTTTATATAAGGCTCTTGATTAGAGAGGCTCACACCCAGTGTGGTGAGGCGGACCTTAAGCTGCTCAAGGTTAAGACGCACGAAGTTAGGGCCGTAGCTACTTCGGTGGCTTTTAAATAAAATCGTTCTCTGCAAAGCATAATGGATACAACTTTATGGAGAAGTAAATCTGTATTCGCATCCCATTATTTGAAACGTGTCCAGACTCTTTATGAGGACTGCTACACCTTGGGTCCATTCGTTGTGGCGAATGCAGTAGTAGGTGAAGGATCTACCACTATGCTCCCCTAATTCCTAGTACCCTTTTCTCCCTCTTTGAACTTGTATAGTTTTTATGGTTGTATGTGGAGATCGGTCAACAGTCTTCCGCAATCTTTGATTTGGTCAGGTGGTCATTTTGTTCCTGGAGAGTGCCTGAACAAGGGTATTAGTTGAGGTCCTGTCAAGGTAAAGGTTATGGCACCGTTTGACAGCTCCTAGAGATCATCAGCCTCCTGGGTGGACCGCTGGATCTCCTAAGGATAGCAGACAGAATGAGGCAGAGAACCATTGCAGTCAGCTTCCTTACCAGGTACGAACCTCTTAAGTTTGTTATATGTAACTCTTAAGTGAATTTCCAATGACGTTGCTGTCTCTGACCGACCACCAAGGGTGTCAATCAGCCATTCTTATATAACCAGCGGGTAAATTTTGTTTAAAAATTATATTTTCATAATAAAATAAATTTTTGAACATACTTACCCACTGGTTATATAAGTTATAATCCCACCCTCCTCCCCTCTAGAGACCAAGGGGCATGGAAGGTCTGAATTGGTTGGAATAGTTCGGCATGTCTACCACGAGGGCGCTAGTATACACCTGGCATATCTGCGATTGCCGCAAGATTTTGAATTTCTGCCGGGCGTCCAGGGACTTTAGCCATTCTTATATATATCATTTTAAAGGTTAGAACAGGGTATCCAATGCAACATAAAGTACCAAAGAAATATTGTCTTCCCTGCTCTAAAGCCAGTGTTTCAATTTGCAAAGCACAGTCTTATTGTGCATGAAGGAGACCCATGGAGTTTTCGAGAACCTTCCAAAACACATGGCAAATATAAGAAATGCGTATTTTCTCACAGACATGACACAATACCTCTTGAAAACATGAAAGAAAAATTACATAAGCCCTCTTTCATACCTCGTAGGGTCATACTGCATACTTGATCGAGATTACGTAAGACTTCGTAACAAAATACATAAAATAAAAAGTTAATTCTTGAAAATAACGTAAATTTACATATATTGACTTGAAGGAAGAATACAATGAAATAAATGATGAAAGTCTTGCGTAATTTACATACCAAACTTATACCTACATTAGAGGAACTCACCTTATGAGCTAGCTATTCACCTCTTAAATACACAAATGAAATACATGACTAATTTATTTACACTACGCTAGACCAGCTTCGTAAGATAATACTGTATGTGTATATATATATATATATATATATATATATATATATATATATATATATATATATATATATATATATATATATATATATATATATATATATATATATATATATACTGTATCCACATACATATATATATGTGTGTATATATATATATATATATATATATATATATATATATATATATATATATATATATATATATATATATGTATATATATATATATATATATATATATATATATATATATATATATATATATATATATATATGTATGTATGTATGTATGTGTGTGTGTGTTTATATATATATATATATATATATATATATATATATATATATATATATATATATATATATATATATATATATATATATATATATATATATATATATATATATATATATACACACACACACACACATATATATATATATATATATATATATATATATATATATATATACATATATATATATATATATATATATATATATATATATATATAAACACACACACACATAAATATATATATATATATATATATATATATATATATATATATATATATATATATATATATATACATATATATATATATATATATATATATATATATATATATATATATATATATATATATATATATATATATATGTATATATATTTATATATGGCTCAACACTACACAATTTTCGAAAAGTTTTATTCCAGCTGTAACCAGATCATGGAAGTGTCTTCCTAATCAGGCAGTTGAATCAGTGGAATTACAAATGTTCTAATTTGCAACAAATTATTTTATGTTGAACAGGTTGACAAGTTTCTCTACATAATTCACTGTACATATTACAGATCTATTTCAACATTGGTACAGATTTTTTTATGTTTTTTATCATTGCTAATTACGTATAGTTCATTTGTTTCTTATTGGGATATATTTCATGTTGGAGCCCCTGGCTTATAGCATCCTACATTTCCAACTAGGGTTGTAGCTAAGTAGTAGTAGTAGTAGTAGTAGTAGTAGTAGTAGTGATAATATTACTAATAATGTTTGCCAAAAGTACCACAATTGATTAAGACTTCGACGTGCTATCAATTAATATACAAGTATGATAAAAAATTACAGAAAATGAAGAGGTGATAAGTTACAAAAACGTTAACACCAAAATGCTGTCCAAAAAGCAGGTGTGAATATCATCAAAGTCATAGCTACACTGTTCGCATAATCAAATCAAAAGAAAGCACCAAAACCAGAGTTGAATGGTAAAATGAACCCTTTTTTGTATTAACCTTATTACTATGAATAGTGGATAACTACGGTAACTAAGAACTATTTACTGTTACTCAACTTGACTGCAGTGTAGACACTCGTATTTAACGGCTCTCGGAAAAAGATATGTTGACCATAGGGTTATGAAGGTGAAGATAGTAGTTGGCGATGAACGAAACCTCAGGTAGTATTGTCTCCAATATGATTGTTATTTCTTGTTGATAACTTGTCATCAGTTGTTAGACGAGTTTCTGCATTGGGGGTGCTGTAATGGGATCAATAGATTCTAAATCCCAGGGTTTCCTTTGTACAAATTGAATTCATTCTTTGCACATTAAAACACTGGCCCAAGAGCTGAGAAGCGGAAGCCTATTTCTTTGTTATTTTATGTCATATTGTATACCTTCTCCTAACATTTAATAGGAAACCACTTAGGGATCACACAGCACCCTGACTTCCCCCAAAAGCTATATACTATATTTACGTATGTATTTAGAAAGCAAACTTGGATTTTGTGAATTCTTTTCTTTAATCACACCTGAATATAGTACTTATAATTTTTCATTGCAGACTGCTTGTGAACGGTTGTACAACGTTATGCTTTTCCCTGAGGGTGGATGGTTAGTAGACTCCGGTTTAGATGACCAAGAACCTGATACCACTGGGCTTGGTGGTGATGAAGGGGAAATCATGGCTGAATCTATGGAGCCTGATAGAAAACACCAGCTCTCTGTCCTTAGATCTATTTACATACCTCAGGTAATTTTTCATCTTCTTGATACTCGCACACTGAACAAAATGATACTAGTCTTATGTGCAGTGATGCTCTGTACTGGTTATTTTTCTAAATGATCATGTGTGCATGCTTCTAGCTTTTATTTTTTTTTATTTTGACATTAAGAATTTAAAATTGGTGATACATAACCTCCCCTGAATATTTGTTCTTGGTACAAACCATTTTTTTTTTCTATTTAACTAAAAATGCATTGTTTTTTATCTCATTATTATATTAAACATTCTTAATTTGATCCTCGCGATGAAATAATCTTCCCCTAGTAAAATTTTTCAATACCAGAATTTTTTTTTTTTTTAATTTTTCCTTAGATAAAATGAATGAAATAAATGATTTACAGAATGAACATAAATTATTAAAAATTTCAGGATATTTAACTTGGTTGTGAATATTTGTGAATTGGAGAATAAAAATAAAATATTTGCAAATATTTATTAAACATTAGTTTGCGAACAATGTTGAAAATTGAGTAAACCCTGTCAACCCTCAAGCTCGCAATCTAACTTTATTTGGTAATGGAACCATATGCTGGCAGCGCACTATAGAGGATAACAAATTCTTCGATCCCTCCATCTTTTCACCCTAGAACTTTGCTCTAATAGCTTAACCTGTTATTCGTAATTATTGAAGGTTAATGTCAACCATATTGTTGCCTATATGTAGAGGGTTCTCTTCTCATGGTTCGGATGCGACCTCAACTTCCTTGTGAATAAGAGAAAATTTTCAGGCAGCAAGATTAGTCAGTAACTTTTTTGGGCTCAAGCCATGTCGTCCTGATGGAAGGTTCCTTCAGTAGCTTCCTAGGGTATATTTGACTACAGTGGATATTCCCAGAGAATTAAACTAAAGGTTATCACAGAAATCTCACTTCTGGTGCGAGTACCCTAAAGGTTTCCCTCTAGGATATTGTATATCAGCAGGGAACGCATGAATTAACACGCCACATAGCTATCTGCACCCCATATAGAGTTAACGCTTAGATATGAAAGGTGGCTGAGTAACTAAGGAGCCGTTCCAAAGTTACTCTCGTTCGTGGCTACTTTTGGTACTCGAGACGTAAACAAACGGGCGCCATTGTTAAATGACGTCACGTCCATCCTCATCCTTTCGTCTGTAGCTCCTACGTTTAGTCGGATTTTTCCCAAGTGCTTTAATTATCCGCTTACATTGCCGTTATGTCTCAACCTTCAGCCTCACCTTCTTCTGGGAACTTGAGCACCAGATCCTTGTATTGTTTAAATAAGCTCTGGCCGTAAAGTAACTCATACTTTTCGTAAAATATTGTGTTTTGTGGCAGAGCTGTACCAATACCGGACGCGCCATTTTACGGCGCCGCTGTTCATATCGCATGCTTTATTTAGTTAGCCAGAACAGCCTTTTCCGGTCCTTTAACTATTTAATATATAGTTATTTAGTCTTCATAGCTAGGAAGTAATTATATCGTGTGTTAGCGCTCGTTAGGCAACCGTCGTTTGCCAACCCCATGCTAGATCGCTAGCCTAGCCCCTAGACTTGACAGTCTAGTGCTCATATTACTGCATGATATAATAAGTGTTCCTAAGTTAAGCTATGAAGATTTAGGCATTTTTAAACATACTAGTTACTGTGCTGTAGGTGTTTTCGCCTTCGGGGACCATACAAGGGACCGTGTTGGTCCGTGCACCACACTTCCCTAACCTAACGTAGGAACCCTTGTATGCTTCCTAATTCATCTTACCTACGTGTAATTACTTCTGGGTAGCCTTGCTTCTCCCTTATTCTATATTTTTGAGAATCTTGACTTCACCCAGAGTATTTATCGCTACTCTCAGCCTACCCTGAGGGAATGAATCCCCCTTAGGGTCGTGCCTGAGACCTTAGGAAGAGCTCTGCTCTTCCCCAGTTTGCACTTGGTTGGGTCACTCCTTCCTCCCTGCAAACTAGCGATGTGTCTTTCCAGGCCTCCCTAGCCTAGGAGAATGGTTCTCCTAATCTAGGTTAGGCTCTGGGGGGAGATTCTGCTTTATTGTACTGTAGTTTAGGACAGTACATCAGTGCTGTACCTGATCTGAGCCACTTATCTTAGGTTAGGGAGTGTTCTCCCTTGCCTTGGTGGCCTCTCTCATACAGTCTCTCCCCACTTTAGAAAGACCCCTACTCCCCTCCCCACTCTATCCCTTTGGTGTAGGCCTGCCTACACACCCCTGTCCTCTGTCCTACAACTCCTCCCTTGGGTGGAGTGGTAGGGCTAGTCTTGTTCTTCTACTGAGCGGGCCGCTCTGGTACACTTCATAGTGTTCTATGGGGGTGGTTGCCGGCGGAGGATTCCCCCTCTTTGAGTGCTCTCTATCCCTCCCTTGGGTTACCTCAGGCTCCCGGCCGTCTGCCGGCCCACTGCCGCCGGATGATAGGTGTACCTACTCCTATCATGAGTGCACTCCCTCTGGAGGGAAGCCAGCGGGGTATAGGGTATTACCCCTCCCTTCCCTCCTTACCTTTCTCTCTCTCTATTATGGTGCCGGTCCCTTGCCGCTACTACCTCAGGTGACCTCTATTCATAAGATACCTCCCCTCTAAGACGTCAGCCTACCGCTTGCCGGAGGCTGCCGCCTTCCGTCGGCATACCGCCGACGTCCTACCCCATATATTTCCCCAAGGATTACCTGGCGGCAGCCAGCCGACTGCCGGAGGCTGCCGCCCCCCTTACCTGCCGACATTGATTGCCGGCATTCTAGGTATCCGCCCTATATATATATATATATATATATATATATATATATATATATATATATATATATATATATATATATATATATATATATATATATATATATATATATGTATATATATATATATATATATATATATATATATATATATATATATATATATATCTTATGAGTTGAACTAAGGTTCACCATGCCGTCAGCCGCTGGCTGCCGGAGCCCGCTGCCCTGCCGGCGGTCGCCTCTGTGGTGTTATCCATCTTGGTTGCTCAGTGTGTTCTCCTTGAAGTTTTCACCTTGCAGGACCGGTCTACCGGCGCCACCTAATGAGGCGCTAAGGGACATGCACCCCTTCCACGGCTGCCGGCACCACGCCGGCAGTCAATCTGATGCAGCCAGATAGCCTGGCCACCTCCATATAGGTATCATTATACCATCTGATATAGTGGCTATGCTGTATGGTTGCACATTACAACATTTCCAGCATACTCTGTGCATCTCAGCGCAGTCTCTTGCTGGAACCTACATATTACTAAGGGGTTTATCCTATTTTACTCTCTCCCTCACTAGGCTCTGAGCGGTCTCAGATCCTTTTATACTCTGCGGACAATTCCTCTAATAAGGAGGCCTACCTTGGCTCATCCATATGGATTCTCCCTCCTTTGGAACCCTCGGGTCCTAAGGAATTGTCTACAGATAAGGTTACGGTAACTGGCTGGGCGGGATTCACAAGTATGTGTCCAACCTACTTCCTTTCCCGCTCATCTATCTTGAGCATATAAATTATATGCTAATATTACAGATTAAGTTATTCTTAAGCCTAGAGTAATGTATGTCATATTATGCCTTCCATGTACTCATGATCTCTTTCTTTTACAGGAGTATATGAAGTGTGAGAGCTCCTTCTGCAGAGTTAAATGCCTGGACTTCTACAGGCACAAGGTGTGCCGGACCCACGCCCTTTGCATCGCCAAGAGAAGCGACCTGAAATATTGGGATCCGCAGAACTGTCCGGTCTGCAATGGTTTTCTGCAAAAGGTGTTCAAGACTCCTCTTACTACCGAGGAATGGGACAACGCTAGAGAGAAACTGTGCAAATGGGTGCGCGGTTTCCAGAAGAATGCCTCTGGACCTTATCTTCCAAACGAAGACTTGAGGGCCCTGCTTTTCCCTAAAGCCTCTAAGGACTCTGTGATCCCTAAAGATCCGATCCCAACCGTTCATCTGGTAATTGAACCCGACATTGTTATGGAACACACTATGCGTTCGTGCCATCTTGATTCCGATGAGGTGGAACGTATGTCGGAGGTCTCCGACGGTACGGAGAGAACCCTCATGGGCGAGGAACTCTACTATGAGGAGGATCGTGTGGAGTACCACGATTCGGAGAACGAGGTCGCTCCAGCTCCCCCAGTAGCCCCAGTGGTAACCGAGGAACCTGTTCCTTTGACTTCTGCCACCCCGGATCCACTCCCATCGGCCACTCAAGAGGTCTTCAAGATGTTAGAAGCCCTCATGGACAAGAAGCTGAAAGGGACTCAGGAGCAGTTCCGGTTGACTCTCGTCGGCTTCAAGCAACCGAAAAGGATTTCAGTTAAGGACCTCCCTCACTGCTCGGAAGCTAACCCTTGGAGATACGCCGAGCACATGCCAATCACAACTGGCAAAATCTTCATCAGTGAAAGGGTCGGCTCTGTTCTCCTGGAAGAAGTGGAGTTCTTCCCGAACTTCGAGGCTTATCCGGACTGTTACATCCGACTCAGGTCCGAACCAGCCTCAAAAGAAGAGACCGAACCTAAGGAGGTGATCGTGTTCGATCTCGCAAAGGCCCAAGCTATGCTGGCTCATGCAGTGAAGAGTCGGGGTTTCACCAACTCCAAGATGCCAGCATTGAGCATAAAACATCCAACCTTTGTTGCTCCAGCTACTGCGACCTTCCCCTTCATTGAAAAGGCCTTTCAAGCGGCCATGAAGGCTGTGGAGGAAGGGAAACCTTGCCCTGCACTGGAGGAGTGCAGACCCTTCGCTCTCACTCTTCCCCCCGATGACAGGTACTGGAAAGACATCCAGCTTACCTTTTCGGTCGGGAAACTGGAACCTGATGTGGCCGGTCGTCAGTTCAACGAGGACCTCCCACGACTGAACGACCATCTCCTTCGTCGGGAACAGGATACCAAGGAGAGACTCGCTGCTTCGCTGTCACATCAGGTACAGCTAGAAGTCATGGCCGGGGACACCAGAGTCCCAGACTTTTACATGGTCCTTGCAAAGTCACACCTTGCTACTGTGACCAAGGATTTGTACAGCTTCGCTAGGGCTCGCAGAGCCTTTAGAGAATTCGTGTTTGCCAATGCAACGGTGAAACACGAACCCCGGAGACTGATTTCCTCCAACATCTGGGGCAAACATCTCTTCCCATCCGCCTTGGTGAAAGAGATAGTGGACAAAGCCGCCACGGAGAATCGGAACCTTCTCCACAAGTGGGGCATGTCTGGAAAGAGGAAGTCCTCTCAGGACAAAGGCCCTCAGCCTAAGAGGAAATCCTCGAAGCCTAGGCCCCAGCAACGTCAACCAAGACGTCAGTTTCTGGCTCCTGCTACTCCCCAAGTGGTCGCACAACCACAGCAGACCTTCCAACTGGTCCCCCAACCGGTGGTGTCGCAGTCACCGGTCTTCACCCCTGCCTATGAACAGCATTCCACTACCTTTCGTCCTAGGGGTAGAGGCTCAGGCAGAGGCTCCGACAGAGATTCTTCTCGCCGTCCCTCCAGAGGCAGAGGAGGAAGGGGAGCTAGCGGCCGAGGTGGCAAAACCTCGGGACACCAGAAGCAATGAAGTGCTTCTGGTGGGAGGAAGACTCCGCCAATTCCAGGATCGTTGGACCTTCGATCCTGGGGCACACAGCATCATTAAGAAAGGACTGGGCTGTAGCTGGACTCAACCACCCCCATCCTTCCAGCAATTCTTCCAACAGTCGACCCCCCTCCTGGAAGAATATGTCCTGGAACTCTTGAACAAGGAGGTGATCAAGAGGGTAAAGTCAACCAGGTTCCAAGGAAGACTGTTTTGTGTTCCCAAGAAAGACTCAGACAAACCCAGAGTCATTCTCGACTTGTCCCCTCTAAACAAGTTCATTGCGAACAACAAATTCAAGATGCTGACTCTGCAACAAATAAGGGCCCTTCTGCCTCACAAGGCCTACACGGTCTCCATAGACCTGACGGATGCCTACTGGCACATTCCAATGAATCACTACGCTTCCTCCTACCTAGGATTTCGACTCCAAAGGAAAAGTTACGCCTTCAGGGCCATGCCCTTCGGGCTCAACATGGCTCCACGAATCTTCACCAAGCTGACAGACGCAATCGTCCAACAGCTACGTCTTCAGGGCGTCAAAGTGATGGCCTACCTAGATGACTGGCTAGTCTGGTCGACATCGCCCAAAGATTGTCTGCGAGCCTGCAACAAAGTCACCCAGCTCCTAGAGCACCTGGGTTTCAAGATAAATGCCGAGAAGTCTCGCCTCACTCCACCTCAGAAGTTCCAATGGTTGGGAATCCATTGGGACCTTCAGTCACACCGCCTTTCCATTCCACCGAAGAAAAGGAAGGAAATAGCAAGGTCTGTCAGAAGACTTCTAAAATCCAAGCAGATCTCAAGATGCCAACAGGAACAAGTTCTCGGCTCTCTACAGTTCGCCTCAGTGACAAACCCAGTGCTTCGCCCACAGCTAAAGGATGCCACGGGAGTCTGGAGACGATTCGCATCCATCGCTCGAAGAGACCTCAAGAGACGGCTTCCAAACAGACTTCGCTCACTTCTAAAGCCGTGGTCGGAAGCAAAGGCCCTGAAAAGATCCATCTCTCTTCAACACCCGCCTCCATCGATCAACATCCACACGGACGCTTCACTGGAGGGTTGGGGAGGTCACTCCCACCAACAACTGGTTCAAGGAACATGGTCTCCCCTATTCAAGACGTTTCACATCAACATCTTGGAGGCCATGGCGGTTCTTCTCACCCTGAAGAAACTCTCCCCGCCTCCCTTGATCCACATCCGTCTGACTCTGGACAACTCGGTGGTAGTCAGATGTCTCAGTTGTCAGGGCTCAAGATCGCCCCAGATAAATCAGGTGCTTCTACCTATCTTCCGTCTGGCGGACAGGAAGAAATGGCACCTGTCTGCAGTTCACCTACAAGGATTCCGCAACGTGACAGCGGATGCTCTATCAAGGACAAGCCCAATAGAGTCGGAATGGTCTCTAGATGCAAGATTATTCTCCTTCATCTCTTGCCAAGTCCCAGAACTTCAGATCGATCTCTTCGCGATGAGCGACAACAGTCAACTTCCTCAATACGTGGCCCCGTATGAGGACCCCATGTCCCTGAATTGGAACAGATGGTCCAAGATCTACCTGTTCCCTCCACCCAACCTTCTGCTGAAAGTCCTCTCCAAACTGAGAACCTTCAAGGGGACAGCGCCCGTAGTGGCTCCCAAGTGGCCCCGGAGCAATTGGTATCCCCTGGTCCTGGAGCTGCAGCCCACGCTGATCCCCCTACCGGGCCCAGTTCAGTCTCAACAAGTACAGAAGTCGACTGTCTTCGCTTCATCACTGAGGGTCAAGGACCTTCATCTCATGATTTCCTCTCCTTAGCCGTAAAGAAAAGATTTGGGATCTCGAAGAAAAGCTTAGACTTCCTCGAGGAGTACAAAACAGCGTCTACCAGAAGGCAGTACGAATCTTCCTGGAGAAAGTGGGTTTCCGTTGTCAAGGCAAAAAATCCTACGGAGATCACCATTGATTTTTGCATGTCCTTCTTCATTCACCTTCATGGAAAAGGCTTAGCGGCCAACACGATTTCCACTTGTAAATCGGCCTTGACTAGACCACTCCTATACGCCTTCCAGATTGATCTGTCCAGTGACATCTTCAATAAAGTGCCAAAGGCATGCGCTAGACTACGCCCCGCACCTCCACCAAAACCTATCTTCTGGTCCCTGGACAAGGTGCTCCATTTTGCTTCTAGCCTGGACAACGATTCGTGCCCTCTGAAAGACCTGACTGAAAAAGTTATTTTCCATTTTGCTCTCGCCTCGGGAACCCGAGTCAGTGAAATAGTGGCATTATCAAGAGAAGAGGGTCATATTCAATTCACCGATACGGGAGATCTTGCCCTCTTCCCCGACCCAACGTTTCTCGCAAAGAATGAACTACCCACCAAGAGATGGGGCCCCTGGAGAATCTGCCCCCTGAAGGAAGATGTCTCTCTATGCCCAGTGGAGAGTCATAAGGCCTATCTTCAGAGAACTTCAGACTTCGATGGAGGACAACTCTTCAAAGGAGAAACCTCGGGTAGCGACCTGTCACTGAAACAACTAAGAGCGAAAATCACCTACTTCATTCGCAGAGCGGATCCTGACAGTACACCTTAGGTCACGATCCTAGGAAAGTCGCCTCTTCTCTGAACTTTTTTCAGAGTATGGATTTCGAAAGCCTCAAGAGCTTAACAGGCTGGAAATCATCGCGCGTGTTCTTCAAGCACTACGCAAAACAGGTGCACGAAGTGAAACATTTCGTGGTAGCTGCAGGTAGTGTAATGAAACCTGCTGCTTAAATCTGCATAGAACAGCGAGTTATTTGGGACTCTAACTCTACGGGTGCCTGTGTTGACCCTATCGTGATACATAGTGATTTAATGGACACTTAGTGTTTCTAATAGACTGTTCGTTATCAAGGTGAAATGTCATAGAAATTTTACACGTGTGCCGCATGCTCTCGAGCATGGAGTGTTTTTTTGAAATATAAAAAGGCTGGCGTTCCCCTGGGAACTTGTGTTTCTAAAAAGCAAAATTTTCTTTTCAGACTCAAGATCACCGTCTTTATTTTTCTATGTACATTATTCATTATTATTGTAAATAAATTCTATAATCATTATTGTAATTACTTCTATAATGACTTGCCATCTTAGAAATAAAATGTCTATTTTATTTACCATGTGCATCTCCTTTCGCTCCTATTCCTTATTAAGAAATATACGATTGTTATAGTTTCATTTACCCCTTTCCTATCTGATTACAAGAATAATATAAGTGTTTATATTATATACTCACCTATGTCTTGATAATATTCCTACTCAAATATTAACCTTTGATCTGTCTCCGAGACCAGCATGATCTCTCCACCAGGTGAGTAGTTCTTCACCGATCACTTCGAGATATTCCTCTTGTCCACCAGGACTTCCCTGCCAGGGGGCAGGAAGCCAGAACATCGTAGAATCACTGGTAAGGACAATTACTAAAATTGTCAGTCTTTACGGTCTCCAGACCATAGGAATATTGCTCAAAGCCCTAGGCACTTGGATTAAGGGAAAAAATCCACGATACATTAATTCTCTGGTACACTTCCATCAGGACGACATGGCTTGAGCTCAAAAAACGGAAATCTATTTTTGGGTGAGATAGCCATGTCGTCCTGATGGACCCACCCGTCTGTTCCAGTTCAGCCTTTCAGGCCCCTCCCTGACCTACTGTATCGCGGAGATTGGTAGGAGCTGAGCTCAGGATGAGGACAGACGTGACGTCATTTAACAATGGCGCCCGTTTGTTTACGTCTCGAGTAACAAAAGTAGCCACGAATGAGAGTAACTTTGGAATGGCTCCTCAGTTACTCAGCCACCTTTCCATATTGAAGCGTTAACTCTATATGGGGTGCAGATAGCTATGTGGCGTGTTAATTCATGCGTCCCCTGCTGATATACAATATCCTAGAGGGAAACCTTTAGGGTACTCGCACCAGAAGTTAGAATTCTGTGATAACCTTTAGTTTAATTCTCTGGGAATATCCACTGTAGTCAAATATACCCTAGGAAGCTACTGAAGGAACCTTCCATCAGGACGACATGGCTATCTCACCCAAAAATAGATTTTTCACTTCACTCAAAATCCGTTTTTTATCTCTATATCTTTCCCTAGACCACTTAAGTCTATCAATTGTGATTGTTCTGTTGAATTGTAGAAGAATCTCTACGATTTTTTACTGCCTCATAACATACCTGATAACCAATTCTCATAAGTGTAGTGATGTTAGGATCTGGAAATTTATTAGTTCAGTCTTACTTGAAGTTTTTATATTTTCATTATTTTTCTATGATCTCCCTTCTTAAAGAGGTGGATTCCATAACCTTTTTGATTAAGGATATTTTTTTTTTCTGTCTACTTGAAGTTTGCAAAATTAGATTGCCATCTGAAGGCTGCATATAAAAGGATGAACCTTGGCCATTGATATAAATAATGAGAAATAGATATTTAAAGGAAATTATTAGAGATATGCTCAATAACAGGTAGCATACATGAACTATATAACATGAAAGGCTGTGAAAGGATGAAAAAAAAGAAAAAAAACGTAAACAAAGTTTCAAGAATACATTTGGAACTGGTTGCTGTAGATTGTCTGGCGGGAAAAAGGGCTCCTGCAATACTGCAGCCCATAATATGCAATGGATATGGAACCAAGTTGTGATTAGGACAATTAAAGAGTGTTCTGCTTTCATCTCCTCGTTCACAACTTTGGGCAATCCATAATGACAGCCACCTTAGTAAGGGGGAAGGAATTATGAAGAGCTTCTTTAGTTATGGAGATGTGGGTGTATGCAGTTCCATAGCCATCTTATTTATGATGATGGATGCTACACCTGTATTTTTATTCATTCTGCATATCAAGGTTATCATATTAGGAATTTCTTTATCCCTTTCACGATTACTGTTCAAATTTGTTTTTACCTAGAACTTTGCTTATTTTGATATTGACTAGTTAGCTGAATATGTACTGTATTTCCAGGTTGCTTCTCTCTTACAAAATATCCTTCACTCCACTGAAAGTTTTAAGGAAGCACTCCAGTTAGCAGACATTATTGCCTCTGAACAGCACCAATTATACAAGGTAAGTAAATTTCTGTTGCTCATACTTATTTACTTCATACAGTAATTACAATTAATTTCTAATTGCCTATAGAAAGATAATAACCCATTATGTAATGTCATTTCAAGGTTGAATAGAAAGGAAAGGCTTATATTAAGAATTTAGAATTTTTATGAAATTTAGGCCACATGGCCTGGGCACTAGGGCTAATGAGGTCATTTATCACCAAGGTGCAGCTAACAAAAATCTGCAATTATAATATGGAGTAAAAAAAAAGTGAAGGGAGATTGGATAGCAAGAATGAAAGGAAGGGTTTTCTCAAGTTTTCTCCCTTTAAGTAAAATGATACTGTATTGCCAGGGCAATTATTCTGTAGAATAAATTTCTTTTAAAGCTTTCATCTGACTCAATGTGTGATGTTTATATTAGGAGGTCCAAGGTCAAATAGATTTTTATAGTACTGTAATTAGTTCATATGAAATTTAATGACATTTTAATGGAATATAGATGTTTTCATTAATTGGTTAACATATCTCTAACTTATTTAGCATGTAACATTATTTTTATAAACCTCCCCTACTGTCCAAGTTGCTTCTCAGGAAGCTTGCTTATATCAACTTTTACCCCATAAAATAAAAAAATTCCCATTCTTCTCAACTTCATTGGGCAAAGTCTCTGGTATTGACAAAATAGTGGTTAAGGGCAATAGCCTTGGCTTGGTTAAGCCACTCTGTCCTTTGTGCGTGTGTCTTTGTCACTCTTGCTTTAGTAAGTCATTTAATCTTATTTAATGTGTTAATTCTTCAAATTGATCGAGTTATTTTAGTTATATTGTGAGAGTAATGAATGTCTTCTCATGAGTTTCGTAAACATAGATTGTTCAAGGTGACTAAATTAAGAGTTCCAAATGTAAAAGAAAGTATCTTCATTTAAAGGTAAATCTGGGGTGGACAATGTTGGTTGTTTATAGCACGGATGATGGATGATAATGACAAACCATTCAGAGTACTTTTAATAGTAATAAACTTCAGACCCTTTTTCATAGTAAGTTTCTTTTGTGTAATTTCAGGAGAACTGTGTTTTTGAGTAATTTAAAATATGGACTAGCCTTCCCATGTGTGGACACTAGCCTAGCTCCTCACAATTAATCGTTTTTCTAGTGTACCAATTGGTAATGGTTCTGATGGCGCACAAAGCATTTACAAAGGGAGATCCTCTTATAGGCCTTAAGTTCTATATAAACCATTTCTCTCTTTATAGGGAATGTGCTTACATCGATCAGGAAACTAGTCGTAAGACTTTTAGCGTGGTATAGCTACCCACCGCTAGTTTGCCGTTAACAAACTGTCATTGTCTTTTCTTGTTCAGGAGTTCGTGGGTTTCGGGGTTTCCGTCATGCGGCTTGCCAGGCCTTGAAGGTCATCAATACGACACTATCTTCAGCTTCTAAGATGGTTCCCCATTATCTTCGTCCTGCATACAGTCTGTCTTGCTCGCAGGACTCTCCTTGTATCGAGTGTCGAGAGTGACCATCCTCCCAGTGGGTGAGATTGGAAGGCAGCGGAAGAGGAAGTCTAAAAGGGATTCTTCTCCTTCGAGGAAAGACCTCAAAAGCATACCTTCTCCGTCGGCTCAATTCCTCCACTCTGACTCTGCTCGCTTGTTCATTCCGAAGGACGGTCGAGTAAGAGTATTGGTTGGTCACAAGGTAATACACTGATAAAGCTCTCGTGACCCAGGACAACCCTTAGGGGCAAACACTGTCACTTTTCTTTGCGAAGCTGCGGTGTCTACCACTTGGGGATTGTCTCTCATTGGTGCTTGCTGCAACTCCTGCCTACCTTATGGCTTTTGGGTCTCCCTGCTAAGGAATGTTTTTTTCAAGAGCACTACAGTTAAGGGCACAGTGGGAATGCATATCTACTTCCCTAAGGATTAACCATGGTTATCCTTTCCAAGAATCTGAAGGTGATGCACCAACAGTTTTCTCATGCCCTTAGTTTACAGCTCTCTTTGCATTGCTACCTTCATTCCTACAGCTCGGTGTACGAAAGGGAGTAGTTCCAACTAGTATTCCTCAGAGTAATAGTCAGGTTTTCTTCCCTCATTCCTTCTAATGCTTGAGTACAAGGGTGACCCAGAAGCTGCTTGAATGAAACCAGTTTTAACTGTTGCTCCTGGAGTTACCAGTTGGGATTTTTCTCCTGATTCCTCATAATGCTGGATTATAATGGTACAGTTACCCCCTCCTCCCATATCTGCGAGGGTTAGGGACCAAATTCCTCCCGAAATTCCTCCCGAATAGAGCAAATTTGTGAATACTTTAAAAGCTATTTAAAAATGCTTATAACTGCCTATTTTGATATTCAAAACATGTAATATCAGAAATTTCATGATAAACAATTTAGAATCATTTAAAAATAGTTTAAGACATTTTCCTGAAAAGTTTACCTAATGTGGTTCATGAACACCAAGATGAGAGAAATAAGTAATGTTATATGCCCTTGGAGGTATAATGGGATGCCCTGAAAGTGGGAGACTACTCTTTGTCATCTGCATTGGTCACACTCAGATGACACACGAGTTTCTTGCTAACTGGCCAACATCAACCACATTGCGATGACTGTTTGGTACCATTGACAGTGAGGCATTTGTTGACTGAATGCCCCACATATAACAGTGAAAGAAGTAGATATCTACTTGAGGCTTGAGGTGAGGATGGAAGGTTTATCCTTGCCAAGATTCTTAGACATGATGTGTCCTACCATGCTAGTGGTATTTTTAGCTTTATTTCTAAAGCAGGTCTTCTGAAAGATATTTAACTTTTAAAATGACATCTTTGCTTTTATGGTTTTAATTGAATATTTTTTTATTTACAATAAACGATATCAGCGACAATGACCTTAGATGTCAGGATAGTAGAAAACCTAAAATCAATCAATTGGGATGCTTTTCTCATGCTTGAACAAGCTCAGAGTTGCACCCCAGGTCAAGTTCCCAGGCAGTTGTGTATGGGACTTCTGCCCTCCTAAGGGTGAATTTCTTTAGTAGAGTAAAGGTTTGTATAAGTAAAGGAACAAATGACAAATTTGTCAGTAATTTGAATTTTTTCTAACTATACAAGCCTGGGCTCTTTTTTTATACTTAGCCCGCCATCACCTGTCCCCCTAGAAGTCCTGCTTGCAACCAAAAGTGTCCTAACACACTAGATGAGTGTGTGAGTGGTGTGGCTGGTCAGTCCCCTGCTAACTACTGAAGGATTACTAACACCTCTCCTTAAAAGATCATGGCTAGATTCTAGCTACATTGGAACTATGAATCCATAGTAAAGAGCTCAGGTTTGTATAGTTAGGAAAGGTGCATATTAATTCCAAATTTGCCATTTTAATTGCTATACAGCATAAACTTAATTCTGATTTGTTGCGAATGTAGATTAGTTGAATAGAGGTGGAATACATAATTTTGTTCTGCATAATTCTATATTTCACATCCCTTTATTTACAGGCATTTGGAACCTGCGAGTTGCAACGATTTCTCGTGAAGCTTCGAGAAACATCATTGGAACTGCTAGATAGAAATTGTGATGCTTTAGGTTACCCTCTTCAGTAACCAGGAACAGTATTCTAAAAAGTTATGTTAGAAAAAGACATTGGTGAATAAGTGAAAATGGAATATGTGCTCATGTGTGTAATGAGTGTTTTGGGAACAAAAGTTATGCATTGTGTTTTAGAAGTTGAATGAAGATATTTTTAAAAGTTATTGATTTCAGATGTGAATTTTGTAATTGAATGGATAAGTACAAATTATTCATATTTTCTCAAAGAATATCCTGTTTACAGTAAAACTTTGAAAGTACAGTATCTGTAATCCACCCACTGTGCATTATGATGTCTCTTCATAATCAAGTACTGTAATTAGAATTTAAGTTTATATAGATTAATCCCTTGGCTATTGCTAGTGTTTCATTCCAGGCACCCCTTGATAGCTGAAAAATTGTGAAATGCAGAAATCTGGTCCATATTTTTCATTTTTAAAAATGTTCACTTTTTATTTTCTTTATAAATCTAACCCTTCTAACACTTATAACACTGAGGGAGCAATAGGTGAATTGTGATATGGTGAAGGATTACTGTATAAATAATGATACATTAACAAGACAACATTATTACAAAGAAAAAATTACAGTACTGCATAGGATGAGAGACTGATGAAAGTTATAAGAATATACATTCTTACCCTGATGAACAAATAACAGTTTATGAATTAAATATTCTTAAATTTATGGTAGTAAGCCATCTTGTAGAAAAATACTGTGTATTCTGTCCTAAACTTGATAAATTTGAATTATAATTTTAGATTTTGAATTTTGGTAAAAAATTGCTTGAATACATAGAATATCTAAGATTAGATGTTTTGTACTTTATATTGGTATAAACTAGAGGTGTTAACAATGTCAACCATTACGATGAATGAATACAGCATGCATAAACCTCAACCAACACAAATGCATGGGGTCAGGAAAAACATGTTAATGTTTAAATAAAACTTTCATTTTTATAAGAACAATAAATAAAAAACCAACTTGCATTACATATGGTAATACCCTCTAGGTTATACTGTGGGCCAATATTCTCATTTTTAATTTTCAACAATGATTTAGAGATTCAGATATAGCTATGTAACTCTCAATCAACATGAGAAGGTGTGCTCTGATAACTGTTCAAAGTTGATTTCTACTTCACTTACTTTTCTTTTCTCACATATAGGTCTATGTAATGTATAGTCAGGAAGCGTAAATAGAACTTTACAGTTATCACAAAATACTTGTTCAATTGGAGTAGCCTCTGAAGACTTTCTTCTGTGGTTACGGGTTTTGAGATGATTTTTGTATTTAGCTTCTATTAGAAAAGATACATTACAACAAGAGCAATGGTAAGCTTTAGTTTCCTTGGTATGACATTTCATATGATTTCTGCAGTTAGATAAGAAACGAAACTGTTTTCCACACTCGTTACAAGAATATGGTTTATCTCCAGAGTGTATTCTCTCATGACATTTTAGATCATCCTTTCTTGCAAATCTCTTATCACAAACAGAACAGATATGTTGTTTCTCTTTACAATGCACCAACATATGTCTTGAGAGTCTTGACTTCAGAACAAACCGCTTGCCACAAATCTCACACACATAAGACTCAAATTCTACCAGATGATTTTTCTCATGAATTTTCTTATCTCTCGGGCGTAAAAATCTTTTCTCACAATATTCACACTGAAAATCCTTCTTATTGTTATGTATTGCCATATGTTCTTTAAGGGAAAATTTACTGCATAGTTTTTTATCACAGATATTGCAAATATAATCATCTGTGTGTTGTTGCTTATGTTTGTTGAGGTTAGATTTTGTGGCTGTGTGGAATCCACAAATGTCACACTCAAAGGACTTTTCCTTTGTATGAATGACCATGTGTTCAACTTTATGACTATAGGCACGGAAAGCTTTACCACACACACTGCACTGGTGCTTCCTCTCGGTTTTAGTGTCAGTATCTCTGGGTTTTCTTTTAGAAGATGCTAATGATACAGCTTTTGCAATAATACCACTTTCATTAGTTTCTAGACCAATGTCATTGAATACTAACAGGCTCTGCTTTTCCTCATACTGTAAAAAGTCACTTTTCATAAAAGTCTTAACAGCCTTGCTGAAACTCTTGATGACATCCCTACATGCTTCAGAGAGCTGAAACTGAAGTCTTTCAATGTATTCAAAATGTTTAAAACACTTCTCACAAACAAAATTACTGGGTAATTGCACTTCAATAATTGGTTTCTTTAAAATACAACACAATAAGTTTATCAGAGGTTCAGGATTAGCTCTCGACTTTCCAACTCTTGTAAAGGAACTAATGGTAGCTCCCTCACTACCACAAGTTAAACATACTTTAATTTCTGCAGCAGAAATCTGCAAAAGAAAGAAAATGGTTTAAGAATCAAAATTACCATATCTTTTAAAACATGAAATGTTTAATGTCAAGTTCATTACAGTAAATATAAAAAAGGGAAGGCTATAAATTTTAACTCTGCTAAGATAAACTGTTGAGATTGACAGGGGTGAAGGGATTTTTTTTTTCTTTTTTTTTTTGTAAATCTCAAGATACATTGGTACGTTACATGATGTAATATCAAACATGAAAAAATTGCAATTAATTAGAAGTCTTGAAATTTACAAAGCAAGCCTCTAAGCCTTGCTTGGAAAATGATGTAAATAAGATATGACAAATTCGTAGATAATTTGTATTTTTCATAACAATACAGACCTTAGTTATTTATTAAGGGGTATTACTTTCGGCGAAGCTAAAATGACGAGCCATTAAAATTTTAGCGAGGGTTAACTAACCATACCGCTAGTTAGCAGGGGAAGGGGGGAGGGGTAGCTTGCTACCGTCCCCACACTGGTGATTTAGCTCACTTTGCTTGGAAGTAGGACTTCAAGGGGGATAGGGCTGGCAGGCAAGTTTGTATAAATAGCTAAGGTTTGTATTGTTAAGAAAAATGCAAATGATTACGTAATTTGTCATTTGTTCCGTAACTGGAATACAAACCTACGCTATTTATTTAGGGGTGACTCACCCAATAGCATTTGGCTTTACCCAGGGATCCTTAACTGAGTATGTTAGTAATCAAAATAAGGAGTCCCCGTGCCTCGCTAAAACCTTGCTACGCAAGGTCCGCGGCTTACGCAAGCTGTGTGTCGAGATATTTAGAAGTGTGACTGTCCAGGTTAAGTTATTCAGAGTCTTTTTGAAGGAAAAACTCTTGTAACCAAGACTTTCTAAATACCACCTTTGCAGGGTATGGGGACGCAACAGTATTAGCTTAATACGAGGTACGCAAGGGAGTATGGTTTACCTGCCGTGGTTTGAGGTCAGCTTATGCAGAGAATCCAGGATGCTGCTTTCTCCAAGAGAGGAGGATGAAGAAAAGAATAAAAACCAGTCAAATCTTTTCATTCATGCAGACAGTTAACAGTGCCCTCAACCTTCTGCTACTTGTCCAATAAGGAGCTTGAAGTATACATCCAGCTGTTGTGCCACCACAGGACCGATAGAGATCGTATCGAGTTCCTGTGGATCACGTCTTGCAGGAGAATGGTTGTGAAAGTCACCTGGAACATTCACACCCTTGCTTGTAGAACCTGCGTCACAGAGTAATCTGCTTAGAAGGGCCAGGAGCATTGCTATGCCCCTGACATCGTGGGTCAGCGTGTTGGACGGGGATTTGAATTCAGACCATAATTGATGACTCTGTGACTCCAGCAGACATGATGTTTTGGTGATCCTCCTCTTGTCTCTCCCAGTGCTGATGACGAGAAGGGACCCGGCTGGGCTGTTGCCGTTCTCTTGAGGTAGAGCCTCAAATCTTACCCTGGGTAAAGTAACATGATATGGATCGTCAGTTACTGAGTGGAGACTTATTGTCTAGGATCCGTCACCTCTGGAGACTGTGTCCAGTTACTGAGTGGAGACTTATTGTCTAGGATCCGTCACCTATGGAGACTGTGTCCAGTTACTGAGTGGAGACTTATTGTCTAGGATCCGTCACCTCTGGAGACTGTGTCTGGCAACATACTTGGGGATGAAACTGAACGTTGCCTTTCCCCCTTCTCATGAATGGGCGATGTCGAAAGAGAGACCATGAAGTTCCTTGACTCGTTTGGCTGCTGTCAAAGTGAGGAGGAACACCGTCTTCTAAACCAGGTGAAAATTTGTTGCCTGGTGAAGTGGAACGTAAGGAGGTCTTCTTGGAGGGAGACCGGAGAACTCGAACCATGTTCTGAGAGGGAGGTCTCAATTCCGACTTGGAAAAGGCAAGTCGTAAGTCCGCATGAGTTAAAGATTTAACGATGAGGGGGTGTCCCTTCATTTCAGTTTGAAGGTGAAGGCTCATGGTTGAGTGATTGACTACCTGCTGGAACTGAAAAGGGGACTTTTCCTCCTGCACATAATTGAGGATTCCGCCATTGCTGGAATAGAGGTATCGAGTAGAGAGATATGCTTTCCCATGACATCAACCTCAGAAGACGTTATACTTTGCCTGGTAGACTGATGCTGATAAATTCCTCAGATATTTAGACCAACCTCTTTCCAACCTAATGTGAAAAGCCTCTGTGAGAGAGGAGGTACTGTACTGGGTAGTCTCCAGGCGTACAATCATAGCGAAGCTATATCTTGTGGTAGATGTCTAGAAGTGTGGTTGTCTGTGATGTGGAGAGGGTTCATTTGGAGGCTCTATCAGGAGCTGTAGAAGGTTTGGATACACACACACACACTTACACGTACACATATACAGTACACATACACTCGAGCACACTATTCTTTCTCATTTTTCTTCTTGTTCTGCGAAGCTATGAGAGGCTGACTGATGTCCTATCCTTATTGAGAGTACCCTTCTCTTCCGACAAAAACAGGAACGAGACGTAAACGTCGTTGTTGTACCCACCATTGTTGGCATGCTTCTTGCCAGAGAGCCTTGGGGTCTAGGACGGGGGAGCAGTAGAAGCCTGAGGCTTAGGGGCGTTGCGAACATATCCATAGTTGGAGAACCCCGTAAAGTCGGGACTTTGTCGCCTACAAGGTGATCCAAAGACTGTTCGGTACACCTTATCTGAGATGCTGTGCACAGATTGTCGGCAAGTACATTCCTCTACTCTGGAATGAAGCAGGATGATAGTGGTACCGAGCAGACTTTGGCCCATCTCAGTATTTATACAGTTACATGGGAAGAGGCTGCGAGCAAGTTCCTTCTTGCTAGTTGATGTGAGCCTCTATGGGGTGTGTGGTGTTGTTGCTCAACACATCACTGAGTGGCCCGTTAGGAACTGATGAGGCTGTTGAAGGACCGGAAAGTTGCCCTTCATCTCTTAAGAGATTTAAGTGAAGGTACTTTCGGACTCTGTCCAGGGGCCTGAGGTTGTGTGGTGCAGCACTATGGTTCCTCCTCTCTTCTTTTGATATGTTCTAAGCACAACATCAAGTCTGAGGGGTGGGGAAGGATGAGAAGGTTATACCATTCCGTAGATTCACGACTGACACCCATCCCTTGAGGTTCGTCCAAACTTCTGGTCCCATGGGGGTCAGAATGTCTGCTCGCGAATAGTAACCTGTCAACAAGTCGCTGATGGGGGTTGTGGATCGTTTGCTGATCGCTTTAGTGGATAGGTGTGATGGCGAATGGCGCGTAGCTAGAAGTGTGTTGTATGCCTTCTGATCTAGGGAACAACGAGCAGAGGTTGACTAGTAAGTCCGAATCACGAACTGCTGGTGAACGGCGAATTGCCGATGATCGGTAAATTGGCGATCTGTGAGCCGAAGAAGGTAACTGACAGGCAGATGAAGGCTGTCTGGTCAGTCAGCCAAGGAAGGTTGGCAATTAATGAGTTGGTAATTGGCTTGGAGAGCCCTGAGAGACAGCAGAATGGTTTAATGAAGTTAGTTGGCAATGGTGAGCCATTGATGATCAGTGATCGATGAGCTAAAGATCAGCAAGCTGACAATTGACTGGTCAGAGATCAGCGAGCTGAGGTCGATGATTGAAGAAAGACGAGCTGCCCATCGGCGATCTAGTGATCAGCAAGCTGATTACTGGTTATTGACTAGCAATCAGCAATCGGAGAGCGTTAGCAATTGGCGAGACTGGAGGTCAATGATCAGAGAGATATGAGCTAGCAATTGGCGATCTGGTGATCGGTGTGCTGGCAATCAGCAAACGGTGATCTAGTGAACAGTCGGTTGATGATTTCTCATTGGTAATTAGAGATTTGCGAGCTAATGATAGGCTGTTTGCAACGTTCAGATCGTGTTTGGTGACGGTGGTACTGTCAGGAAAAACTCCTAAAGAGAAAGGGACCAAGGGTTCCTTATGAGGAGTCTTGACCGATGGTAGATGTGTTTGATTCTCCTTGGACAATGGAATCTTCGGGATTTTGAACCCTTCTGTGAAGCTTCTTCCCTCTTTTCCCGGCGGCCATGCTGTAATGCGTTTGTGGGGAGAGGAATGGGGCAATGGTGATCTGTCAAAAAGTTTTCACTCCTTTTGCTTATTGCGCGAGTGCTCAGGAGAGTACTGGAGCGATGGCGCACAGGATGATGCTGGTGCTCAGTTTCTTCTGAAGCGCAGTTTTTGGTGAATGCGCAGAAGAGTGCTGGCGAGCAGATAAGCACTGGTGCGCAGGTGAGCACTGGCTCTTTGGCAAGAGTTGGTGCACTGGATCTGAGAGCGCAGGTGAGCGCTGGCTTTTTGGCAAGAGCTGGCGCATTGGCGAGCATTGGATCTGTGAGCGCAACTGCACAGGAGAGCGCAAGAGCGCAGAAGAGAGCTGGCGAGCAGGAAAGTGCTGGTCCGCAGGTGAGAGCTGGCGCATTGGCGAGCGCTGGATCTTAGAGTGTAAGTGAGCAAGAGAGTGCAAGTGCGCAGGAAAGTGCTGGCGCGCGGGCGTGGATGACTGCTGACGCGCGGGCGTGGATGACTGCTGGCGCGCGCACTCAAGACTACTGGCGTGCAGGAGAGTGCTGGCGCGTAGGCCAACAATGGCGCAAGTGCACGGGAGCGTGCTGGAGCGCAGGAGAACGCTGGCGCGCAGGAGAACACAGGGGCGCACAAGAACGCTGGCGTGCAGGAGATTGTTGGCATGTCGGAGAGCAATGGCGAGCAGGAGACCAAAGTTGCCCGGGCACGCGCTGAAGTTTCGGTGAGCTCTGGTGCGCCAGCGATCGTAGGTTAGCTGGTGAGCTGGCGAACGTTGCTCTCTGTGGCAAGATTGTGCTGGTAGGTCGGCAGGTCAACTGGTAGGACGATCAGGAACTGGGATGTGCCCTTTGAAAGGGCGAACATCCACCGATGAAGATCGCGAACGATCAGAGTCCAGGACTAGCTGCAGCTTTGTCAGGAGAAGGTCCAGGAACAAATGAGGGCTGGTGGACCAGCAAGCTGACCTTCAACAGTAGAAGTCCTCCGAAGAGGAGTCTCTACGAGTGGCCCCTTCGCGAACAAGAGGTGATCACTTCGCAAGAGGCTTACCTAAGACTATGCTCTGCCCCCGAAGGAAGAGAGACTCAGCAAGGGGGGAGTGTAGTTTAGGCGAAGACAGCAACAGCAGTCGGAGTCGATGAAGTGATGAAGATGCAGGAAGTTCTCCCTCGGAAGGGAGAAAACACCTCACACCTGGGGAGGAAAACTCTCCCTCGGAAGGGAAAGTTGTCCAATCCTGGAGGCGAACCTCCTGGTAGCGCTCTAAGATGATCTGACAAGAGCGCTACCTGAGGAAGCGTAGCCGGAGCTAATTCCTCGAAGATGAAGTGATGATCAGGAGTTGCCACAGGCGTACTTCTAAGAGAAGGGATGACACCCATGATGACGTCCTCTGAGGGATGGCAGTGACAGGAGATTTCCCAGACATGAACAGAATAGCTCTGCTTCGTTGGCACTCTTAGTCGAACGAAGAAAACTGCATTGCTAACTGAGGGAACATAAAATAAATTATGTAACAAAAAATTCCCTCGGGAGGAACACCTAGTCTGCGAGGGGAAGGGAGACCACCGAGGGAACAAACATAAAATAAGTAATGCGACCTCCCTTCCCCGGTTGGCATCGATGGGAGAAGGGGAGTGGAGAGTAATTGTAATAAAACAAGAATTACAATTATTTAAATCGGCTAAAAATATTCACTGATAGGAGGAACCACTGATCCTCCGAAGGGAAGTGTTCCCCACGAAGAAGAGGCTGAAAAGTTAAATTACAAACAATTATAATTTTACTTAAATAATTGAGAAAACAACCGGAAGCTCAACCTAACCCGCGAACGGGAAAGGTGCTCTCCCTGTTAGTACACTGTCGGAGGCCCATGAAAGGTGAACGGCCTTGAGAAGAGAAAGATCGTAATCAATCTCTGAGAGGCCATACTCCCTTCGCTCGGTAATCCATATGTTTCCCGTAGGAAGAGGGAAAGGTGAAGACAACAGCTGAATGAGGAGGGTCCAAAAGATGACTATTCCCCTGCGGCGGCGGTCGAGTCAACGGTAGGTTATCTGCCGACAGAAGACCGATGGACAAGGGGGGAGAGATCGGAAGGGAAGGTTCCCCGGCCTTGCGCAAGTGTCTTGAGAACCTGTCGTATATGTATCACATGCACAGCACATACACTGAAAAGGACACTTACAACATTTCTATATATATATACACATACATAAACATTAAGAATGTTTTCATATATGTATATAAGAGAAATGACAAATTCGTAGATAATTTGTATTCTTCCTAGCGATACAAACCTTAGCTATTTATTAGGGGTATTACTTTCAGAGGAGCTGAATGACGAGCCATTACTTTCAGAGGAGCTGAATGACGAGCCATTAAAATTTAGCGAGGGTTTACTACCAACACCCCGCTAACTACCACTCACGCTCACACACCTGTGATTTAATTCACTTTGCTTGGAGGTAGGACTTCAAGGGGGATAGGGCTGGCGGGCAAGTTTGTATAAATAGCTAAGGTTTGTATCGTTAGGAAAAATACAAATTATCTATGAATTTGTCATTTGTTGCGTAACTGGAATACAACCCATCCTATTTATTAGGGGTGACTCACCCATTAGGAAGGGTGGACGTCCCTGCCTATCTGGCTTTTGGCTTTACCCGGGGGCTCCTTATCTGAGTATGTCAGAACTCAACAATAAGCTGCACCTCACTAAAACCTTGCTACGTAAGGTCCGTGGCCTACGCAAGCTGTGTGTCGAGATATAAGTGTGCCCGTCCAGGTAAAGTTATTCCTTAGTCTTTGGAAGGAAAAACGGTTGTAACCAAGACTTTGCCAATACCACCTCGCTAAGGTATGCAGATGCAACAGTATTAGTTTTAATACTAGGTACACAAGGGAGCATGGTTTACCTGCAGTGGTTTGAGGTCAGCTTGTACAGAGAACCCAGGATGCTGCTTTCCCCAAGAGAGGGAAGGATGAAGAATAAGAGCCAGTCAAAACTTTTCATTCACGCAAACTAAAACCGGGTAACAATGCCCTCAACCTTCTGCTACTTATCCAATAAGGAGCTTGAGGTTTTAAACCAGCTGTTGTGCAGCCACCACAGGACCAATAGAAAACATATCGAGTCTCCTGTGGGTCACGTCTTGCAGGTAGTGGGATGTGAACGTAGTCTGACGTTTCCACACCCCAGCTTGAAGAACCTGCGTTACTGAGAAGTTTCTCTTGAATGCCAGGGACGTAGCTATGCCCTTGACATCATGAGCTCTGGAGCGATGTGAAGGAGGAGGGTCTGGATTCAGTACATGGTCTATGACCTTGCAAATCCATGCTGATATGGTATTCTTGGTGCCCCTCCTCTTGGTCCTTCCTGTGCTGACGAAGAGTGCAGGCACACGAGGACCGATAAAGATCGTATCGAGCTCCTGTGGGTCACGTCTTGCAGGAGAAATGTTGTGAAAGTCACCTGGAGCATTCACACCTTTTCTTGTAAAACCTGCATCACAGAGTAATCTGCTTAGAAGGGCCAGGGGCATTGCTATGCCCCTGACATTGTGAGTTGTTGTCGCTCTGGATTCAGGGCATAATTGGTGACTGAATCCAGCAGGGATGATATTTTGGTGATCCTCCTTTGGTCTCTCCCAGGGCTGATGACAAGAGAAGGGACCCGGGTGGGCTGTTGCCGTTCTCTCAAGGTAGAGTCTCATACCTTACCGGATGATCTGGATCGTCCGTTACCGAGTGGAGACTTGTGTAGGATCAGTAACCTCTGGAGCCTGTGTCTGGCGACATACTCGGGGGACGAAACTGAACACTTTCCTCTTCCCCCTTCTCATAAATGGGCGATGTTGGAAGAGAGACCATGAAGTTCCTTGACTAGTATGGCTGCTGTCAGAGTGTGTAGGAACATTGTCTTCTTAAACAAGGTGAAAATTTGTTGCCAGGTGAAGAGGAACATACGGAGGTCTCTTTAGAGACCGGAGAATTTGAACCATGTTCTGAGAGGAAGGTCTCAATTCCGACTGGGGAAAGGCAAGTTGTAAGTCCGTATGAGTTAGGAAAGGTCTAGCAATGAGAGGATGTCCCTTCCTTTCAGTTTGAAGGTGAAGGCCTAAGGTTGAGTGATCGTCTTTACCTGCTAAAACTGAAAAGGGGGTCTTTTCCTCGAGGATTCCGCTATTGCTGGAACAGAGGTATTGAGTGGAGAGAGACACTTTCCCATGACACCAACCACAGAAGACGTTATACTGCCTGGTAGACTGATGCTGAGGAATTCCTCAGATATCTAGACAACCTTTACGCAACTTATTGCAAAAAGTCTCTGTGAGAGAGGAGGTACTGGGTAGTCTCTATGCGTACAATCATAGCAAGGCTATAGCTTGTGGTAGGTGTCGAAGTGTGGTTGTCTGTGATGTGGAGAGGGTTCTCTTGGAGACTCTATTAGGAGCTGCAGAAGGGTTGGAAACAGTTTTGCGTAATGCCATAGCGGAGCTATGAGAGTCCTTGAGAGGCTGACCGATGTTCTAGCCTTCCCGAGTGCCCTTCTCCAGACAAAACAGGGACAAGATGTAAGCGTCATTGTTGTGCCCACCGTTGTTGGCATGCTTCTTGCCAGAGCGCCTTGAGGTCTAGGGATGGAGAGCAATGGCAGCCTGAGGTTCAGGGGCGTTGCGAACAGATCCCTAGTTGAAGGACCCCATAAAGTTGGGACTTTGTCAGCTACAAGGTGATCCAAAGACCATTCGGTACACCTTATCTGAGATGCTGTGCACATATTGTCAGCGATCACATTTCTCTAGTCTGGAATGAAGCGGGCTGATAGTGGCACCGAACGGACTTTGGCCCATCTTAAGTGTTTATACTGTTAGATGGGCAGAGGCTGCGAGCAAGTTCCTTCTTGCTTGTCGCTCTGAGCCCCTATGTGGTGTGTGGTATTGTCGCCCATCACATCACTGAGTAGTCCGTTGGGAACCGATGAGGCTGCTGAAGGACTGGAAAGTTGACCTTCATCTCTTAAGAGATTCAAGTGAAGGTACTTTCGGACTCTGTTCAGAGGGCTGAGGTCGTGTGGTGCAGCATTATGGTCCCTCCTCTCTTCTTTTGATGTGTTCTAAGCACATCATCAAGTTCGAGGCGTGGGTAAGGATGAGAATGTTATACTATTCCGTAGATTCTCGACTGACACCCACCCCTTGAGGTTCGTCCAAACTTCTGGTCCCATGGGGGTCAGAATGTCTGGGGGATCAAGGGCCTGATTCCAATTGGACTCAAGTCATTCTGGGCACTGGGTTTTGTGGAGATTGGTGTCTAGAATCATTCCTAGATACACCAGTCTTCTGAGAGGGAAGTAGGGAAGACTTCCACAGGTTTACCTTGATTACTGGATCTTGTTAAAAAAGACTTCAGAAGTTCCGGTGCTAATGCAAGGTTGGCACCGAGTCTGCTAAGGTCAGTCAGTCGTCCAGAAACGGAGACAGAAGCCGATCCTGTGAGACCAGGATGGGTGTAGTGGAAAGACCGAAGCACAGTGCCCTGAACTGGTGTTTCTTGTTTGTCTAGACGGAATCTTCAATCCTTCCTAGATGGATGGTTTGGCCCTGGACGTATGTGTCCTTTAGGTCCAGTGTGCAAATGAAGACCTGAGGTCTTAGCCTTTGTCCGAACTCCAACATGGTGTGAACATCGCCCCATAGGGACAGCTCCTTGCGAATCCTTTCGCATGGGAGATTGTTAACACTGGTGTCTTAACTCGTGGTGTAAAGGATTGGACGCGATACCCTGTGTAAGGATTCTTCCCTGAGAGAGAATTCCTTTAACTGATAGAAGGAAGGCAACGCTTAACCCTACCATGCGCCCTAATGGGATTAATGCTATTCCTTAGAGTAGAATCAGTGTGGCGAATGTTGATCAATGGTTAACGGTTGGGTATCATGATTACTGTGCAGCTGGAGAGTGCTCGCAAGTAGTTCCCTGTTGACAAGCCGCTGATGAGGGTTGTCTATCGTTTGCCGATCACTTTAGTGGATTGGTGTGATGGCGAACAGCCAGAAGCAAGAAGCATGTTATATACCTACTGATCTAGGGAACTACGGGCAGAGGTTGACTAGTAAGTCCGAGTCACGAACTGCTGGCGAATTGTCGATGATCGGTGAATCGGTGGTCTGTGAGTCGAAGATGGTAACTGACAGGCAGATGAAAGCTGTCGGTTCAATCAGCCACGGTAGGTTGGTGATAATGAGTTGGTAATCTGCTTTGATAGCCCTGAGACACAGCAGATTGGTTTAATGATAGTTGGTGATGGTAAGCCATTAATGATCAGCGATCGATCGTGGACTGGTGATTGGTGTGCAAGAGATCAGCAAGCTGACTATGGTCCCTCCTGGTTGGTCAGAGATCAGCAAGCTGACGATGGGCTGGTCAGAGATCAGTGAGATGAGTTCGGTGATCAAAGAAAGATGAGCTGCCTATCGGTGATCTAAAGATCAGCAAGATGATGGACTGGTTATTGATTAGCAATCGGAGATTATTGGTCATTGGAGAGACTAGAGGTTAATGATCAGAGCTGAGCTAGCCATTGGCGAGCTAGCGATCAGCAAACAGTGAACTAGCCATGAGTAAACAGTGATCTAGCGATCAGAAAACAGTGAACTAGCCATGAGTAAACAGTGATCTAGCAATCAGCAAACAGTGAACTAGCCATGAGTAAACAGTGATCTAGCGATCAATCTGTTGATGCTTTCTTGTTTGCTGATGGTGGTACTGTCAAGAAAAAAACTTCAGAAGAGACAGGGACCAAGGATTCCCCATTTTGATTACCATTGGAAGATGGAATCTTTGGGATCTTGAATCCTTCTCTGAAGCCTCTTCCCTCTTTTCCCAGTGGCCATGTTAAGCGTTTGTGGGGGAGAGGAATGGGGCAATGATGACCTGTCCAAAAAGTTTTTGTTCTTTTGCCTATTGCGCGAGTGTGCACGAGAGTACTGGAGCAATAGCGCACAAGATGATGCTGGCGCTCAAGTTTTGCTGAAGCGCAGTTTTCGGTGAATGCGCATTAGAGTGCTGGAGAGCAGACAAGCGCAGGTGAGTGCTGGCTCTTTTACAAGAGCTGGCGCATTGGATCTGAGACCGCAACTGCGCAGGAGAGTGCTGGCTCTTTGTGAAGAGCTGGTGCCTTGGTGAGTGAGAGCGCAAGTGAGCAGGAGAGTGCTGGATCTGAGAGCGCAGGTGAGCAGTAAGGCACTGTGTAGGGTTTTGTGCAGTTTACCAAGACTGCGCAGAAGTGTGTGACTGGTTGTGCAAGGGCAGGTGCATAGGCACGAGATTGCGTGGAGCGCGTGCGCATAAGAGGGGTGGCGCGCTCGCGGAAGACTGCGGGCGCGCGTGTGCGGAAGAGTTCTGGCGCACACGCAGAGGAATGTTGGCGCGTGGATGAGATCTAAAAGAATGCATCCTTCAGGTCCAGTGTAATCATAAAGTCTCCTGACCCAGCAGCCTTGATAATGGTGGCTGTTGTCTCCATTCTGAACCTCGATTGCTTGATGCACAACTTCTGAGATGAGCGGGCAATGACTGGTCTCCGGCCTCCAGATGCCTTTTCTACAAGAAAAGAGTTGAACGTAGAAGCCAGGTGACCCATTATTGACCTCCTGAACAGCATTCTGTTCTTGGTGATCATCTTTCACACCTAATGAAGCAGGACTATATGTTTTAGAAACTTGCCGATTCGCCATTGACAAAGTCGGGCGACGAAGTAGAGAAGTGGGAGAGTTAATGAGCTGGATTAGGTATCCGAACCGCAGAACTTGAAAAAAGGTGGAGGGTTTCTTCAGAATGGAGCCTGAACGAGCATCTTCTCTACTGACTGGTCTTCTCGGCTGTGATGTATGAATTGGAGTTCTTGACTGGCACGACATCAATGGTTGTTACTGTTTGAAGGAGATAGCTCTTTGCATAAAAGTGTCATGGGTCTCTTTCCTCAAGTCCTCTGTGACAGCTGAAACATCTTTAGCACCAAGTTGACCCACTGACTGGTAATCTGGAACATCAAATACTCTACTGCCCTAGCACCAGACAAAACGATTTCCTTCGGGGTCTCCCTTTTCTTGAGATCCTCTACTTCCCGATTGCCAGATCTAAGGGAAGAGAAGAACAAGCATCTACTACTTCGTAGTACTTTTCCTGTTTTGGAAGGAGGATCCCCACAAGCCGAAAGGATTTCCCTGATCCCAAGGAGTCCTTTTCATCAGCTACCTGGTCTCCTACCTTCCACATAACATCCTTGGCCATGACGGTCCAAGGCAGTTCAAGTCTTAGTTGGCGCTGGGTGGAGAACAGCAGGTTAATTATGGCCCACCTACCTCTCGGAGAGGAGCGTTTCCCTGATGCCATTAATAGAGTGAATGATACAAAGAAATTAGAAGAAGATGGACTCCGATTCTCATTCATCTGCTAGAGGTGTCTTTGGTCATGAAGGGAGAGGAAGATCAACCTGTGACTCTTCTGAATCTTCTTCCATCGGAATTTCGTCTGTCTCCATCATTTTCCAGAGGTTCTGACAGCTGACTGGCTGAAGCTGGTACTGCCATCTCGGATGAGGAGGCGCAATATGCTACCTGTCTCTGCAGCTCTAATGACTTTCAGTCGTTGGGCTGGTCTCGGGCCTCTTGGGATTAACGTCTTCTTAGTTGCCTTGAAATCCTCACTCTCTTTCCTTTGGGTGCCTACTGAAAAGGGGAAGGAGGATCTGAAAGAATGAGTCATGGTTCCTGCACCCTCATAGCCTTAGGCAGTGAACCTCAAGGCCTATATACTGGCTGCGGATCTTCTTCCGTAAAAGAAATGGGTGTAAACGTATAGTTTTCCGTTAAGGAAATCTCCCTCGGCGTCAAGGAACCCTTATCTATCCTGTTCTTGACAACTCTTTGAGGCGTAGATACCAGTACTGTGAACCTACACCAATAATTGGGACCTCTTTTGCCGAACCAGCATCCAGTGGTTGAGGGGAGGAGACTGGTTCGAAAGTCCTGCTTGGGTTGGAGTCCTCCTTGGATGCTGAAGAATCTACTGAACGTTAATCAAAAGGACTAAAAGCGAGTACTGTATTATACTGTCTTCTGGTGACGTAGGACCTGCAGGGAGCTTACCTTTTCTTGACCTCTCTCCTTTCCGTCAAAGCCTATAGTATCCGTTTGGACTGATGTTCCACCGTGAAGGAAGTCTCCGGTGATGAAATTTAGAGCTCGCCTGAGAAGGTGACAAATACTCAGAGAGCGAGGGTGGGGTGCGGTAAAAGGGTGGGGTGCGGTAAGAGCATGGCGATGATACGCGACTGGAGCATCCAGGAGAGGAACCCCAGGAATGAGAAGGAAAGCGTGAAGGTAAAACCCTATTGGTATCATATGGCGAATTGCAATATATGCGCAAGGACGAAGATTTCTTATAGCACAAGGGCAAGGCGAGGAAAGATGAGTGCAACGAAAAAGATCTAAAGTGTCTTGCAGACAAAGAGCGCCTATAGCGTGCTAGCGAGGATTGTCCTAAGCACGAAGGGGAAGATCACCTTGAACATGCAAGAGAACATTGCCTGGAGAGCAATGGAGAAGATTGTCTGGTGAGCTATGAAGAGGATCGCCTGGAGTGTGAGGGCAATCAATGACTTGATACAAATGGGGAGTCTGTAAGAGCGCCAACGGCAAGAGCTGCAATCCCTCTGATGGGACGATCTGTAGCACCTGTGTGATCTGTGAGGTGAAGCAGAAGAAGAAGGCAAAGGACATCTGAAATTTCTCTGACAAGGTGAGGGATAAGTAGGAGCACAACTTGACTCCTTTATAAATCCAACTAGGAGAGAGAGAGAGAGAGAGAGAGAGAGAGAGAGAGAGAGAGAGAGAGAGAGAGAGAGAGAGAGAGAGAGAGAGAGAGAGAGAGAGAGAGAGAGAGAGAGAGAGAGAGAGAGGAAATACCAACTAAAGACGTCCCTTGAGCCGAAGATCTAGCGGAAGGTCTGGAAGCAGAATGTCTGGCAGGAGAAGGTTCAGTTTAAACAGAAGGACCAGACAGCAAAGAAGCAGTAACAAGTGGGAAGCAGGTCTATGATCTTCCTCCGCTGAAGAGTTCACGCTGAAAATGAGGAACAGCTTGGCAGAAGGACTACGAAGAGTCACAAGGTTCTGCAAAGGAAGATTTCACAGAAGAGCAGCAGAGTCAGGGAGAGTCCAGATGTACAGGATCCTCCAGCGGGAAAGGCCCTATAGCATAACCTACAGAGGCAGCCTGCTCAGGAGAAATGTCAAAGGGGCAATGGCCTACACATGATTTTTTCCTCCACGAAGTGCTCAAGTCTATCCACCTCAGGGAAACCAGGGATACCCAAGGAAGGTGACAACAACTGAAGGACGTGCGATCTCTGAAATGAAAGAACAAATGATGGGAAACTAACAAGGGAAGAAGGAACTGTCGAACCACTTGGGAGAATGACGCGGTCTCCCAGACTCTGGTGCTGCCCAGATGTAGGATGATGACCGCTCTTACCTGAACCCCCTCTGGAGAACACCAGAGAAGAGTCTGAGAGGAAAGTTCCAGGGGAAGAAAAGGCAGGCTGGGATTTCTTAGACTTTAAGGAAGACCCAGAAGGCAAACAATCTCTTATGGCTTTCTTTTTCTTCCTCCTACCAAACAACATCCACAGGGAGGATGGCCACTCCCTATAATCATCACATGGCGGGGCTTCGGTACAAACGTGTCCTTGGCATTACCGGCACAGCCTATGACAATCTACTTCTATACAACACATAGTAGGTAGTAGGTTGGCCAGGGCACCAGCCACCCGAGATACTACTACTAGAGTGTTATGGCGTCTTTTGACTGGTCAGACAGTACTGCATTGGATTCTTCTCTCTGGTTATGGTTCATTTCCCATTTGCCTACATATACACCAAATAGTCTGACCTATACTTTACATATTCTCCTCTGTCCTCATACACCGAACAACACTGAGATTAGCAAACAATTCTTCTTCACCCAAGGGGTTACTGCACTGTAATTGTTCAGTGGCCACTTTCCTCTTGCTAAGGGTAGAAGAGACTCTTTAGCTATGGTAAGCAGCTCCTCTAGGAGAAGGACACTCCAAAATCAAGTCATTGTTCTCTGGTGCTGGGTAGGGCCGTAGCCTCTGTACCATGGTCTTCCACTGTCTTGGGTTAGAGTTCTCTTGCTTGAGGGTACACACTATTCTATCTTATTTCTCTTCCTCTTGTTTTTTTAAAGTTTATATAGTTTATATAGGAGATATTTTTGGGCTCAAGCCATGTCGTCCTGATGGAAGTTCCTAAAGGGTAGCTTCCTTGGGTATATATAACTACGTACGGCGATATTCCCAGAGAATTTACCTTAAGGTACCCAGAATTCTAACTCCTGGAGCGAATATCCCCAATAAAAGAACCAGGGATATCGCGAAATATCAGAGGACGTATTCTTGACACGCCACATAGCAATCTGCACCCCGAACAGAGTTAACACTTCGAAGGGGTCAATTGGCAAGAAAACGAAAAACGAGAAAGAAAGGAGAGCCGCTCGTAAGGTACCTCTCCTCTCCCGTTTCGCAAGCGTGCATTGCACCGCTCACGGCGCCATCTGTATTCCTTTTTTCGTAGCTCAACAACTCCGTGTTTTTCCCTGTGTTATCTCGCAATTCTTGGTTTATTTCAACATTATAATGCTTTCTCCAACTTCTTCTGATAAGTTGAGTATTATCTCTTTTATGTATAAATGTAAGCTCTTGGTGATTTTAAAATAATTTGATAGTGATATCTTTGTTACAAGAGCTGTTGCCTACCGGAGGCGTCCTGAACGCTGTCGCTCGCTATGAGTTATTTAGTTAGCCAGAGCGACGTTCCCGGCTGTTTGGCTTTAATAATTTTAGCTATTCAGCTTTACATAGGATTTCCTTATATGATGCTTTTAGTATTTTCGTTTTGGCGAATGATTTGCCGATTCTGGCCTACGCTAGACCTTGTAGCCTAGTCGTTTGGCCCTAGTACTTTCCTGCATGATATTCAGATTTCCGAGTGTTTTAAAATTTTATTGAAGCTTTAGGCAGTTTTATACATTTAAGATTATGTTGATTTTCTTCCAAGATAGTATACGAGTGAGTTTCGGTGATTTAGGTAATCGATTCTCTTCGCGCCTAGGCTAGTTGTCTATGGGGCCATAGTATACTTTTTCACACTCCCCGGTTGCTCTCTTCTCTTCGGAGAATGTGTGCAATCCCTTTCCCTCTGCATAAGCCTTGGGCTTAACCCTAATGGTTTATCTGAATTGACTTTAGATAAAACTATATTAGGGTGTTTCTGTTCTTTCCTGTTTCCAGTAAGTCTGGCTTCAGGAAGGGGCAGGACATCAGAGTTCTTAGTCTGAGTCTGTTTCTGTCTAGCATTGTGGTTGAGATTCCCTTGCTAGGCTGACAGCCTCCTTAGTTCACTTTCGAAGGTTTCTATACGAGATGATTCCTTCTTTTTGTGATCTAGCAGACTAGTCCAGTGTTGTTGTTCTCGGTGTGGAGGATGAGATCCTCCTTTTCTGTGAATAACAACGCCTTCCTTGCTTTGGTTCCAAGGGAGTTGGCAAGTACTGCTGGCCTCCCTCCTCGGATCTCCCCTAGGCTAAGATGAGTTTTCTTGGCTGTGGGTGATTCATTATTAGAGCAAGGTTGGCAGGACCCTCTTTTCCCCTTCCCCCCTCTTTCCTTAGTGATGGCCTAGCCATTGCATTCCTGTCCGTCATTCTAAATCTGTACCTAACATAGGTTAGGATGTGGAGTTGACTCAGTCCCTTGCCGGCCAGCAGTGCGTGCCGGCCAGCAAGGGTCTTCTGCTTTGAGTGCTGCCCGGACCTCCCTTGGTCTCTCATCCATGTTTGTCTGTAGAGCCAGATGGCATTGGTCAAGGAAGCCTTTAGTTATATTCTCCCCTTCCTTATGTGCACTCTTTTGGGTTGCCGGGCTATGAGGCAGTACGGTCTCTTATCCTGGCATCCATTCTATTTTTCTTCTAGTGTTTGTACCCTAGCCAGGCTGCCGGCCTAAGTGGCCGGCAGCCGGGCAGTTGGAAGTTCTCTGGTTCTTTTGCTGCCGGCCGGCATTGGTTGTATACCTTTGCCGGCCGGCTATATATCACACCATAGTTCTGCCGGCCGCTACGATTAGTGGCCGGCAGCCGGGTGCTATCGTTGTTTAGTCTGCCGGCCGGCAATAGAAACACACCGAGGTTCTGCCAGCCGCTACGTTTGGTGGCCGGCAGCCGGGTGCTATCTTGTGTAGTTGCCGGCTGGCACACGCATTGGAACCAGCGTTCTTCCGCCTTAGTCTAAAAGTAGTATGCTTTGGAACTAGTTAAGGTGTGTGCCGGCCGGCACATTACCTTCTATACTGTAGCCGTATTTTTCAGTATACTATAGTATATACTGCAGGGAGAAAACTATAGTATAGTACAGTATATGTTACATCACTAAGTTTTTCTAACACTCTTGTGTTGTCTTGCACAGCCCTTTGGTGTAACCATACAGATAAAGAAAGTGAGTTCTTTCTTGTCTACTATCCAGTATTTTAAAATTACTTATTTGGGTGTGAGCTACACCTGTTTTCCTCTGAAAATTATTTATTGGTCACTCTTGAATAGAATAACCATACAACTTTATTATCTGGAAGGTTGCAGCAAATGACTGTGCGGGAAATACAAGTGTGTGTCTTTCCTTTCTAGTTTAGTGATTCTAAGCTATGTATATCCAGTGATACGTAGTTCACTTGATACTCATGGAATTTTCTACTCTTTAAAGGAGGACCATCCGAAGTGTGGAAGCGTTTTCTGCAACATCCGCAGCAAGAACTTCTGCGGACATGACTTGTGTAGGAGGCACGCAGCATGCGCAGTCTCCAAAGGTGATCTCCGGTATTGGGACCCGCAGGTATGTACTGTATGCACAAACCTGATTACTGAGGCTTTTGATTCCCCTAAGACGGCGGAGTCAAGGGACGCAGCAAGGGAGAAGCTTCGTACCTGGGTAAGGGGCTTTCAGAAGAACACTTCTGGCCCCTATCTTCCAAGTGAGAAGATGAGGGCTTACTTTTTCCCCAAGGCGTCAGCAGAGGCAGTGATTCTTCAGCCTCAAGCGGAGATACCGTTGGTTCAGATCCCAGTGGATGCTGAAGTCGCGGACGCCCTGCAGGACATCCAATTGGATGATAGGATGTCGGAGGTGTCCGAGTGTTTGGAAAAAGACCTTCTGGCAGAAGACCAGGAAGAGGAGCAGGCTCCAGAAAATGAGGAAGAGTTCAACGAGGTGTCGGCTACTCCGGTTCAGGCCCCTGAACCTATTCCCTCAACATCGTCCTCTCTCCCAGAGGAGCTGGGAAAGACCCTTTCTTCCATCGTTGGAATGATCCAACAGATGCAGAAGGAAAATAATGAGAAGGCTGCTGCAATGAAGTTGGAGATGCTGAGACTTGCAGCATCACGTGGGCCCCAGAAGAAGCTCAGCATGAAAGACCTTCTCTTGTGCTCAGATGCCAACCCTTGGAGGTATGCCGAGCACATACCTATGACGACGGGAAAAATCGTCATTTCGGAGAAGTTGGGCTCAGTCCCCCTTGAGGAGGTGGAATTCTGGCCCAGCAAGGAGTCGTATCCGGACTGTTATGTCCGTCTAAGGAAGGAACCAGCCTCAAAGGAAGAAACGGAGCCGATGGAGGTCATAGTTTTTGACCACGCTAAGGCTCAAGCTTTGTTGTCAAGCTCGATGAAAGAGAGGGGCTTCACAAACTCAAAGGTACCTGCTTTGAGTAAGAAGCACCCTTCCTTTGTGTCCTCTCCTTCTAGAGCCTTCCCCTTTATGCAGAAAGGGTTTACGGCCGTGCTGAAAGCGATCGAGGCAGGTAAGCCATACCCCTCCTTGGAGGAGTGTAAACCTCTGTCTTTGGCCCTACCCATGGACCACAAAGACTGGAAGGACGTCCATCTTACCTTCTCAGTCGGGAAGTTGGAGGCCGATATTGCCGGACGTCAGTTCGGTGAGAACCTCCCGAAGCTGTCTGATTTTCTTTTGCGCAGGGAGCTTGAGACAAAAGAAAGACTTGCTGCCTCAATGTCTCATCAAACGATTCTGGAGACAATGGCAAGTGACCCCTAGGTCCATGAAATGTTTATGGTAATGGCTAAGACACACCTAGCCACAGTGACGAAGGACCTTTATAGTTTCGTCAAAGCTAGGAGGGCTTGTAGGGAGTTCGTGTTCTCCTCGGCTGCGGTGTGGCACGAGCCAAGGAAACTAATCTCCTCCAGCATTTGGGGCAAAGACCTCTTCCCTAGTGAAGCGGTCAAGGAGATTGTAGATAAGGCTGCCACGGAGAATAGAAACCTTCTCCAGAAGTGGGGCCTATCTCTCAAGAGAAAGTCTTCCCCGGATGAGGGTACCCAACCAAAGAGGAAGACTAAGAAGACTAGGCTACCCTCTCGGCCAGCCAAGCCATTCAGACAGCAGCAGCAGTGCCCCAGATGGTGGCACAAACCCCGACCACGTACCAGTGGGTACCCCAAGCCGTGACTACGCAGTCTCCGGCATTTAACCCAGCGTTCGAAGGGCAGTCAACTACCTTTCGAGCGAATCCTAGAGGAGCAGCCAGAGGTTCGTCTAGACGCCCCTCAAGGGGGAGGGGATTCAGGGGTGGTCGCGGTCAAGGAGGCAAGACCTCAGGGCAACAGCAGCCAAAGTGAAATGATACCGGTAGGAGGGAGACTTCAGAATTTTCGGGATCGGTGGACCTTCGATCCCTGGGCCCATAGCCTACTCAAGAATGGACTGGGTTGGAGCTGGTAAAGCACTCCACCCCCGTGCCCTCGATTTTCCCAACACTCCACCCCCGTTCTGGAAGAGTACATTCAAGAACTCTTGGAGAAATGAGTAATTCGAAGGGTAAAGTCCATCAAATTCCAAGGGAGGCTGTTTTGTGTTCCCAAGAAGGACTCAGAAAAACTCAGAGTCATTCTGGACTTGTCGCCACTCAAGAAGTTCATAGTGAACTGCAAGTTCAAGATGCTAACACTGCAACAAGAGGGAATATACCGTCTCCATAGATTTGTCAGACGCCTATTGGCACGTTCCAATCAATCGCTAACTCTCCCTCTACCTAGGGTTCAAGCTACATCGAAGACTCTACGCCTTCAGAGCCATGCCATTCGGGCTAAATATAGCCCCAAGGATCTTCACGAAGCTTGCGAGCGTAGCTCTCAAACAATTACGCCTAAAGGGAATCCAGGTGGTAGCCTACCTGGACAACTGGCTGGTGAGGGCAGCATCCAAGACAGAATGTTTGTAAGCTTCCCTACAGGTGATCCAGTTCCTAGAGCATCTAGGCTTCAAGATCAACAGAAAAAAGTCTCGACTTTGTCCATCTCAAAAGTTTCAGTGGTTGGGAATCCACTGGGACCTAGTGTCACACCAACTCTCCATCCCGGCGAAGAAGAGGAAGGAGATAGCTGGTTCTGTCAAGAGACTTCTGGATTCCGAAAGAATATCAAGACGCGAACAGGAGAGAGTGCTGGGTTCTCTCCAGTTTGCCTCAGTAACAGACCCTGTGCTAAGAGGACAGCTAAAGGATGCAACCGGAGTTTGGAGAAGTTATGCATCAAACGCGCGAAGAGATCTGTTAAGACCAGTACTGCTTCGTCTACTTACGCTTCTCAGGCCTTGGTCCCGAGACAGGCAACTAAAGAAGTCGGTGCTTCTTCAGCCACCTCCCCCCTCGTTGACTATTCATACAGACGCCTCGAAGGAGGGGTGGGGAGGTCATTCTCATCGGAAGAAGGCCCAAGGAACTTGGTCCAATCTATTCAAGACATTTCACATAAACTTTCTGGAAGCTATGGCAGTACTCCTTACCTTGAAGAAAGTCTCCCCTCGCCGCTCGATCCACATAAGGTTGGTACTGGACAGCGAGGTGATTGTGAGATGCTTGAATCGACAAGGATCGAGGTCACCACCACTCAACCAGGTGATGTTGGCCATCTTTCGACTGGCAGAAAAGAAGAAGTGGTACCTGTCGGCAGTTCACCTTCAAGGAGTCCGCAACGTGACAGTGGACGCTCTATCCAGGTTCACACCGATAGAGTCGGAATGGTCCCTAGGCGCAGGATCATTCTCCTTCATCTTGAGTCAAGTCCCAGAACTGCAGATAGACCTCTTTGCGACGAAAGACAACAAGAAGTTACCCCTTTATGTGTCCCCGTACGAGGATCCCTTGTCGGAAGCAGTGGACGCGATGTCCCTCGACTGGAACAGATGGTCCAGGATTTATCTGTTCCCTCCTCACAACCTTCTATTGAGGGTCCTTAACAAACTGAGATCTTTCCAGGGAGTAGCGGCAATAGTGGCTCACAAGTGGCCGAACAGCGTGTGGTTCCCTCTGGCATTGGAACTACGGCTGAAGTGTTTACCATTACCAGATCCAGTTCTGACCCAGCGAGTTCAGAAGTCGACTTTCTGCACTTCATCAAAGAAAACCCGGAACCTGCAGCTCATGATTTTCTCTCCCTAGTGGTGAGAAAACGTTTCGGGATTTCGAAAGACAGTATAGACTTCCTAGAGGAATATAAGTGCAAATCCACTAGAAGGCAATATGAGTCATCATGAAGAAAATGGGTGGCCTTTGTTAAGGCAAAGAATCTGCAAAAGATCTCGACGGACTTCTGCTTATCTTTCTTCATCCACCTCCATGGTCAAGGGTTAGCAGCCAACACAATATCAACGTGTAAATCTGCTTTGACAAGACCCATTTTATATGCCTTCCAGGTCGACCTCTCTAACGATATTTTTAATAAAATTCAGAAAGCCTGTGCTAGGCTCAGACCATCAGCACCTCTGAAGCCCATTTCATGGTCTCTGGATAAAGTTCTTCATTTCGCTTCGCTGTTGAACAATGAGGAGTGTGCTTTAAAGGATTTGACCCAAAAAGTTATTTTCCTGTTTGCACTCGCTTCGGGGGCCAGGGTTAGTGAAATTGTAGCCCTCTCGAGAGAGGAAGGTCGTGTTCAGTTCTTGGATGGGGGAGAACTGAACTTGTTTCCGGATCCTACGTTTCTTGCCAAGAACGAGTTACCCACCAACAGGTGGGGTCCCTGGAGAATCTGCCCTCTGAAAGAAGATGCATCTCTTTGTCCAGTGGAATGCCTAAAGGTCTATCTTCGTAGAACTTCAGACTTCAGGGGTGGTCAACTATTCAGGGGAGAAACATCAGGCTCAAATTTATTGCTGAAACAACTTAGGGCGAAAATCACCTATTTTATTCGCAGAGCGGATCCAGACAGTACACCCGCAGGTCACGATCCGAGGAAAGTTGCCTCATCCTTAAATTTCTTCAATAGTATGGATTTTGAACATCTTCGCTCATACACTGGCTGGAAGTCTTCCAGAGTTTTCTTTCGTCACTATGCGAAGCAAGTGGAGCAACTGAAGAGGTCTGTCGTAGCAGTGGGTAGTGTCGTTAAACCTGCTGTTTAACTCTGCGAGGAACAGTGAATTTAATTGGGACGATTAATTCCAGGGTGGGTGTGTAGTTACGAACTGTTCTACAAACTAAGTGTTAGGGCACTAGGGTGCCCACATTGACTGTTCCATATTTAAAGGTGAACCTAGCATAAGTGCAGACGTGTGTACCAAGCGTTTCCAACGCTAATGTAACTGATTAGTAATACAGACTTTTATGATTTTGATACTTCGGTATGTTAAAAGTGGCGCTAATGTTTTCTTTCAGATAAACAAGTTTTCTGTTTACTATCATGCTTATGCTTATTTATTGGTTATCCTCCTCTTATATATGTATAATTGTTTTTTAACCTGTTTTATTTTATTGAATGTCAATAAACTAGTTCTTGTGAACCTTGCGTCTCCTTCGCCTGTGTCATTTTACTTGAAATGATTTAGCATTACGTTTACTATGTATATTTATCTGGGATAATTCTAATAGATTGTTCCTTTATGAAAGAATCTTTCATTGGTTTATGCTTTCCCCTAGCGGGAGGACTCCATGCCCTAAGGGGACGGTGGCGGATGTGCAAGTTTTCCTCCTACCGGATATAAACCTTTGTCCAATCCAGTAATCGAACGGGGAACTGGTCGATATTTCATATTGACTCAGTGGTTCTTTTACAAACTATGCTTTACGTGATATAGAGTGAGACCACTATATTGGCTTGTCTGTTATTCATACATAGGTATATGTACTCTTCGAGACTTTTCCAGAGTCTAGTATGACTCTTCCCTGTAGGGGGCAGGAAGCACTAACATGGTCTATGGTTAGATGAAAAGATGTATGACGGTAACATCTTAGGTCTCTAGGTCTAGTTGGCCGGGGAAATACCTTCTGGGAGTACGGCACCTTTTGAGAATCCACAGATACAGTAATGCTCTGGTATACTTCCATCAGGACGACATGGCTTGAGCCCAAAAAACGGATTTTGAGCAAAGCGAAAAATCTATTTTTGGGTGAGATGGCCATGTCGTCCTGCTGGACCCGCACTTCCTTTTTCTTCTAAAAAAGGGCTGTAGGACCCCTCCCTACATACAGTATCTGTAGCACCTCGTGTATCGCTACAAGGAATACAGATGGCGCAATGCACGCTTACGAAACGGGAGAGGAGAGGTACCTTACGAGCGGCTCTCCTTTGTTTCTCGTTTTTCGTTTTCTTGCCAATTGACCCCTTCGAAGTGTTACCTCTGTTCGGGGTGCAGATTGCTATGTGGCGTGTCAAGAATACGTCCTCTGATATTTCGCGATATCCCTGATTCTTTTATTGGGGATATTCGCTCCAGGAGTTAGAATTCTGGGTACCGTAAGGTAAATTCTCTGGGAATATCGCCGTAGTTATATATACCCAAGGAAGCTACCCTTTAGGAACTTCCATCAGGACGACATGACCATCTCACCCAAAAATAGATTTTTCGCTTCGCTCAAAATCCGTTTTATATGACATTCGTAGATAATTTGTATTTTTCCTAACTATACAAACCTTAGCTACTTACATGGGGTAATTACTTCGGCGTAGCTGAATGACGAGCCATTAGAATTTTAACGAGGGTTTACTACCCCACCGCTAGTTAGCGGGGGGTAGGGAGGGGTAGCTTGCTAACCACCCCCCCCCCACACACACACACACATTAGTGAATGCTTCACTTTGCTTAGAGGTAGGACTTATCCCGGGGGACAGGGCTGGCGGGCAAATATGTGTAAATAGCTAAGGTTTGTATAGTTAGGGAAAATACAAATTATCTACGAATTTGTCATTTGTTCCGTAACTGAAATACAAACCACGCATCTCCTCACTGAGAGAGGATTTTCGCAACAAGTTGCGAAAAGGATGTCTGGACACCTGCGCAAGTCATCTGTAGGGGTCTACCAGGCGAAGTGGCGAGTCTTCTGTGGTTGGTGTCGTGGAAGGGGTATCTCTCCACTCGATGCCACTATTCCAGCAATAGCGGAGTTCCTCGTGTATTTGCCGGAGGAAATGCGCCTTTCAGTCTCGGCAGTGAAAGGCTAACGCTCAGCCTTAAGTCTTGCCCTCAGGCTTAAAGGAGTGGACATTTCTTCCTCGCTGCAACTTTCCCTTCTCATACGAAGTTATGAACTTACCTGCCCTCATTCGGAAGTGAGACCTCCTCCATGGAACGTGGTTCGAGTTCTCAGGTCTCTGAAGAGACCTCCCTACAAACCATTACGCCAGGCTTCAGATCGCCACCTTACCTGGAAGACGGTGTTTCTGCTAGCGTTGGCCTCGGCCAAGCGAGTCAGCGAATTGCATGGTCTCTCGTACGACATCGCCCAGTCAAGGGGATGGGGGGAGGTAACGTTCAGGTTCATCCCTGAGTTTGTTGCCAAGACTCAGAATCCGGGAGTGTCGGACCCTAGGTTTGACTCTTTCCAGGTTTCGAGTCTTCGTTCTGTAACAGATGACCCAGACCATCTCCTACTGTGCCCAGTAAGGAGTCTGAGGTTGTATCTTAAAAGAACAGCTGCAGTTCGTCCCCAGGTGCAAGCCTTGTTTGTGAGCACTGGGAAAATGAAGAGGAGGGTCACCAGGAATACTATCTCGGCCTGGATTCGCAAGGTAATACACTTGGCCTTGAATCCTGACCCTTCTCCGTCACATCGCCCTAGAGCGCATGATGTCAGGAGCATAGCTATGTCCCTGGCCTTCAAGAAAAATTATTCAGTGACGCAGGTCCTGCAAGCTGGGGTGTAGAAGCGTCAGACCACTTTCACGGCCCACTACCTGCAAGATGTGACACAAAGGCGGCTCAATATGTTCTCTATCGGCCTTGTGGTGGCTGCACAACAGCTGGTCTAACCTCAGGCTCCTTAATGGACAAGTAGCAGAAGGTTGAGGGCATTGTTACCCAGTTTTAGTCTGCGTGAATGAAAAGATCTGTCTGGCCCTTATTCTTTTCTTCATCCTCTCCTCCCTTGAAGAAAGCAGCATCCTGGGTTCTCTGCACAGCTGACCTCAAACCACTGCAGGTAAACCATGCTCCCTTGTGTTCCTAGTATTAAGTGTAATACTGTCATGTCCCCATACCCTGACGAGGTGGTATTGGGAGAGTCCTAGCCTAGAATTCCATCTGAAGAACTCCAGGTCAACTTCCTCACCTTCGCACACAGCTTATGTAGGCCGCAGCAGTTTCACAGCATGCTAGCGAGGCGCAGGGACTCCTTATTTCCTGAGTACTTACACACTCGAATATGGAGTCCCCGGGCAAAGCCAAAGCCAGTATGGCAGGGACTTACCTCCCTTCCTAAGGGTTGAGTCACCCCATATAAATAGCGTGGTTTGTATTTCAATTCCGGAACAAATGACAAATTCATAGATAATTTGTATTTTTGCTAACTATACAAATCTTAGCTATTTACACATATTTGCCCGCCAGCCCTGTCCCCCGGGATAAGTCCTACCTCTAGGCAAAGTGAAGCATTCACTAATGTGTGTGTGTGTGGGTGGGGGGGAGCAAGCTACCCCTCCCTACCCCCCGCTAACTAGCGGTGGGGTAGTAAACCCTTGTTAAAATTCTAATGGCTCGAGCGGGAGCTTCGGAGGAGGTTTGGGTAACGGAAGAAGAGTCCTTGGGATTTTCTCCTTTCGAAGAAAACTTCGAAGGAGAAATATCCCGCCTGGACTTCTTCTTACGTCGCCGAGAAAAGCTCTCCCACTGGGAGGTAGACCACTCCCTACACTCACCACACTTATTACCACTATTACACCGTTAACCTCTACAATAAGGGCAAAGGGTGCGAGGGTCGGTCTCGACCGCCAACATGAAAGTTCCACAGGGGCGTTCGGGTAATCCAGGACAGGTGCGCATATTCGCAGAGGCCAACTTCACACTCAAACCTGTAGGAGAAAAAGCAAAAAGACATTAATGGCTGTCAGAAAGAGGCGAGGGTGAGAGCGGACACGTCTGACTACCACCCGAGCCGAGCGCAAAGTGAGCTCAAGCACAGGTGTGTGTGAGGGGGGGTAGCAAGCTACCCTCCCCTACCCCCGCTAACTAGCGGTGGGGTAGTAAACCCTCATTGAAATTCTAATGGCTCGTCATTTCAGCTACGCCGAAAATAATACCCTTGGAGGGCGAACCCTTGAGCCCCAAGGAAGACCAAAGCTGAAATAAATTAGACAAATTAAGATCCTCCCCCGGGGGAAGAGGTGAAGCTGCCTCGCTTAGAGGAGGCAACGCCATCTCTCGAACCCCGAGATCGTGAAACAGAACCACGGTCTATGCTACCACTTGCCGGTCTCTCGAAAGAGACCGATCGAGCGGGAGCTTTGGAGGAGGTTTGGGTAACAGAAGAAGAGTCCTTGGGATTTTCTCCTTTCGAAGAAAACTTCGAAGGAGAAATATCCCGCCTGGACTTCTTACGTCGCCGAGAAAAGCTCTCCCACTGGAAGGTAGGCCACTCCCTACACTCACCACACTTATTACCACTATCACACCGTTAACCTCTACAATAAGGACAAAGGGTGCGAGGGTCCGTCCCGACCGCTGACATGAAAGTTCCACAGGGGCGTTCGAGTAATCCAGGACAGGTGTGTATATTCGCAGAGGCCAACTTCACACTCAAACCTGTAGGAGAAAAAGCAAAAAGACATTAATGGCTGTCAGAAAGAGGCGAGGGTGAGAGCGGACACGTCCGACTACCACCCGAGCCGAGACCAAAGTGAGCTCAAGCACAGGTGTGTGTGAGGGGGGGGTAGCAAGCTACCCTCCCCTACTCCCGCTAACTAGCAGTGGGGTAGTAAACCCTCGTTGAAATTCTAATGGCTCATCATTTCAGCTATGCCGAAAGTAATACCCCTATTAAATAGCGTGGTTTGTATGCCAGTTACGGAACAAAGAAAAATTATAAAAATTTCAAAGTAATTTTCAACAAAAATTGCCCAGTTTCCTGCAGAGAGAAACAAGTGCACTCTCTGGCGGCTAAAATCAAATCGAGGTTACAGTGAGCTGCAGGGGTGGCAGTTGCCTCCCTCCTCCCGACAGGGTATTTACCTGCCAATTGTTTAGACCTCGGTAAAAGTTTTAACAGCTGTATTCCAGCCTTCGCTGTTATCCTTCGCCTATAGTAAAGAACAAAGATTTGTATTCGTGTAGGAACAAATATCTTTCATAGGAGGTAAGTGAATTTTCCACAATTCCTGGAAATTAAATGTTATTAACTTGTCCAAGATGAAAATGAATTACAATACTGGAGTCAGTTTTGTATGAGTAATCATTTGGAAGAGCCTGAAGTGTAACTGTAATGTTATTCCCCTTTAAAAATTAACCAAGCATAAACATCACTCAAGCAATGCGCTACAAAGCTGGATGACATCTAGTGTAGAAAGGAATCAAACCCAACTAATCTACTTTTAGCACTAGGTCATTCAGGTGTCTTGTCTTCCTCTCTAAAAGGTGAAGTGATTACCTATTGATGAGGTATTTAGGAAAAGGAAGCCTGGAGGCAGAATATATAGGTTTATGAAAAGTACAGTTTTTTCAATAAATTAGTAACCCTGGTGTAAAAATGATCAGGAATAAGTTAAACATGAAGGTGCTAATGGGGCGTCTCACTCAATTAGACCTTTAAATAGACAACACAAAGGTCAGAGTTTGTCAAACCAGCTCTAAAATAAAATTCTTTCAAAGCAATATTTCATAGTTGTAAATTTACTGTCATTCAAAATAAAATGTACTATAAGTTATGTCTGGTTTGCAAATGATGAATTCAAAATATTAATTATGGTACAGTTAATCAACCCCCATAAAATAAACACTGAACAGTAAGAGGTCTAAAGTACTTTCCCAAGTAGAAGTGCATATAATTCTTGTACAAATACACTTAAACTTTAAAGTGTACTTGGTCATAGTTTATTTTTCTTACCTGAGCTGCACAGAGTACTTGGTCAATAGCTGAGCTGATATCTCCATGAATTATATCAACTGATGAATTGCAATCTCCATGCATTATATTCAAAGAAGGATCAGAACTTATTCCATATTCCTTGTTCATCGTTACTTCCATTTCCGAGTCTTTACTGCCCTTTTCTGTGGAGTAGAGTATAAACAAAATGGTTAAAGGCAATACCTGCAAATGGCTGGTCAAATTAAAAATAGAATTTTAAAAAATCTTTCTTTTTTCTATACTCACCTAATGTTTTTATTGCTTCTTCTCTGGAAGCCTGGTTTAATCAACACTTACCCGTAAAATTCTTTTAACTTGAAAATTTTCCTATTTTCTTTTGCTTCAAGAGCATATCATGAAACAAGGTATAGAACCCCGTAGCAGTAAGTGATAGGGAGCCCAGGTTGTATTGTTGATAAAATAAGCTTCATTTTCGAAGACATTATCCCTTCTCTTGATACTATTAGGCGTATAGAAATAAGAAACTTTATTCTCCAAATTCTATCTATTTCTATGAATACCCCTTAATGTTCATTGCTGACTCTCACACACTTTTGGAGGTAGGATGCAAGTGAAGGAATGAGAGGGATAAATTTCAGTACTGTACATATAATCCAACAAGGTTAAGGGTTACCAACCTGGTCTATGTTACATGTCTAGTTTACTTTGATACACCGTTTAAACTACAGTTTGAAATTACTTTAGCGAGCGGAATGATAGGATCAAAAGAACCTGCTCAGTCTTCTGCTTCACAATCTAGCAGTCGTATAGAGCAATCATAATTGTGGACTAAAAAGGTTTAGCTGCAGAAGGAACTAAAGTACGTAGAGATTTCAAGGGTCTAGTGTGAGGCTTTCAAATCTGGAGAACGCAAGGCACTTCAGAACCCTTAGCCATACCATGTCGAAAACACAGCTTCTCATCAGGTCACTGAAGTTAAACAATGCTGGGGCTGGTCAGTAATTTAATGTGTGACTGCCTTGGAACACCAGATGCTGTTGGCAACAAAATCACAAATTTTAAGCAATTTGTATTTTTCCTAACAGTACTTACCTCGAACTACTTTCTTAGGAGTATCTGGGATTTCCTCCCATCCGAACAGAATTTTGTGTAGTTTACCCTACTCCCATTTTCTATGCGGGGCAATCTCTGGCGGAGCAATACGCGCTCAGAGACGACCCGGGGTCAGAGAGCATGCTTGCTCAGGTCTCGATCTTCAGTAAGTTTTGACAGATAGGTTTCTACTAAGTCCTGTAAGGCTCTCGGGGTAGGATGGATAACCCGAAAGTAGTTCGAGGTAAGTACTGTTAGGAAAAATACAAATTACTTAAAATTTGTGATTTGTTCCAACACGGAGTACTTACCTCGAACTTATACCTTCGTAGGTGGGAGTGTCCCACAGGACCCAGAGACCGTGATGAGGAGAAAAAAGGGGAACCTAGATAGGAGGTTAGGTTCTGCTGACCCTCCAAGAGAAAACACGAGAAATAGGGAAAACTACCCAAAAAACTATCTTAGTGTCTAAATAAATCACCTCTGTAAAAATCCTTGGAGACACAGTGAACCCTCGTTTATCACGGTAGATAGGTTCCAGACCCGACCGCGATAGGTGAAAATCCGCGAAGTAGTGACACCATATTTACCTATTCATTTAACATGTATACTGTATTCAGACTTTTAAAACCTTCCCTTGTATGTAGTACTGTTAACAAACTACCCTTTAATGTACAGAACACTTAATGCATGTACTACAGTACCCTAAACTAAAACAAGCACAAATATTAAAGGCGATTTTATATCATGCGTTTCCTAAACACGCCAAAAAGCACGATAAAAAATGGCAACCAATGTTTTGTTTACGTTTATCTCTGATCATAATGAAGAAACAAACGCATTTAGTGTACACATCTGTGTATAGGTTAGTTTTTGCATCGATTATATTGATCATACAGTATGTTGATTTTGTTATTATCAATGTTTTTCTTAGGACTTCCAAATGAAATGTTTTTCTTTACGATGCCGCCTGAAACGACGGCGTCATAAAGTACGCTCAGTAAACAAAGAAGGCATTTAACGCGCATGATGAAAGTGATAAATAATGATATTACAGTAAAAGCTTTTAGAAAATATGTTATTACAAATATTATTTACCGTATCTATATAAAATCATACAGTACATACGTAGCAAAGCAGGAAAACAATTTATGAGAGAGAGAGAGAGAGAGAGAGAGAGAGAGAGAGAGAGAGAGAGAGAGAGAGAGAGAGAGAGAGAGAGAGAGAGAGAGAGATTGTTTTACGTGCGTAAACGTAAATTTTAAACAAAAAAAAAAATATGATAGGTTACAACAAGTATACTCTTCAGACTTTTAAAATCTTCCCTTTAACTTAATGCATACTAAACTAAAACAGGCACAAATATTAAAATGTTAGAATATCAAAGTAAAAAATAAAGATTGCTACTGTACTCACCACAAAAGAAGTTGAAGAAAAACTTGAATGATGATGGCGAGGAATTTGCTGCACAGTAGAAATGATGATGATGAAGCTGATGATGTCTTCTACTGTGCAGCCAATGATAGTATTTTACGTCTCTTCAGACGGAGGTGTCTTTTCCTGGGACACCTCTTCAACTTCTTCCTGGGAAACCTCTTCAATTTCTTCCGAAGGCGTACTAGCAGGAGGAACTGGCTCTTTTTTGCGAGGCTGGAAGAACATTGTGATCGGAAGTTGCTGCCGCTGCTTCTTTTTTCGCTCTAAGAGCATCCTGTAGGGAGTCATGTCTTCATCGATTTGGTTGCACAATTTCATAGAACGAACCATATCCTCGTCCCACTCTTGCAACATTTCTTTCACCTCCTTTATATGATTGCAGACCTTGGCAAGCCGTTCTAATGTTAAGCCCGTTTCTTCGACATTTTCTTGGGTCTCTTCCTGTGTTTCGCTCTCTTCTTCACTGGCCGATTTCGTCAGGTCTTCTAGGTCTGCATCAGTTAGCGGCTGGGAATGGCAGTCCAACAACCTGTTGACGTTTTCAGTCGTCATGTCGCCAAACCCGTCACCTCCAATTATCGCAGCCAACTGCACAGATTTGCGTATTGCAGAGTGTTGGATTTCAGACGGAGTAAATCCCTCGTCGTCGTAAACAATCTGGGGCCACAACTTCTTCCAGCTCGCATTAACGGTTGCAGGTTTCATTTCCTGCACTGTCTTCTGAATGTTCTGCAGGCACGTGGCTATGGTGTACTGCCGCCAGTACGCCTACAAATTAAAATCTTCATCTTCATCTTCTTGGGCAGCATCCACACACGCAACGAGGTCCGCCAAGGTATTCTTCGTGTAGAGGGCCTTGAACGCCCTGATAACCCCTTGGTCCATCGGTTGAATTAATGACATGGTGTTGGGTGGCAGGAACTCAACCTGAACGCCCTCACGCAACAGGTCAGTTGCGTGTCCACCAGCGTTATCCATAAGGAGAAGGATCTTGAATGGCAAGCCCTTCTCTAAGAGATATTGACTGACTTGCGGGATGAAACACTGGTGGAACCAGTTGGAGGTCAGCATCTTCGTAAACCAGGCTTTTGGATTATGCATCCAGTACACGGGAAGGAGATTCTTATTCTTATTTTTCAAAGCGCGAGGATTTTTCGACTTGTAAATAAGCCCCGGCTTTAGCAAAAATCCAGCAGCATTGCCACACATCACGAGGGTAACGCGATCCTTGAATGCTTCAAGCCAAAGGCTTTGGCTTCTTCTTTGAACAGGAAAGTTCGCGACGGCATTCTCTTCCAAAACACGCCCTGTCTCATCCATATTAAACACTTGTTCCGGCTTGTATCCACCTTCGGCGATAATATTCTTGAACGTCTCATTCACGTAAGTTTCAGCAGCGGCAGTGTCAGCGGAAGCAGCCTCGCCATGCGGGGAAACGCTTTTCAGGGCGAAGCGTTTCTGAAACTTCGCAAACCATCGTTTGCTGGCGGAAAAAACGTTGTTTCTGACGCTGGGAATCAGTGGATGTCCCTGGTTGAGGTTCATCTACATCATCATCTTCTTCAGCATGGTCGCCATCGTCGTCTTGAGGTTCCTTTGCCGCAAAATTCTCATACAAGCTCAAAGCCTTGGTTCGGATGGTGTTCGTATCCAAGGCTATGTTCTTCTTCCGGCAGTCGGCAATCCACACTGCTAAAGCATCTTCCATGCGTATGATCGTTTTATTACGCGTGGTAACGATTCGCTTCGCTGATCTGCTAAAGGTGATGGTAGCCGTCTTTCTAATGTTCGCCTCGTCCTTCTTGATATAGCGAACGGTGGATTCGTTGACTCCAAAATGGCGGGCTGCGGCCGCGTAACTTCTACCGTCTTTCAACATATCGAGAAGCGTCACCTTCTCAGCAATCGTCATCATCCTTCGGTGGCGTTTAGGCTCACTACTAGCCTTAGTAGAAGCAGAACGCTTGGGAGGCATTGTACAGTAGGGTTTAACAGAAAGTTCAACAAAAAGTTCAACTTAAAACAGTCACGCACAGCACAGATTAAAGTTCACAATAACTTAACAACATCTACACAGCGATACAGCGGGAGAGAAAGTGACCGCGAAAAGATTCTGGAAGTTGGAGATGCGGGCAAAACACCAATCACAGGCTAGATTACAAAATTTGGGTTCTGATTCGTCATCTATCAGCGCTTGAACCAATCACAATCCGTCTTATATGTTACGTAGGTTACCAATTCAAAGTACAAGGTACCCTACGTATACAGTAATAATAATAATAATAATAATAATAAATAATGATAATAATAATAATAATAATAATAATAATAATAATAATAACAATAATAATTTTAATAACAACAAAAACAATAATAAAGGGATTTTGACGAAGGAAAAATCTATTTCTGGGAAGAGGCCTGTGACGCCCGGTGAGAAAGGTCCTTCCTTATACCTTTCCTAATATAAATCTTCCAAATATACTAGAGAAAGATAAAAGCATGGAATGCAGAGGTTACAACCCTCGCGCGAACACCTTGTAGGTTTCGTGTATTAAACAAAGGCGTGTGAAAACCACTATTCACAGGTTGTCTTCCATTTAGATAATCCCTTCATCAATGGGGAGGGCCGTGACAAGCCCTAGAGAATAATAATAATAATAATACAGCTTTACGTACGCTATTTTACGCTTGTTTTGTTGTAGGATGTCTCTCTCTCTCTCTCTCTCTCTCTCTCTCTCTCTCTCTCTCTCTCTCTCTCTCTCTCTCGCTCGTACGCTTATTCGAGATGTGATTTTTGCAACAAAGAATATTATTGGATGCAGTACTACGTACGTATACATACAAAAGATTCATGGAAAAGATGCACATCCATTACATTTGTAGTATAGTAGTAGCCATCAGCAGCCTTACACCATTCTAATATGGTATGACTGCATCTGATTTGCGTTTCATGTTCGATTTAATTTTACTATGTACTGTATACAGTACTGAATTATCTTATGATCACATTCTCTTTTCGTGTTTTATTTCTTTCTGTACTGAATTATATGTCATATGTAATGCAATGAACAATCAGTAAGAGCACATATTACTAATTACAGTATTACTGGAATTACAGGTAACAAAATATCGTATTTGGGGTCGTCAGATATCGCGGTATTTTCGAAATTTCCGGAAAATCCGCGATATGTTTATATACAGTATATGGGTTATGAAAAAAACCCGCTAAGTGGTGAATCCGCGATGGTCGAACCGCGAAGTAGCGAGGGCTCACTGCATATCCATTCACTGACGATGTATCCCATGGAAGGTAAAGGATTTCAGGGTCATTTCAGGAAGGTAATAAGGGAACACCGGGGGGTGGGGGGGGGGGGGGGGGGGGGGGGGGGGGGTTAAGGAAGGAACCTGTGTCTCTTGGACTTACTGCCCGTTGTTTCCCTGGGGTTACACCTTTAAATCTTTTGAAGCGCTGAAATGACGGGACCGAGAGAGAATCCGTCCAGGGACCTCCTCGAACACTCCTTCAAGTAGTGAGCTGTGAGGGTTGACTGACTAGCCCGAGTACCTGCCCTCAGGATTTGGCCGACTGCCATGTTCTTCTCAAAGGCCAACGAAGTACTAAGCCCTCTGATGTCATGGGGTCTAGGCTTACCCAGAATAGGAGTCCCTACACTACTGTAGACTCTCATGATCACCTGCCGTAGCCGGAAGGAAATCGTATTTTTGGAGAATGGTTTCTTTACTAATCCTAAAGAAACGAACAGACTCTTGATTTCGGGTCTAAATCTGGCCGTCCTCTCCAAGTACTTTCGTACTGCTCTGACAGGGCACAGCCGCAAGTCCCTCGGGTTGTCCGAACGTGGGATTGCCGGCACCGAGACTCCTTCAAACTTGGGGTCCCAGGCTGCAGGGTTCTGGGTCTTGGCCACGAAGGATGGTACGAACCTGAAGGTAGCTTCACGCGAGCCCTTCGAGTCTGACACCTCGTATGAAAGTCCATGAAGCTTCCCTACCCGTTTTGCTGATGCCAGCGCTAACAGAAAAACTGTCTTGAGGGTGAGCTCCTTGTCCAAGATGTCCTTTAGGGGTTCCAAGGGAGGTTCTGACAGCATCTTCAGGACTCTAGCCACGTCCCACTGGGGCACCCTAACTGCCTGAGGGGGGCACGATTGCTCGAAGCTCTTGATGAGCATCGAGATGTGTCTGGAGGAACCCAGGTCGATGCCCTTCAGGAGGAAGACTTGTAATTGGGTGGCTCGGACTCCTTCAATGGCTGGGATGGACATATCTACCTCGTCCCTGAGATAGACTAGGAAGTCAGCTATCTCCGGGATGGAGGCTTTCAACGGCTTAATGTTCTTCGTGATGCACCACTTCGTGAAGGTAGCTCATTTTGCCTGGTACACAGCGGCTGACGACCGTCTCAGGTACCCTGACATCCTTGTTGCCGTCTTTGCCGAATACCCTTCCTTCCTTCCACGCATGAAGGCAGAGGGACCGAGGGTTTTTGTGGAACCTCTGAAAGTGTGGCTGCCAGAGAAGGTCTGGTCTGTCCGGAAGGGGCCAAGGTGGAAGGCGTGCCAGTTCCTTTAGTTCCTTTAGATCCGCTTTAGATCACTCTCTCTCTCCAGCCACCAGGGCGCTACCAAAGTCATCCACAGGTTGTCCGCTCGCCTCACCCTGTTGAGGACTTGCCTGAGCATTCCGAAGGGAGGGAAGGCGTAAACGTCGAGGTTGTCCCAAGGATGCTGGAAGGCATCCTCGAACGCCGCCCCCGGGTCTGGCACAGAAAAACAAAACAAGGGGAGCTGTGCGTTGTCTCGTGGCGAAGAGGTCTATTACTGGCGAGCCCCACTTCTGAATCAAGTCTTGGCCACTTCTGGGTGCAAGGACCACTCGGACCCTACCACTTGACCCATTCTGCTGAAGCCGTCGGCCAGGACGTTTCTCTTCCCTGGAATGAATCTGGCCGAGATCTTGATCTGCTCCATTTCGGCCCATTCCAGGAACTCCAATGTGAGGTCGCACAACTCCTTCGATTTTAGCCCTCCTTGCTTCTTTATGTAGGCCACCACTGTGGCGTTGTCGCACATCAGTGCCACGGTGTTTCCCCAGAGCCTCTGAACGAACTCTAGGCACGCCCTTTGCACTGCCATCATTTCCAGTACATTGATGTGCAGGTTCTTCTCTTCGGCTACCCACCTTCCTCTCGCTGTGCTGTCGAGGAGATGAGCACCCCAACCCTCCTTGGATGCGTCCGTGAACAGGAGCATCTCCGGAGGGTCGGCTGCGAAGGGCATCCCCTTGAGGGTGTTCGATCTGTTGTGCCACCACTTGAGAACCTCCTTCGTCTCTGGGGACATCAGGACCACCTTGTGCGGGGAGTCTCTCTGGTTCCAGGCCTCCTTCAGGTTCCATTGTACTCCCCTGAGTTTGAGTCTCCCCTGTGGGACTAGCTTCTCTAATGACACGAGGTGGCCTATCAGCCTCTGCTAGTCTCTGGCTCTCCTGGGCTGATCTGACAGGAAGGGCCGTAGGATCTGGTCCAAGTTTTCCAGTCTCTCCGCGGAAGGGAAGGCTCTCGCCAACCGGGAGTCCAGGACCATCCCGAGGTAGGTCATCCTGGTGGAGGGTATCAGTTGGGACTTCTCCAGGCAGATGGTGATACCCAGGACGTTGCAGAACTGCAGGAGCTTCGCGCCTTGCTCCCTCAGTACTTCCCCTGAGGCTGAAAGCAACAACCAGTCGTCCAGGTACCAAATCAGGCGGATGCCCTGTTCGTGTGCCCAGGCTGAGACTGTTGCGAAGATCCTCGTGAAGACCTGAGTGGGTGTAGACAGACCGTTTGGGTACCCGATTTTACCCTTAGGTACTTCCTGCTGGAGGGGTGGACAGGGATCTGGAAGTATGCGTCCTCGAGGTCTATGGACATCATGAAGTCTCCTTCCCTCAAGGCCGCTAGGACCGACTTCGGAGTGTCCATCTTGAAGTCGGTCTTGCACACGAACCTGTTGAGGGCTGAGAGGTCTATGACTGGTCTTCAGCCCCCTGTTGCTTTCTCCACCAGGAAGAGTCTGCTATAGAACCCTGGACCTGGGTTCTTGACTGGTTCCATTGCCCCTTTCGCCAACATCGCAGAGACCTCTTCTTGTAGGGCCGTCCTTCTCAAGGGGTCTTTCGGTGCCAACCATTCCGCCTGTAGATCTGGTATCAGAGGTGGGGGGTCCACCAGGAAGGGCAACCTGTACCCTTCTTTCAGGACTGTCAAGGTCCACGGGTCCAATCTGTGGTCTCGCCATGCTTACCAAGAATGTTTGAGGCATCCCCCCACCTGATGCTTCGGCAGGAGTAGGGGGCCTCTCTCCCTATCTCCTTCGAGAGGCGCGGCCTGACCGACCTCTTCTGGTGGCCGAATAGGAGGGCCTGAAGGCTGACTGCGCAGCCAACGTTCCTCTACGGGAGGGCTGCAAAGGTTGCTGCCAGGATGTAGTAGGGGCATCTCTCCTGGGCTGGTTAGGTGAGGCGCGAGGGGGGAGAGGGACGTCGGAGGGTGTCCTTCTATGGGCGGGTCTTCTCGCTGGAGGGGGTCTAGGTTCTCCCGCATCCTTTAGTTTCCTCACCCTCTCCACCATCTCTTCCACCTCCTTGAGGGGGAACACTGAGTCGTCCCACAATGGAAGACTCCTCAGGGACCTCGCTTCTCTGTCAGGGAGCTGCCTTACTAGTTTGGTGAGCACAGTGTCCCTTTTCCTCAGTATCTAGTTGGCGGCCTGTGCTATGGATTGATAGGAAAGGAACTTCAGGGCCTTACATCCCAAGCTAATCAGCTCCTTCAGCAAGGCCTGATTCTCCGGGATTGTGAGGTCACGTGAGGACTGGAACCCTACCAGTGTGGAGGCCCACCAATCAAGCCACGATGACACGTGAACCAAGTCCTTGGCCAGCGCCTTCATCATGGAAGTCTCTGCTGGGGAGAAACAAACCGGGGTAATGGTAGCCCTCTCCTCTGCTGCTCCTTGTCCCAAGATGGCGACTGCTGGTTCCACCGCACAGGGGCCCACGCGGTGTCCTTCCGGGAGGTAGAACTGACTCTGTGTCTTCAGGCCCTGGAGAAGTCTAGAGGCGCTCTGGCTCTTGGGAGCTTCCGCATGGTTGGCCACGATCCTGTTAACGTGCGCCAATCCCAGCTTCACATCCTTAGCCAAAGGAAGGGCTAGCGAGGGCCTCTGTTGTACAGGCGCATCCACCAGCCTGCTGAGGCTCGAGAGCCAGACTTCGTCAGTAGAGAGCTAAGGTTTGTCCAGCCTATGGTGACGCCTGATGAGGCCTATCACCCTCCTGTATGCTGAAACTACCCCTGGTGAACCTTCTTTCCCGTCCTATACATTCTAAGTTGGGCGGCCCAGTTCTCGTGACCTCCGACCTCCGACGGGGGGAGTCGTACGTGGAGGAGGCATCTTCCTGGAGTGGTCCAGTCTCCTCGCTTCAGGCAGTAAGACAGGCATTGCCGCTGGAACGAAGGCCTCCGTCCTGGATTTATCCCTTCTTCCGGCGGACCAGGGGTCTGTGGGCTTGCCCGTCGAGGAAAGGAGTTTCTCTCGCTCCGGACGATGCATCGTAGATCTTGAGGCCGGGACGCGGCTGCTAGACCGAAGGGGCGACTCTCTCCGCTGGGCGGATGGAGTCGGAACCTTCACGGACTTATGCCTGTCCCTTGGTGCCTGATGAGACGAGTCCCTCCGTCGGTCATAATTGCTGCTGGAGACAAAACCTACTGGTGAGCGGGACCTAGGGCGCCATCCCGAGGTGCCCGGGACTGCTGTAGCCCCCAGGGGTTGGCTACGGGGGATGGAGACCCGCACCCATTCTTCCTCCGGCGAAACGCTTCTCCTGAACTTCCTCCTGGGGGATCTAGAACGCCTACTCACGTGGCGGGATCTTGAACGGGAACGTGAGCGAGATTGCCTCCTGCGGGACCTATCTCGCCGTCTCCTATGGTCCCTCGGGCCTCCGTCTTCCGATGAGTAGGAGTAGGCCTCGACCGAGGAGCCCGAAGACCTGTAGGACCTCGCTGAAGGGCCTGCTTCACGCCTCGTTGCTGGTGGTTCTACAAGAATAAGGAACGTTTTAAGAATGAGAATGTGCTGGCACTTCCATACAATGAAAACTTTGCTTATATAAAAGTTTTATTGAAAATATTCAAAGTAAATTTAGTTTTTAAAAGTTCAGGAACGGTAAAGAATGTCCTAATAAATAATTCTCCAAATTATAATAGTGGCTCTATTTACATAATTCCACGTACTGGTTGTGACAAGAAATATGTGGGTCAAACCGGAAAATTGCTTAACAACCGAATTAAACAACATCGATATGCAGTTAGGACAGGACAAATGTCTAGTGCCTTGTTTGTCCACACGAACAATTTTAACCACTGTATTGACTGGGAAAACTCCTCAGAGATTTTATTTTGTAAAAATCTTGTTAAAAGAAATATTATTGAATCTGCTTTTATTAAATATTTTAATAATCAAATTTCAAATCTCAGTTCTGGTCTATTTAAACTAGATACTCACCTTGTTAATGAAATTGTAAGGAAGTACAATATAAACATTTAGTTTAACAATTGTTATATTACTAGTATTTTATTATAAACTACAATTGTTCATTCATTTTTAACGACCGTTAGTTATTTTAGCATATTGATGATGCTTTGCTTGTTTGTGGCTTTTATTTTAGTTAAGGTAGGTTTCTTTATTGTATGATTTTATTTTCTATTTTACTTTGTACCCTGAAGAAGTGTACGTAATACACGAAAGCGCTTGGTACCTGGTCTTTTCCTTTCCTGTTTCCTGTGGATTTTACCCTTTAATATATGTCACGTGCAGTTTTGTGACTGATAAGTAATATATATATATATATATATATATATATATATATATATATATATATATATATATATATATATATATATATATATATATATATATATATATATATATATATATATATATATATATATATATATATATATATATATATATATATACAGTGGTACCTCTACATACGAATTTAATTCGTTCCACAACCAACTTCGGATGTAGATAATGATCGGATGAAGAAAAGAATTTTCCCATAAGAATACATGGTAATTCATTTAATTCATTCCTCAGCTTAAAAACCCATAATAAATCCTTAATAAATGGCTACACATAATTACACATAACAATAAAATAACTGCATAATATGAAAGAAGCATGTAAAAAAGATAATTATAAAGAAATAATAAATAAAAAATGTGTTTTATTGCCACTTTACCTTAGAGACAGGCCAACGCAGGTGTAGGATTTGCTACGCCAGGAGACGGACGATCGGCGAGAAGGTAGACATGGTGTTAACATGTTCTTTAAATAAATACTCTCTCTCTCTCTCTCTCATCTCTCTCTCTCTCTCTTGTTCTTCTTCACTGTTAGTGTTAGAGACGTCTATTAATTTTTTCTGAGAGAGAGAGAGAGAGAGAGAGAGAGAGAGAGAGAGAGAGAGAGAGAGAGAGGAGAGAGAGAGAGAGAGAGAGATTAAACAAAAAAAAGATATTAAACAAAAATGTGTTGTGTACATATGATTTTTAATAGCGTTAACGAGTTGAAAGACAGTTAAATGTAACTTAAAAAACAATATCAGCAAATCTGAATTCCTTTATTAACTAAAACAAATATTGATACAAACACACTCGTGTGCGTATGCGC